>NC_039362.1:122110789-122442020 GCF_003573695.1 Papaver somniferum
CTAAACCACATCGTATCTGGAAGACGTCTGTTAACCCAGAAATGCTCCCTGAGCCTTCAGCCACAGACAAAGAGATGTCCGACTGGGTACTGCTTACAATAGTCAATCTCAAAGTAGATAAATTTAAGAGAACGTTGATTGATGTTGGTACTACCGTCAATGTTATCCAATTTAAGACCCTCATATCTGCAGGAATCACTCGACAAGAAATTACTCATGCTCCCATCTCAATCAGGTACCATGAAGGAACACCCAGAGATGCTTATGGATACATCACTCTCAAGATGAAGATAGGTTCAACCTGGACGAAAACCAATTTTATATAATCAGGGAGGATCCATGATATGACATGATTCTTGGACCAACGTGGATACATGCTGACGAGATGACCACTAACAAGGTACCCACGATCGTACATCTCTCCGATGAAGAAAGTTACAATCCAGAAGATTTGGAGGATGCTCCATCATCAAGGCATTTGAAGAAATTTTGAACTATGATGAAGTTGAATTAGGAAATACGAAAAGATGTATTGACATTCATTAAGAGGTTGCACTCTCAGGAAAGTCTCATTCCTCATATGTCTATGTCATCTATTCTCCTACATGCTCTCTTAGCATGGGGACTCAATTTTGCTAGCAACTATGCTATTGCAAAACACTATGAATGGGTAGCTTCAGCACGGTAATATATTACCAAGTGGGTGAACCTGACACCTCTCAGAATCGACCATATCACTGTGACATTCAAGACTGATATGATGCCCAAGCATGATAAAGAATATCTTGGGTACCCCCCCCACCCCCACCCCCACCCCCATAACTTTGTATGAGTGTCCATTCATGCCACAAAATCGGAAAGATTTGATGTTCACACAAGTGTGGAATCCCATTGCAAAGGGAATGCCGAACCAGCAGAAAATATTCAGGCCAAGAGCAATCAAGCGTAAGAAATTTCATGAAGGAAATTTAGTTCTCAAAGCAACTAAGCGCAATCTTCATTTTGTAAAGAACTCCAATTAGGAAGTACCTTTTATAATTACTAAGTCCGTTGTTGGTGAATACTACAAGTTAGATGATGTGGGTGGCAAGGAAAGTGTAGTCGTAATACGATGTTTTGGGAAGGACCTTTTATAATTATCCTCTACTTCGTCGTTTTGCACCTAATACAATAATTATATTAGTTAGAATGCTTCAAGAGTGGAGTTCAAATGGCAAACATAAAATTCAGAATGTAAGTGGACTAATGTCATCAAATTTCTGCATTAAGCATCCAAGACACAAGCAAATAGTGTAGGGACCCAAAAAATACGTTTTATGGCAATCTCGTTTGAGGCGATTTTACACGGCCCTGTACGAGATGACGATCTGGGAGAAATTGGTAAAGAATCTAAAGTTTAGTCATATATCCTTCTCTTCATATGGATGTACTCTACAACATATCTAAAGTTCACAACAATTGGATGAACGATAAAAACGATGTGAACGAAATATCAAACTACATGACCGCTGAAACATTTTCTGAAGACTTTCTGGAAGTTTACTGTTTTATCAATTTCGACCCTTAAATGGGATCAAAATATTCTTCGTTAAATCTAGGAAATTTCCTGGGCATAAACAAATTGGGGTAAATCACAAAAAATTGATATCGGGTGAAGATTCTACAACATTTTTACTAAAAGATCGAATTCGGAATTTTATGATGACATACTATGGGAAAACTTCTCATTTATTAATATGGATCCTCATTCATTCAGTCAGAAATCAGAAATTTTATACTTCTATGAAGACAATACAAGATGAATACTTACTTGGGTGGTCTATAAACCGTCCGAGGAGTTAGAATTTCCGGTGTCACCATTAAGATCATAATTACCTCCATCTGATTCCGAGTTGTGGGAGCTTTCTTCCTTATCATCCTCCGAATAAGAATGCACATTGTTAGTATCTTGATTATCCATGGAAATCTCCTACTGGATACATTGACGAAAAACATTAGTATTTAACCCAAGAAATATCATAAATCATTGGGAAAAGAGATGTGTGCATCAACTTTTTCATCTTTGTCATCATCATCAAATTCATGAGTGGACTGGCCAGTCGAGGTGAATCAACTTTTTCATCTTTGTATTGAAAATAAACTTAGCTTAACTTGAATTATAAGCAAGAGTTTCATCTAAGCAACCGTAGTCTTGAAAATAAACTTCTCACATGCTTACATGAACTCGTATTTCATCTAAGATGTTCAAGTTATCTTAGCTTGAATTCTAAGCAACCCGTACTCTTGAAAATCCATATACACATAGAGATTCAAACAACCAGGATATTTAATCTCTGACACTTTTGTGTCCTAGTTTTTTGCTATAGTCATCCTCTATGAACCAAGGCTTCCTCTGAGAAACATAATTAGGTTTACAACCTAAAGACTACACTTAGGATTCGTGAAGCCAGATCCGACTATTTTTACCTTGATAATTCGGGTATCCAGATCTTGTTCTTTATATTATCGAGGTTTTAGTAATCTCTTTTAGCAACGAGGTAGATAGAAATCGAAAAGTTATCCCCGTCTCATACTTTGTGATTCCCCAAGATAGATAACTAAAACTCTTCTTAATTGGTTTAAGCTTGTTCTTGAGAGGTGATTAATAATCCAGGTTTCTCAACTAACTGAGTGTAAGTGTTCCAGATTTGTGAGGTTTGCTAGCTTTGTCTACTGCAAACAGATTTCTAAGCATTGATTTATCGATCTAAAGTGAAACCAAATAGGCTTATCTGTCAGAGGCATGGACATGTAGAAAATTCGCTACAGTAAAAATATTTCCCAAAGTAAATGGAAGTTCTACACTGCCATTGCCAACAACTTTGTTGCTTTTGTTGTTTGGTGAAGTAACTTCATTTCCTTCTTCATTAACTGGTTCGTATGTTTCATAAAAAAAAACTATTTTTGCAGTTATGAATCGTTGCACCAGTATTGTACCAGCATCCACTATTATGATTAGCAACAATATTGGAAACTTGCACTACACATGTAAGTTTGACATTGTTCTCGACCGCATTCACTTTGTTTTTCTTTTGTTTCTTTCGTTGACGACAGTCGCGAGCATACATGTCAGGTTTTTTATAAAAATAAAATTTGATCTTCTTTTTATATTTCTTGATGATATTTTTCTTCTTAAACTAAGTATTATTCTTATGCTTCAAAGAATTTTATATCTTAGATTCTTACATACCGTCAATCTTAGAATGATTTTCAGTTTGTTGATTATCATTGATTTCTCGTTTACGAGAGTCCTCTTCAATACGAAGATGACTCTATAAACTTTCTAAGTCATAGTCAGTTTCAAGATTCTTAAGTTTCTTCCTGTAATTATTCTAAGAATGGTAAGACGGGATATAATAACCCCCAACAACGAGTGAAGATACAAGATCGGTTTCATCATCCTTAGGATGATTAACAACGATTAAAAGTTCACTGACCTGGGAAATAATTGATTTACTGCCAACCATCTTAAAACATATGAAGTTGCAAATCAAGAATTTCTTATTGATTGCTTCACAAATCATGTATTTATTAACAAGCATAGTCCACAATTCCTTTGCAGTCACAATACTTCGATGGGCATTGCAAACACTAGTCTCTAGGGAATTCGAATTATGACCATGACACATGAAATCATCATCTTCACGCTTCTTCGTCTGGACGTCAAATATGCACTGTCCTTTGGAGTCGCATGAAGAATTTCCTCCAAACCATCTCCAAAAATAATGAAGAAGTGGGGGAATGGTCGGCCATGATGGCTAAGGGACCGGTCAGGTTCGGCCATGGTGGTGCACTAGCCACCATTTCCCACGTGTGTCCGTTCCTGAGAGTTTTAGGTATTTTGTTGGACATTTGTGCAATCTTTTCAGAAGAGTTCGATCTTGACTGAAACTCTTGATTTTTGCGTGAATGAGCAGCTAGGGCTTTTTTTCTCACACGTCCAATATTTTAGAATATTAAAATATTATTATTTTTAAATTATTGGTAAAAAAATACCTAATAATCGTGGGACTATGCTTTTTTGGAGAATTGAGCAATATTTGGAGAAATATGGAAAACTAAGAGTTTGGAAGAATGTGGGAGATCAAGAGTTGTGAAAAATAAAAATAAAAATAAAAATAAAGGAATTGGAGAGGCGTAGCACCGGCCGTGCATGGCTGGCCAGCCGGTGGGCCCGGTCCCATGCGCGCCCCTCTCACTTTTTTATTCATTATTTTATTTAACTCCTCTTATTTTTCATAGCTCTTCATATTTCCACATTCATCCATATCTTTGGATGCTCATTCGTGCATTATTGCTAAGTACACCTGCACCATTTTCTCAGGGCTTACTCAGTTCAGTGGTGGCACATATGCCCAAAAAATGAATATCTATTAGTAATCCATGGAATTCAGCTGAGAAAAGCCGTGAATTGAAGTAATGAAATATTATGATAAAAATAGATTATTTTCTATGAATTGAATTGATGGATTTATACTAGAAGGAAATATGTCTAGGAGCATTATATTTATTCGAGAATCGTGGTATGAGATAGTAAAAGCATCATATTCGTTCTGAATGTTTATTCTGGATAGTCAGGGAACATTTGTTACATCCTGAAGACATTATTGCTCTATATTGGTGGTCAATCCATCTAGGAGCCGCCCAATCATTCTCGATTTTATACATAAGTGAATAATGGAATTGCTCAGTATTATTGATGAAACATGCAAAATATTGAAAGCTCAGCTGAGAGTCTTTAATGATTGCATATTTATGCATGCTCTGAAGAGGCTATACACTCAGTCAGAGATAATAGTGACGTGAGCTTTCATGTCTAAATTCTAAATTTCATATATTTTTCTGAAGTTAGGTCAGAAATATACAAAATTATGATTTTACGATTTTAGTCTTTGTCAAAAATCCACCATCAACAACAGGATATGCGTGCCCTACTATAATTCACGAACTCATACCCTTGAGGTAGGCGTACCGGGTACACGTACCTCACCCCTTTACACTAACTCGTAACTAAGGGGTATGCATACTGGGTACGCGAACTTACCCATATGTCGGAACTCATAAGATAATGGTATGCGTAATGGGTATGTGTACCTTCTTATGTCCAGAATTTCAGTAGTTCTCAGTTGACAAAGATGATGAACATCATTGTTATTTCTTGGGAAATTTTCAAATGATTAACTTGAATCAAAAGTGGTTCATGAACAATAAATTGTTTTTATCTAAGTTTGTCAAATATATGAACCACTATTGCTTGAATCATATTTCGAAATGTTTAACAAAATAGGCTTGACTCGAAATTTCTTTTATGTAATATCTACTAGAAATCATACAACATACTTTCATATAAATAAAATGATAATACTTGTGAGTAAATAGAATGGTTCAGTCTTCACATACCTTTTTGTTGATGAAGTTCTTCAAATGTCTTCATTTGATCTGAAGTCTTCAGTCTTCGAGGGTTATTCAGTGATGTCTGATACTCAACTACCATACTGTAATCCTAATCCAAGACTTGACTTTAGTAGACTTGATATAACAAAACCTGCAAGTTTGACTGAGCAGTGTTCTAATAGTTTGTATTACTAAGGTTATCCCATTGTATTTGAAGGTACAGTGATGTTACCCATATCATCGTAGAATCCAAGTCCAAGTTTACTAGTGGATTGATCTTTATGTTAAGAAATGCAGATGTGTCTTGGAGTTCCAAGAAACAGACTTGTATTTATGATTCAACAGTGATATCATAATTGATTACGTTAGCCTATGCTTGTAAGGAGACGGGATGGCTTGGAAACTTACTTATTTAAATCTGATTTTGGAAGAGGCCATCTCCAGCACCAAGCTACAATATGTAACATCTCTAAAAAAGACTTATAATGAAAAGTCTAGATATCCAAGTCTTAGACATCAAATGATAAAACTATTACTTAAGAATGAAGTAGTTGCAGTTAACTCTATTGAAACAAAAAAGAACTTGGAAGATCCATTGATGCATATTAAAGGTATGTGTTGGCTATGAACATATATCTTCGACGTATGCAAATACCCTATAAAATATTGGTGGTTGATTCTCTTTAAAAAATAAAATGAAAAACTTATGCTTTTTTCTCTTCTATTAGCATTATCAAAAATCTTTTAAATGGCGTGTTCTTGTTCAGATCAAGGGAGTACAACCCTTGGATTTGATTACGGTATTAAGGGTTTCATGAATCCTAAAAGCATAATTCATTGACTTGTTATACTCGCCAATTATTTGGGAAGGGTCGAAAGACCGTTAAAGTCAGTGGTGCACCATTTTGTATGTATTATCATCCTTTATCTTAACCAAATTTCTAACGGATACTAACTGCCACTGGCCACAACTGGTTAAAACTAAAGTTCTTGGTATAATTAGGATATTGGTGTATTCTATCATACTGAATTCATATATATACTAAAAGTTTATTTACAACTTATGTACAATATACCCAGCAGAACTGATTGAACTATCAAACTCGAAAAATATTATAGTCAAATAAATTATTATATTAGTTTTAACAGAACATTATCCATTGATGGGCTATTAATTTAAAAAAAAAGTGTTTTAAGAAGTAACTTTTTTTTAGTTTAGTTTAATCGAATATCCAAAAACTTTATTTTAAAGAAAAAATTACACTTATCTTTTTCATGAAGCTAAGTTCTTATGGTTCTGATATAAGAACGATATGATTCTGGTTGCAAATGCTTATGATTGCGAAGCAAGATTTTACATGATCGCTAAAGTAGGGTATCAGTTTTGTTAGGGATGGTTCCAACCCATATAAAACAACAGAATTTTGACCGATAAATCTTTAGATTGGTAGCAACACTATCAAAACTGGTACCATCCTCTAACAATCATGGATTTTGGATCGGGTTCAACAAGTATGTCTAAAATCATACAAATTCAGGTACATATGCCGTATTATGGACAAACCCATTGGAAGTAGGAAATTGTATCAATTTGACAGGTCAGGTCGATAGGCAAATGCAGTTCTGAGCGGTGGAGAAACATTATACCGTAGCAATACAGGCTGATTGTTGGGGATTGATAAGATCGTACCAGTCTGAGACAAGTCTCGTATCCGACCATATCAATCCCCAATGGTCTTCTAACTTTAAGGGTACAATGGTCGGATAAAAAATGACTACTTCTCTCCATATAAATATTAAACTCTTTCAGTTCTCAACTCACTCCAAATTTCATTCTTCTCTTGATTTTTTCTCTACTAAAATTTCTTTTAATATTTATTCAACCTCTCTAAATTTCTTCCAATAAATTTCACAAGATATACACGCAAAAGAAAAAGAAAACCATCTCCGAATAAACTCAATCAACATGTCCCAAAAACCGAAGCAGACTCTGATGAAGAGAACAATCTCGCTTCCAGTTGATAATTATTCGGAGACCAAGGTCACCTGTCTATAAAAGGTGAGCTAGATAAAGAAGCTAAAAAACTAAGAGGTGCTTGGTACAAAGTTAGCAAAGTTTATGCAGATCTACCTCCTGGTTTTAAACTAATTGTCGATAAATTTCCTTGGATTATTTTGTACCATATCGAAGCGAAAAAAACAACATTTGAAATTGGTGTATATACTGGTGGAGCTTTGGTGGTACACTACGCACACGTTCCATTTTATGGACTTCAAAATAGGCATGTTGCAAATTTTGATTTATAGTTTTAAATGCAATCAATACAAAAATGAAATATGTAATTAACGATTTTTAATGTTTTTACAGGAATAAAACCATTAGATTTGTATTTCCTACTTGGAATACCTTCCGGTGTGGGAGATGTGTGGTAGAAGACAAATATAAAGATGATCTTCCATTGTATTTTACCGTCATAACTGATGTGATTTTTAATTTTTCCTTGTTGTAAATAGGATTCGAACTCTAAGACTTGTGAAGATTAAATTTAAAGGTTTAATGAAAATAATAAAAGAGAGAGTTACTGGGTCTAGGATTCCACCGCATTCATAACATAAGGCTCAATTATTTATTCTCAACAATTATCGCTCAATCAATAAAATAACATCGACTCTTATTTTGCCAAGGTAGATTCTCAAAATATTAGTTATACATCATAAGCATGGGACATCAAACATCTAAGCAAGCATGACCCATCAAATAAAATGATAACTAATTAATCGAAATCATAATTCTATTTTAATTAGTGCAAAAGTCATATAGAAAATAAAATAAATTCACCCATGTATGAAGTTCGGCTTCCTCCATCGACCCGGTGTTGGGGTTTAGCTTCTCATAATGAAAACATACTCAAAAATATAATTCATAACTCAAATGGTGTTTTTATTGAAGAAAACTAATATTACAATGAAATTGCAAAGCTGTATTGGCGTTACAGAAGTCACCGTTACAAGAGTTGTTGCAAATTCAAAATAGCGTGCCAAACTGACTGTTACGAGTATTGTTTATAAACGACAGTTCTCTGCGACAGTTGGTAGGCGTCTAAAGTTCTTCTTCTTCTTCTTCTTCTTCTTCTCTGCAGCAGCAGAGAAGTTGCTCTGCAACTCTCTATTCTTCTCCCCAAACTCCCGATACCTCTCTGAGACATCCCGGCAGGCTATTTATACCTTGCAGAAAGAAATCTCTCGTGTTAATTACCAAATATTCTCCATTATTTTTCCACGGTTTTATTTCCTCTTATCTCTTTGATTTTAATTCTCACGAAATCTGTTGGTGATGATTTCACGACATATTCTCCTTTTATAACTCCTTCATACTCCAAATTGTTGCTCGAGTACCTCTGACATGTGCAGTACACGTTTCCACCTAACACAATCCCGTGAATATCCTCTTAACCTCTGTTTTGTCCACTCCACATACTGCTTCATATTTTCTCGATTCTAAGGTAGCAGAGTGCGAATTCGTGCACACTCCTTAAACGAGTGTGTATTTAACATTTCAATCTCTATCCCTTATTAAATTTAGGGAGTTATGTAACGAGGGTCGTGATTCTAAACATGGAGGGTAATGGGACCATCAATTAAATAATCAACCAATCAAAAGAATATGTGAAATATACACTCGTTAGAGGAGTGTGAACAGATTTGGACTCTAAGGTAGCATACCAGTCCTGTTTGATCCTAACAGGTTTAGCCCAATGAATTACGGTACTTGAATCTCACCCAATCTCTTCACAGATCCAAACAAAGTTTCCCGGAGAAGAATAAACCCGACACTCATATTTTCTTCAAATCTTGCATTCCAGCCAAACTTCAACGATTCGGACACCTATACTAACCCTGCAAGGCACATCAGAACAAACCCATTTAGTTTCAACAATTGAATCTCAGTGGAACACATCCAGTTCTTCAACCCTAATTCTGGCAGGTAACTGCAACAATTTTTCCCAATAAACCAGTCAATTGTAGGCGAATCAAAAACCAATATCATCCATGTTTAGCTTAAATGAATAACCCCAATCAATTTCAGGGCTTTAATCTCATTAAAACTGGTCCAAATCACGAACCCTAATTCTGCTGGAGTGAACCTTGATTTTTTCCGCCAAAAACAGATTTCAAAAGGTAGGAGATGAAGGTGCCCCTTAACCAGCAGCTTGGGCGCCAATAGTAATTGGGTACCCCTTAGTAATCGAGGTGCCCCTTAACCAACAGTGAGAGTCCGAGTAACACGTGTCCTCCGGGTGCAAATAACATTTTTTTGACCAATTCTCCACAAGAGCTTATTCTTCCAAAAACAACTAAAACAAGTTTATTAGTGATAAAATGAGTCCCAGCTAATGTATTTATGGGTGAAAATGCGTCACACTTGGGTGTTCATCAAATTCCCCCACACTTACATTTTGCTAGTCCTCGAGCAAAACAGAAAATTGACCTGCTACACAGCTGGTCATATAATAAGAGAGAGACAGACCCGCTACACAGCTGGTCATAACATGCAAAAAATGAAAAGACCCGCTACACAGCTTGTCATAACCCTAACAATAATATATTTTTTTATACCCGCTACACAGCTGGTCATAACATGCAAGAAGAAAAAAGAAAAGACCTGCTACACAGCTGGTCATAATATATATATATATATATATTCTTTTTTTTCTTTTTTCTTTTTTTTTGTAAACCCGCTACACAGCTGGTCATAAAATACATGAAAATTCCTGAAAAAGAAAAATAAAACGTTAACCACTCCCCCACATTTAAACATTACATTGTCCTCAATGTAATTTAGTCATCCAATGCAAAACTTAAGACGGGAAATCCATAAGATGCAAAAAAAAGTAAACGAAAATATAAAAATAAAAATACACCTACTGGAATTTGCAAAAAGAATCTCCATAAACTAATAACCTGAAAACTTTGGGATCGACCCAAAATACAATATTTACAGACGACAGCTTCACACTTATGTCATGAAAACGCGGAGACGCTGAAACTATCAAAAACCAATATTTACCCCTAAACCAAGTTTTTACTGCACAAGGAAGTGCGTAAAGAACAAAATATGGGGATTCTATTGAGACTAGGGAATTATCAATCGACTCATGCACTGTATCAGGAATAGGAAAGTCCTCTGGATATTTAGATGCAAAGTACTCCAATAAAATTTTAGAAGCACACAATTCTAACCCTAAATTAGGTAACTTTTGGAAGTCTAAGAGTCTAGAAACAACCTCTAAGTTCGGTGAATTATCTTGTGAGATAGATTCATCTATGAAATTAGGCAAATCATCTACACAATCATCAATAGGGTCATCTACAAATTCTGTCTGGAACGGAGATTCACTACTAGACTGATCATCATCGTCATTAAATAATTTTAGGCATTCCAGAATTCTCAATCTTTGTTCCAAACTAGGTGGTGTGTATTTGTAATACTTCTCATATATCATTAGTAGAGATTCTTCACTTACCTCATGTGGAGCAGAAACTCCATACCATTGCCTGCGCTTATATTCCGCAAGCGTCATCTCAGATGAGGTTTCCTGATAATTTGACTTTCTATGCTTATATTCAGCCAGCGTCATCGTAGGTGACGTCTCCTCAGAAGAAGGCACCATCCTTAAAAAGTCCCTGAAAAGAAATACAAAAAGAAACGCATAAAAAGGAAAAAATCTAAAATAAAAAGAAAATATTATACAAAATAAAAAAATAAACCTAAAAACAAATCCGCGTCGGTGACGCCAAAATGATGTGATTTTTAATTTGTCGTTGTTGTAAATAGGATTCGATCTCTAAGACTTGTGAAGATTAAATTTAAAGGTTTAATGAAAATAATAAAAGAGAGAGTTACCGGGTCTAGAATTCCACCGCATTCATAACATAAGGCTCAATTATTTATTCTCAAAAATTATCGCTCAATCAATAAAATAACATCGACTCTTATTTTGCCAAGGTAGATTCTCAAAATATTAGTTATAAATCGTAAGCATGGGACATCAAACATCTAAGCAAGCATGACCCATCAAATAAAATGATAACTAATTAATTCAAATCATAATCCTAATTTAATTAGTGCAAAAGTCATATAGAAAATAAAATAAATTCACCCATGTATGAAGTTCGGATTCCTCCGTCGACCCAGTGTTGGGGTTTAGCTTCTCATAATGAAAACACACTCAAAAATATAATTCATAGATCAAATGGTGTTTTTATTGAAGAAAACTAATATTACAATGAAACTGCAACGCTGTATTGGCGTTACAGAAGTCACCGTTACAAGAGTTGTTGCAAATTCAAAATAGCGTGCCAAACTGACTGTTACGAGTACTGTTTATAAACGACAGTTCTCTGCGACAGTCGGTAGGCGTCTAAAGTTCTTCTTCTTCTCTGCAGCAGTAGATAAGTTACTCTGCAACTTTAGGATCAGAATCTCGCAATGAAAATGTTTCAGCGAAATTATCAATGACACAGCACAACAACATCGTAGAACAATTCCAGAAATGATACGATAAACGAAGTCAGCTAGAATCACGAGAAAGATGTGATAGTCCTGCGAAAATTAGAGAGCTTTCGAAATTAACATTTGTGAGGTTGCGAGAATTTCGCAGACCATACTCGAAAATAAAGGACAGATTAGCTGTCACCCACTATGTATTTCCTTATAAATAGTCATTCAAGTTGTAAAAAGAGGGAGAGATCTTTTTTGAGTAAGAAACAAGTAAATAGGAGAGAGAAAATCTAGAGCAGAGATCATTCTTGATTTCTTTATCTTTTATTGTAAGAACATTCAAAGATTGATCAATAAAATTAAGAGTATAAACCTAAAAATGAGTTGATTAATAATGAAATCGTATGAGGGGTGTAGTGTAGGATTTCCTGCAACTACATAATGGCGCTAGAAACAGGGAGGTATTGAAGATTATTCTAGAAAAGGCTGAAAATTGATATTGAGATTTGTGAAAATTTAGAGTGATTGATTAAGAATTTTCCATAATTTCTTGCAATATTGTTAACATTGAAGAAATGGCTAGAAGAAGAAATACATCCGAACAACCAACTACTGTTAGAAGAAGCAAGAGAATTGCTGGAAAAGAAAGAAGTGAAATGGGAGAATCTACTAGAATGAGAAGTAATAGAGAAAATCAAATTCAACCACCAATTCAACAAACACTAGTTCAAGGGATGAATACAGATTATGATAACGTGAGCATACACACTTGGAAATCAAATTCGGCAGAAGAAGTAGAAGAAGAGCAACAAAACAGAAATTATAGACAGGAAGAGAGAAATCAAGAAGCAAATGAAGGAATAATTCATGGAGATGAGGAAATTGGAGCGTTAGAAACGTTGAGACGAAGAATACATGAAGAAAGAAGAGTTGAGGCAGAAGAACGTGCAAATTTAACAAGGCAAAATCATGAATTAAGGATGGAGAATATAAGACTACAGAATAGAAGATCGAGAAGTATTACAAAATCATATTCAAGATCGACTAGAAGAGAAATGAGGCGAAACTCACCCACAATCAATGCTGGAAAAAATATTCAAGAAGAAATATCAAATCCTAATGAAGAATATCGCGAAAATAGAGAAAGAGCTGATGATCGTTACGTTCCACAAAATGAAACTTTTGATGATGGGCAAAATGGTGGAAATCAAGAGAACGGACAACATCAGGGACGAAATGACCAAGATGGCGAAGGAAATCGAGAGGAAGAAAGAAGAATTTTACATGAGAGAGAAACTCAAAGAAATAAACAGACAATTGAAGAAGAAATTGAAAGACATTATGCTGAACAAGCACGTTTAATCTGCGAACGTGAAAGATTGAGAGCGGAAATGGAAGAACAAGAGCTTCAGGAGACAATTCGCCAGAACAATCACGACAATCGAGAAAGAAAGCGTACACAAAACCGGAATAATGGTAATCTCAATGAGGAGTATGATAGAGTAAATAGGATGGTTGAAAGACAACTTGAATTGATAAGAAAAGAACAAAATCATGGAGGGGGAAATTAAAGGCATCATCATATGCGAATTCAAGATAGAGATGAGGAAGAGAATCGCAGAGGAAGACGATATGAGGATAATGAAGAAGAAATGCAAAATTTCGCGAGAGAAGATAGACATGAACACAGAAGAAGAGAGGCGAAATTAAAGAGACCAATGGATCAAGATTCAGGTGTAAATAAACAAATCTTGAAAGAATTAGAAGAAATGAGAGGAATGCTAAATAATAGAGGAGAAGTAGGCAGAAGACAATTGGATGAAGCAATAGAAGAAGCTTCGAAAACTCTGTTTACAAGGGAAGTAAAATTAGGAGGAATACCACCGAAATGCAATTTTCCCGCATTAACCAGCATTTTTGATGGAACAACTTGTGCAATTCAACACATTATAGCCTATGTGAGGTGCATGTTACAATGGGAAAATCATGATGCCGTATTGTGCAAATATTTCGCATCCAGCTTAACAGGAGAGGCGTTAAAATGGTTTGAAGGTCTACCAAAGAACACAATAACCTCCTTCAATCATTTGCAGACTACATTCTTGGAGGCATAAGTAATAATTCCTCGCGACCTGGTATAGAAGATGTGTTTGGATTAAAACAAAGGATTGGCGAAAGTTTGAAACACCTGACTAAAACATGGAGAACTATGTGTAGCGAAATGGCTGGCCGTGTAGATGAGAGATATCTTATATTATCATTTATCAATGCTATGTTTACAACAAACCTATTGTATGTCCAAATTTTCAGAGTCAAGAATACGATCACAATGACTGAATTGCGAGAACTTCAAGAAGAATACATTGCTCTAGAGAAAAGGAAAAATGAAACGGAATCATATCCAGTTGCGAACACCAGCTCACAAACAGCGAATGCAAGCTTATTACCCAAGCTAATAAACACAGTGGCGAATACTTCGCAAGTACAACAAGAGAAGGTGACAAGTAACAATCAACAGAAACTGGTGGCTATGGGAAGCGGAGATCAAGAAGAGTATGAAAGAGAAAGAAATTTCTACGATCATGGTGGAAATAACAAGATTCAAAGACTCGATCAACCACAAGAAACTTATGGAGGTCAAAGACAAAACTATAATAGAGGACAAGGAGGTCACAAGGTAGTATGGGAAGAAATCAAGATGCCACCTCTAAATGCAAGTGTGGAGAAGATATGGGAAGCTATAATCTTGATGGAGAATATACCAACACCATGGAACATAGGAACGGAACCACCTCCAAACCACAGAAGTCATGAGTTTTGTTTTTATCATCATTTTCATGGACATACAACAAATGATTGCAGAAATGTAAAAAGAATTATTTTGAGAATGATATATCAAGGAAAACTAAACGACTTTCTAGTAGGGCATCCACAATCTCAACCACTACCACAACCACCAGAGCATCACAAAGTGAATACGATGAAAAAGAAGAAAACATTCATCATAGAAGTTGGTGCAAAAGCAAAAAATCTATTCTGTCACTCTATCATACATTCATATAAGACAATTGAATATTTTTCATGATAATGTTTTGAGTAGAGTGTTCGCAAGAGACAATGATGGAAGAGAAATTATGAATATTGCGAAAATCTCGCCACTAAAGGAATGGCAGAAACAGATCATTTCTTTTACCGCAGAAGAAATTCCCGAAGGAGAAGAGGTGCATGCCAATCCATTGGTAGTAAAATTATAAACTAATCCAAAACCGAAAGAAGATGAAGATGAAGAAGCTGAAGATTCATGGGAAATTAATAGAATTCTAATTGATACTGGAAGCTCTGTGAACATCTTATTTTATCATACTTATAAAACCATGGGTGGAAGAGATGATGATCTTATACCATCAACATATAAGATATATGGTTTTAATGGTACTGCTAACAAGCCTAAAGGGGAGGTTACTATGCGAATTCCATTGAAGGGAATATCTTCTGAAATCTTATTCTATGTCGTTGATGTAGAATCACCCTACAATGCGTTAATTGGTCGACCTTGGCTACATGGGATTCTAGGTGTAGCTTCAACTTTCCACCAGTGCATCAAATTCCCTCACCCCAGTGGTGTAGGAATCATAAAGGGAGATTGGGTTGAAGGAAAGAGGTGTTACGAAACTGAGATAGAATCTTGCGAAGGAAGAGCAAACAAGAAGGAAAACTGGCGACACAAAATCAAAGATACGCAAAGAAGTGAGAGGTTGATGGTGGATGCAATCGAAAGGAAAGGAGAAGAGATGTTGCGAAACCAATGCTAGCTCAGAATAAAGATGAACATACCACTACTAAGGAAGCAGTAGCAAAAAATAATAAAGAAGCAGAGGATGACAAAGGTAATAAAAACAAGAAATGTATGAATGATTAAGTTGTTGCGATACTCTCGCAATAAGAAAAATTCGCAAAAATACATTTGATTGAATGGAAAAATTGAGATTGCGAAATTCAAATACAATATGATGATTTGCGAGACTCTCGCAGAGATAATGAATTTTACAGAAAATAATCAGAGAAAAATGACAAAAGAGAAAGAGGCGAACCTTTATGGCGTATACCCTAGTTCGCGAATACAATTTCGCAAGTGGAAAATGTAAGACCTAAAGTACGTCATATAAGGGGGTACCTGTTGCATGGCTCAGGAAAAGGCTACACCGCCACCGGAACCTGAGTCATGGAGATTTGGGGTCAATGAAGCCCATCCGGGAGAGGCACCTTGGATTCTCAGCTTAAGCATATGACTTAGGTTGGGAGACTAAGGTAATAAGGACTCTCCCAAGGAGTGCAGATCTGATCAAGGCGCAGAGGTACACGGTTGAGTCAAGAGTGTCAGAGACGTTTGAAGCGTACTTTGCCATTCTTGACAAGTCTTGGATTATACTGCGCTCGGCCTGAAGAAACCCCCACTTAGGGTGCAGTCTTGTAACCATAAGCCCTATAGGTAAAAGGGATAAGAGGCTGCGAAAACAACTGGTTTTTGTTAAGACTGGATGGGAGGAGCTAACCTTGTATGGTAGAAGTACGCCTCCTTGAAGGGGAAACCAGGGGGAGATAAGGGCGGCACCCTCCATTAGGGAGCTGATAAGTGTCTTAAGACGCAAATTTCATGAGGCTTTTTATTCGCAAGGATATTAAGGCTTGTCATATTTGTGCAACAATCCTGAAGAGGCAATAATACAAAAGAAAAGGATAAGACGAGATTAATGGGTTTTCGCATGAAAGTGCGAAGACGTCCTGCGATTTCGTTGCAAGACGGCAATGTCATGGGGCTTCATTTTCGCAAGAATATTTAGGCCTGTCATATTGTCGCAACATTCCTGAAGAGGCCATAATACAAAAGAAAAATTTAAGGCAAGATCAATGGGTTTTTGCATGAAAGTACAAGGACGTGCTGCGATTTTGTCGCAATGACAAGAGGTGGCATAATAAGACCTTTAATTAGGAAGGCAAAATAAGACCACACAGGAATGAGATTTTGAAAAGAATCAAAATTCACTTCGCATCAGATTGCGAAGTTATACATAATTAACCGCGAAATTGAGACATAAAATAAGATTTTTTTTATGAAATCTCTCATTTGGATTCAAATAACAGAGGCAAGTATGGGAATGTATGAAATTAGAAAATGTTATTTGTCTCCATATCATAGATTTACTCAAAGATTCAAGAATTAATGATTATATTGATTAACTGTATTGCAAAGAAGAATTGTTTTTAATGATGCAGGTCAAAATGAAAGAAGCACAAATATACAGAAAGAAGAAATAAATGTACAAGTATTACAAAGAATCAAAGAAAGAAATAAAGACTACTTCTTAGTTAATCCTTCATTATCTTCATCATACTTGTTCCCTTCTTTGTCTGCGTCAGAATTTTCATCACCATCAGAACCTCCATCACTATCAGATTCTTCATCGTCAGCTTCGCTATCAGAGATAATCAAACTGGGAGTATTCTGTGGGATTTCTTCCAAGAGACAAGGATAATCAGAATGTGGGATATTATGATCATCACAAACCATTTGGATAGTTTGATTGCGAAAATGCATAGCATCATTCTTAAAATTCGCAACAGTGATCTTGATTTGATTCTTTAATCTAGAATACTTGTCATTGCGAGAAGAAAGATTCTTTGCGAGTTCCTCCTTTTCAGCTTCGAGTTCTTCAATCTTTTCGCGATATCTATTTTCATAATCTGCGAGCAAAAGACAATCAATTATTAACTTGATGAGAATTCATAAGAAGCAAAAGATTAGTAAAGAAGAGGAGTTAGTAACCTTCTCTGTCAGAAATCATATCTCTAATCAAGGCTGTATGCTCAACTTGGAGACTAACATTTACACCTAAATCTTTTCTAGCATCATCTAATATTTTCGCAGCCCAAACAAATTCATCCTCACTACTTATAAGAAGACGAGAACGAATTTGATTTTCCCTTTCGCAGAGTTCGATGTTCTTGCGGTTAGCTTCATCTCGTTCAAGTTGAATTTCAAGAAGAGCCTCTTGGAATTTCGCCAAAGCCTTGGCACCTTGATCAGAGATGCGATCCTTATCATCTATGAAACCGCTAATTTTGGTTCTTAACTCATTGGTTTTATCTTTATAATCAAGAAGGAGACGCTTAAATCGGTTGGCTAAGCCTCAACTAGATCTATGGTCAATTTCTAAGAGGCTATTTAAGGAATTGTTAAGACGCTCAAGAAGGGTATCATTATCCAAGGCATTAGGAAATGAACGAAGAAGGGTAGCTTCATCAGAAAGACCATAAATGTCTGCAAAAAGGATCATTTAAATAAGATAAAACAACAGGATGAATGAATAAAGGGAAAAGAGAAAAGTAACATACCGTAAAGCTGATTATTAGCTTGCTGAAGACTAGAGATTTTTTTCTTATACGAAGAAGAATCAATTTCTAATTGTCTATTTTTGTCGCGAAGACCTTTAACTTCAGCTTCCAATTCTTCATTCTTTTTGCGAAATTGAAGATTCTTCTTTTCAAGATTTTCGCGTCTTCTCTCTAGGTCTGAGGCAACAACAAAAGAAGCTTTTCCAGCCTGCGAGAAAATATAAAAAATATTAATATAGAAAGAAATTTTTAGTTATAACAATGAAGAAGTAAAAGGATAAAAGTATACCAGACTATTGAGAGAATGCAAGAAGTCAAGAGTCACTGATCTAGAAACTCCACGAAGAGAGCTATCACCATCCAGTAAAGGGATATCGCAAAGGGTAGCGATAGATTTGCAGGTATTTGTGAATTGGCTATCTCCCATTCCTTGTAGAGAATCAGAAAAGAGGCCAGAGAGCTTAGCCATAGAAGATTCAGGTGGAGAATCTTCACTTGCAGCAAGATCATCATTGTCCTCATCACCCTTGTCACTTTCGGAATTTTCGTTAGGAGGAATATTTGAAGGACAAGAAGAACGAACTTTCCTTTCTTTGGAGGAGGACCAGTTGATTTTTCCCTGCGAAGAGCACCTTTACCTTTATCACCAGTCTTCGCAACATCGGCAGATTCTTCTACTTCAGCAATAATCTTCACACACAGATAGAAATAAGAAATGGAAGCATGGAAGCAATAATATACTGTTTAAAATCATAAGAGAAAATTGAAGAAAATTTAAAATCATAAGAGAAAATTTCTTACCTCATCTGTGTATGAACGAAGAGCTAACAGAGTACTAGCTTTCCCAGTCCTGTTATAACTATCTTTCAGTTTTTGGATCTGCAGAATGTTGCAAGAGTTAGCGAACAGAATAATAAAAATCAATAAAGAAATATAAAGTGAGTTAAATGGAAGAAACATACCTCTTTCTCCTTCTCGGGCCAAGAGAAAATCCAAGGTTGATAAGCAGCGAGATTCGCAGGAAGAACATTTGACCCAGCAATGTAGGGTCCTTTTAGCATTAAAGGAAAAACACACCAATTATCATCTTTGGATTGGGGAGGAGTTGTATTTTTACCAGAATGCCAGTCAATATCTTGCATGATAATTTTGGCTTCATCAATGTTATCTTTCCTTTTTAAGCGAATACCCCAGCGAGTATTCTCTTTCTTCATGGAGATAAGTTCATAATTCTCAAAGAAATTCGCTACTGTGTATTTCTCAGCAATTATCTCTAGGTTTGCGAATTTAGGATACCTAAGTTCTTTGGAGTACAGAGATCCTCTACCAGCACCACGGTTAGAGAACTCTAGCATCAGATGGATGCAATCCCCACTCAGTTGAAAGATAGGTCGCGAAAATCCCGAGTGAGCGAGAATTTCATAAAATAAAGGAAGATCTGGGTTATAAATAGGAATAGGGAGACCTACGAGAATCTGACCGAGAGAAATTATGATTGATTGATCATCACAATACTGATCAGAGAAAAGTTTGACAGAAAGAATTGATTTGGCATTTTCACCAGGAATGGTGGAGAGTGTGAAACCTTTATAAGCAAGATCTTTTTGGACATCTTGTAAATTCTTCTCATATCTATGACCACTTGGATCCATATTTAAATATAGAGTATGGGAATGAATAAAAAGTAAGAGGATTGAAGGGGGAAAAAATTACAGCAAGAGAACTTGCAGAAGAATAACAGAGTTGCAGAGATGGGAGAATAAAAATAGAAGAGAAAGTAAAAAGAAAAGTGGAAAGAAGAGTATATAAAGGAGATTTTTTTTACTCGAAGAAATAAACACCATTAAGTCGAAAAGACGTGAGCGGTTGAAAAGCAACGGTTACAAAAGACGTGTCAAGAAACAAATGGAAGAAAGAATACGTGTGATAAATGCAGAATATGAAAAGACGAACAGTTGCGGCATTTCTCACATCATTCTCTACTTTGCATAGAAGATATGAGAAGAGGCAAAATGTAGAATCAGAATCTCGCAATGACAATGTTTCAGCGAAATTATCAATGACACAGCACAACAGCGTCGCAGAACAAATTCAGAAATGATACGATAAACGACGTCATCTAGGATCACGAGAAAGATGTGATAGTCCTGCGAAAATTAGAGAGCTTGCGAAATTAATATTTTTAAGGTTGCGAGAATGTCGCAGACCATACTAGAAAATAAAGGACAGATTAGCTGTCACCCACTATGTATTTCCTTATAAATAGTCATTCAAGTTGTAAAAAGAGGGAGAGATATTTTTTGAGTAAGAAACAAGTAAATAGGAGAGAGAAAATCTAGAGCAGAGATCATTCTTGATTTATTTATCTTTTCTTGTAAGAACATTCAAAGATTGATCAATAAAATTAAGAGTATAAACCTAAAAATGAGTTGATTAATAATGAAATCGTATGAGGGGTGTAGTGTAGGATTTCCTGCAACTACAGCAACTCTCTATTCTTCTCCCCAAACTCTCGATACCTCTCTAAGACATCCCGGCAGGCTATTTATACCTTGCAGAAAGAAATCTCTCGTGTTAATTACCAAATATTCTCCATTATTTTTCCACGGTTTTATTTCCTCTTATCTCTTTGATTTTTATTCTCACGAAATCTGCTGGTGATGATTTCACGACATATTCTCCTTTTATAACTCCTTCATACTCCAAATTGTTGCTCGAGTACCTCTGACATGTGCAGTACACGTTTCCACCTAACACAATCCCGTGAATATCCTCTTAACCTCTGTTTTGTCCACTCCACATACTGCTTCATATTTTCTCGATTCTAAGGTAGCAGAGTGCGAATTCGTGCACACTCCTTAAACGAGTGTATATTTCACATTTCAATCTCTATCCCTTATTAAATTTAGAGAGTTATGTAACGAGGGTCGTGATTCTAAACATGGAGGGTAATGGAACCATCAGTTAAATAATCAACCAATCAAAAGAATATGTGAAATATACACTCGTTAGAGGAGTGTGAACAGATTTGGACTCTAAAGTAGCATACCAGTCCTGTTTGATCCTAACAGGCTTAGCCCAATGAATTATGGTACTTGAATCTCACCCAATCTCTTCACAGATCCAAACAAAGTTTCTCGGAGAAGAATAAACCCGACACTCATATTTTCTTCAAGTCTTGCATTCCAGCCAAACTTCAACGATTCGGACACCTATACCAACCCTGTAAGGCACATTAGAAAAAATCCATTTAGTTTCAGCAATTGAATCTCAGTGGAACACATCCAGTTCTTCAACCCTAATTCCGGCAGGTAACTGCAACAATTTTTCCCAATAAACCAGTCAATTGTAGGCGAATCAAAAACCAATATCATCCATGTTTAGCTTAAATTAATAACCCCAATCAATTTCAGGGCTTTAATCTCATTAAAACTGGTCCAAATCACGAACCCTAATGTTGCCGGAGTGAACCTTGATTTTTCCCGCCAAAAACAGATTTCAAAAGGTAGGAGATGAAGGTTCCCCTTAACCAGCAGCTTGGGCGCCAATAGTAATTGGGTACCCCTTAGTGATCGAGGTGCCCCTTAACCAACAGTGAGAGTCCGAGTAACACGTGTCCTCCGGGTGCAAATAACATTTTTTTGACCAATTCTCTACAAGAGCTTATTCTTCCAAAAACAACTAAAACAAGTTTATTAGTGATAAAATGAGTCCCAGCTAATGTATTTATGGGTGAAAATGCGTCACACTTGGGTGGTCATCAAATTCCCCCACACTTACATTTTGCTAGTCCTCGAGCAAAATAGAAAATTGACCCGCTACACAGCTGGTCATATAATAAGAGAGAGACAGACCCGCTACACAGCTGGTCATATATAAAAAAAAAATTAAGACTCGCTACATAGCTGGTCATAACAAGCAAAAAATGAAAAGACCCGCTACACAGCTGGTCATAACCCTAACAATAATAATAAAAAAAATAGACCCGCTACACAGCTGGTCATAACATGCAAAAAAAAAAGACCCGCTACATAGCTGGTTATAATATATATATCTTTTTTTTTGTGTAGACCCGATACACAGCTGGTCATAAAATGCATGAAAATTCCTGAAAAAGAAAAATAAAATGTTAACCACTCTCCCACACTTAAACATTACATTGTCCTCAATATAATTGAGTCATCCAATGCAAAACTTAAGATGGGAAATCCATAAGATGCAAAAAAAAGTAAACGAAAATATAAAAATAAAAATACACCTACTGGAATTTGCAAAAAGAATCTCCATAAACTAGTAACCTGAAAACTTGGGGATCGACCCAAAATTCAATATCTACAGACGACAGCTTCACACTTATGTCATGAAAACGCGGAGACGCTGAAACTATCAAAAACCAATATTTACCCCTAAACCAAGTTTTTACTGCACAAGGAAGTGCGTAAAGAACAAAATATAGGGATTCTATTGAGACTGGGGAATTATCAATTGACTCATGCATTATATCAGGAATAGGAAAGTCCTCTGGGTATTTAGATGCAAAGTACTCCAATAAAATTTTAGAAGGACACAATTTTAACCCTAAATTAGGTAACTTTTGGAAGTCTAAGAGTCTAGAAACAACCTCTAAGTTCAGTGAATTATCTTGTGAGATAGATTCATCTATGGAATTAGGCAAATCATCTACACAATCATCAATAGGGTCATCTACAAATTCCGTCTAGAACGGAGAGTCACTACTAGACTGATCATCATCATCATTAAATAATTTTTGGC
This sequence comes from Papaver somniferum, assembly GCF_003573695.1. Classification (NCBI taxonomy): domain Eukaryota; kingdom Viridiplantae; phylum Streptophyta; class Magnoliopsida; order Ranunculales; family Papaveraceae; genus Papaver; species Papaver somniferum. The sequence goes on from NC_039362.1 coordinate 122,133,891, forward strand.
ATTCCATAATTCTCAATCTTTGTTCCAAACTAGGTGGTGTGTATTTGTAATACTTCTCATATATCATTAGTGGAGATTCTTCACTTACCTCATGTGGAGCAGAAACTCCATACCATTGCCTGTGCTTATATTCACCAAGCTTCATCTCAGATGAGGTTTCCTGATAATTTGACTTTCTAGGCATATATTCCGCCAGCGTCATCGTAGGTGACGTCTCCTCAGAAGAAGGCACCATCCTCAAAAAGTCCCTGAAAAGAAATACAAAAAGAAACGCATAATAAGGAAAAAAAATCTAAAAAAAAAATACTATACAAAATAAAAAATAAACCTAAAAATTAATCTTAAAACAAATCCGCGTCGGCGGCGCCAAAATGATGTGATTTTTAATTTGTCGTTGTTGTAAATAGGATTCGAACTCTATGACTTGTGAAGATCAGATTTAAAGGTTTAATGAAAATAATAAAAGAGAGAGTTACTGGGTCTAGGATTCCACCCCATTCATAACATAATGCTCAATTATTTATTCTCAACAATTATCGCTCAATCAATAAAATAACATCGACTCTATTTTTCCAAGGTAGATTCCCAAAATATTAGTTATAAATCGTAAGCATGGGACATTAAACATATAAGCAAGCATGACCCATCAAATAAAATGATAACTAATTAATTCAAATCATAATTCTATTTTAATTAGTGCAAAAGTCATATAGAAAATAAAATAAATTCACCCATGTATGAAGTTAGGATTCCTCCGTCGACCCAATGTTGGGGTTTAGCTTCTCATAATGAAAACACACTCAAAAATATAATTCATAGCTCAAATGGTGTTTTTATTGAAGAAAACTAAAATTACAATGAAAATGCAACGTTGTATTGGCGTTATAGAAGTCACTGTTACAAGACTTGTTGCAAATTCAAAATAGTGTGTGAAACTGACTGTTACGAGTACTGTTTATAAACGACAGTTCTCTGCGAAAGTCGGTAGGCGTCTAAAGTTCTTCTTCTTCTCTGCAGCAGCAGAGAAGTTGCTCTGCAACTCTCTATTCTTCTCCCCAAACTCTCGATACCTCTCTAAGACATCCTAGCAGGCTATTTATACCTTGCAGAAAGAAATCTCTCGTGTTAATTACCAAATATTCTCCATTGTTTTTCCACGGTTTTATTTCCTCTTATCTCTTTGATTTTTATTCTCACGAAATCTGTTGGTGATGATTTCACGACATATTCTCCTTTTATAACTCCTTCATACTCCAAACTGTTGCTCGAGTACCTCTGACATGTGCAGTACACGTTTCCACCTAACACAATCCCGTGAATATCCTCTTAACCTCTATTTTGTCCACTCCACGTACTGCTTCATTTTTTTCTCGATTCTAAGGTAGCATACCAGTCCTGTTTGATCCTAACAGGCTTAGACCATTACGGTACTTGAATCTCACCCAATCTCTTCACAGGTCCAAACAAAGTTTCCCGGAGAAGAATAAACCTGACACTCATATTTTCTTCAAATCTTACATTCCAGCCAAACTTCAACGATTCGGACACCTATACCAACCCTGTAAGGGCACATTAGAACAAACCCATTTAGTTTCAGCAATTGAATCTCAGTGGAACACATCCAGTTCTTCAACCCTAATTCCGGCAGGTAACTGCAACATTTTTTACCAATAAACCAGTCAATTGTAGGCGAATCAAAAACCAATATCATCCCTGTTTAGCTTAAATTAATAAACCCAATCAATTTCAGGGCTTCAATCTCATTAAAACTGGTCCAAATCACGAACCCTAATTCTGCCAGAGTGAACCTTGTTTTTTCCCGCCAAAAACAGATTTCAAAAGGTAGGAGATGAAGGTGCCCCTTAACCAGCAGTTTGGGCGCCAATAGTAATTGGTACCCCTTAGTAATCGAGGTGCCCCTTAACCAACAGTGAGAGTCCGAGTAACACGTGTCCTCCGGGTGCAAATAACATTTTTTCGACCAATTCTCCACAAGAGCTTATTCTTCCAAAAACAACTAAAACAAGTTTATTAGTGATAAAATGAGTCCCAGCTAATGTATTAATGGGTGAAAATGCGTCACACTTGGGTGTTCATCAATAACCCAGGCGAAGCATTACAACTTAATAATTGGTGGAATTCCTAATTCTAGTTTAAATATATTTCTTACCCAGAAAATTACATGGCGGAGGAATTTATGATTCAGAAGAAGATGACCCTGAAGCAGATACAAAAACTACAAAGATCTTTGTTTTGTGGTTAGTTGGTTCATGTTTTTTCCCTAACTAAAGCGCTAGTACTCCAATAGGATGGCTAGCGGCGTTTGGGAGATATGGAGGCTGCTGCAAGATATGATTGGGGGTCCTCTATATTATCCGAGTTGTACATTTCTCATGATCTCGCATGCCTGGATTCGTTAAACATCGATGGTCTATGGGGTCTCCTTGAGGTAAATATGAAAATACATATCCTTCAATGTTATATTGGTAATTAATTTTTTTACAGCAAATAACTAATTATATCCACTTTACTTTCAGCTTTGATGGCGTACAAGTTTTGGCATTGGTATACCAAGACTTTTAGACTAAACCACCAAAAAATTCCCAATTGTAGTAAGGTATAATGCCGATAACTAGCATAAAAAGCAAAAACAAAGGGGAGATATATAATATGCATATATGGAGATACCTTATGAGGAGATAAAGTATCATGTTTCCCAAAGAATCAATGATTTTTCACTTCACTGTGTTGCGTTCCATAGTCTATTCAGGGAAGATGTGCTAGACAATTAGTGGGTCGAGTTGGAGTGCCAAAAAATCCTCGATCTATATCCACCGACTGTAGAATACAGTACAATATATTGAAGAGTAAAGGTTGGAAAAGGTTTGAGACGTCATTCACCGCTTTTGACGATAACCAATACGACGAGTGGTACAAATCGGTTATAGAGCGGATACTTGGTCAAGAATTTGTAAACATCTATGGGTTGGATTTTCATGTTGTGGGTAAAGCGTTACCAAAAATACCATGTCCACGGCCGATGATTCCAATTTACACCAGGTATCTTCGTCATGAGCTTCATCTTAATTGGCGCCTTCAAGAACGGAGTCTTCTTCAGTTGGGTCTGATTAGCCAGATTTGAGGTGGGAGCTAGAGTATCTTACTATGGATGGAGAATATAAGATACTTTCAATTGTCTCACAAGGTATCACTATCCCATCGTATACAGTAACATCGTCCAGTCGTGAATAATTGGTAAAACAATCGATTCAAATGGAGTTAAGATATGTAGAAACTAGACGTGTGTGTACCTATTTGAGTTACAAAGAATGACAGAGAGCTTAAGCATGTATTTCAGTCTTAATTTTGTTTTCCAATCTTAGAACTCTGGCATCTCAAGAGAGGGCAGAATCACAAGTCAACACTATGCAAAATAAAGGATACCATCCATCTCCAAATCGTCAGGGTTATGAAGATAATAAAATATTATTAAACTTCGAAAGATTACCAACTGAAGGTAACTTCAGAAGCTCTCCAGATAAAGGACACTTCAAAAGCTCTCTAGCTTAGGGAATAAATTCATGGTTTCAAGGTAAAGGATCTCAAGGTGCGGGAACAAAAGGTACGAGATCTCAAGGTGCAGCAGGATCATATGAAGAGTTTGGGAGTATGATGCAGGGGGGCATGTATGACATGAGATGGAATAGGAATGAGTAGTTATGCTTATGTAATTCATTATAATTAAAATCTAGAACTAATATGTAAATGGCTACCTATAATCAGTACTTATCTATTTAGAAAGTAAATTAAAATTTAAAACATCTCCATCAACATCTTGGTCGAGTAGTATGTGTACCTTTCAATACCCTATATGGATTATCAAAAAATTCTTAAGGATTATGTAATGAGATTCGTAAGAAAAACATGTTTCCTCCCATCTTCGTCATTTCCTTTGAGCTTGCAATACAACTTCAGCATCAGTTTCAGCTCTTAGTCGACATCGATTGACAACCCAAATTAAAGCTATAAATTCTACCACTTGGTTTTTTATAGTTTGATATCCAAGAAACAACCCAGCAGAATTACCGTTATTTGGATTACCGGTGTCAATACAAGAGTTTTCATAAATTTTGCTTCAATAACTCATACTCACTAAACCATTTTGTCATTGTTCTGCATCCTAAGACGGATAACATACTATAAAATGTCTGTATAAAGATAAATTTTCATCTACGGTAAACTCTGCAGGATTGATATACGATGGAATCATTCGTTGGAAATTATGTGCGTAAAAGGTGGAGAAAAGTGTAATTTGGAATTGAAATTGATTGAACTTATAGAAACTTAAATGATAGCCGATGGATTAGCCTATACATCATTGATTCAACTGAGACCGTCGTCTCATTCAGCAATGAGCATCGTCCCAATAGTTATCGAGTCTCTGCCTAGTGTGGTACGACCGTCTCTTATTAAGTCGGTCGTCTCATGTTAACACTGTTGGTTCATTCTGACATATGATGCATAATTTCTTATATTTGAGCTTTTGCCTATTCATTTTCTTAGTTTTTTTTTTCTTTTTTCTTTGATACTAATAAAATTTTATTGGTAAATTGTTACGCAGAGTCGGGATCCATGAACCAAGTGTTTTGACAAACTATTTTAACAAAATTTCTAATTCATAGGATGTTATCTATCTAATAGTTGATAATTTCAACTGTGGTGGCATCTAACAAACATTATTCCATGTTTGATAGTACATATCCCCGGGGAAGAATTTAGGTTTTGATCACTGGATTAACCATGATCTTGATTTAAATTCACTTTTTGTTTTTCTAAGACATATAATATATTAAGAATTTTACCAAACTGAATTTAGAAGATCAATGAGGGGAAGCTATTGAGTGTTAAGAATCCTATAACCATGCAATGTATTATTCTTCTGAGGGTGAACAAAGTAATTACTACGGAAGGTCTATGCTATGTATACTTGATTTATGATTAACTTGAATTGTAGTATTTTAATGACGACTCAGTATAAACTTTTTACTATAGAAGAAGAACGAGTTTAAAAACAAAATATTTGATTGATTGCACGACTATTCTTACATGTGGTAACCCGTAACTTGCATAAGATGGATTTTAAATTGATAAATTCATATGATCTATTGTTTGTGAAGATTCTAATAAATGATTTCATAAAAAAAAAAGTAAATCAAAAGATTGGGAATGATTAGCGATGAGTTTGGGTCTATGTTGTCAAGAAGAGACATCAGACATGGTCGACGGTTCTTGGATTTAGGTTTTCATATATCTTTCCCAAACTTTCTCAATTAAACTATGCACGAAATAGAGTTAGTTAAACTACCATATAAGCATCGATGTTAACCATTAGATGCAAACAATCTAACGGTTTGTCAAAGTGGTTTGTCAAAACACTTTGTTCATGGATCCCGAATCGTTACTAAAACATGTATAATCTTTTTCCATCCATTTAAAAAAAATATCAAGAGGATAATGATCATGATAACAATAAGAGATTGCTTCTTCTATGGGTTTTTTTTGCCAGATTTTGAGCAACATTATTTCCAGATATATGAACTAACTTACAAAACCAAAGCTTATTATTTAAGAATTTGTCTTTAACTGAAAGAATTAAACTTTGATTGAACCAGTGTACTTGTAACTCTTCATTGTTAAGTGATTTCGTTACAGTTTCACAGTCCAATTCGAAAACAACTTGAATGAAACCCAATGACTCCATCCACTCCACTACCTTCAACATGGCTTTACATTCAAAATGCCCAACTCAAAATTCAGCATCCACAACACCCTCAATTGCCATGCCTTTGACTCCTAGACATTTGCATGCAAAATCATAGATGATTAGTCCAATTGACCCTTTCCATGTGTCTGATATATAAAATGCATCCATTTGCACGTTAGGAGTGGTGTTAGTTCTAAGAGATGCAACAAAAAAATTACATTGGGTTACCAGATTCTGAATTCTCATAATAGTAGCATGTGCATTTGGTTTGTTATTCTGAAAAACCATATTGCACCCATCTTTCCAAATATACCAGACTATGCACATTAACCTGCAAATACAACTTTCTGAGACATGATCATTCTGACTTTGGTAATTATTATGAAACCAACTAACAATCCAATCTTGATAAGAAATGAAAGTCTGTAGAATATCAGCAATATTCATATCAAGAGCAAGCCAAATTGATCTAGCATAATCACATTCACAAAAAAGATGATCAACAGTCTTCAAACTAGCATTACAGACACAACAATGCAATTTAATTTTATGTTTATAGTTTGATAATCGAGATCTAATAGGAACAGTATCTTTCAAGCATTTCCAAATGAATAATTGGACTCTATGTGGGACTCTAATGTGCCAGAGATGTTTCCAAACATCTCTAGGGATAGTATCACCACTTATAGCATTATTCACATTACTAGTGCACAAAGTATTATATGCAATTTTAATAGAGAATTTTCTCCTTCTATCTGATTTCCAGAATAGGTAATCCTCACCAGTAACATGTACATTCATATTCAGGATAACAGTAACATTTTCCTGGTTAAAAGGAGAATTAATAAGGTCAAAATTACACATTCTAGTGTCTGGTAGGAAAAGATCACAAACAAGATTGTAAGTAACAATGCAAGAAAAACCCATAACTGCGACATGTGGACTATTTAAACCTATAATCCAACAATCTAGCCAAATATTAATTTCGGTACTACATCTAACAACCCACGTAGAATATCTTTGAACTACCTCTAAACCAGCATACATATTTATCCAAATCCAAGAACAATCATCTTTCAATTTATCTAAATGCAATAGACTACTACTCCTACCATACTTTGCTCTCACAATTTGCATACGAAGAGAATTTTCATCAGTACAAGATTTCCAAGCTAGTTTAGTAAGCAAAGCAGTATTAAAAATTTCAAAGCTTTATTTTTTAAAGCTTTATTTTTGATCCATATGTATTGATAGTTTTGTCATTAAAATTGACAAAGTGGAAGATTGTTAGAGAACTGCTCGGTCGAACTCACAAGTGTTGCTATCTCAAGCTTGTTTTCAAATTTAGTTGTCAAAATTATATCTTGATTTCTAGTCTATATTTAGTTAAGTCTCGGACTAGGATAAAAATGTAGTAGAGAAGCAGAGGATCACGGCAGTCATCATTGCATTCTACCGTTTGAAGGCGAAGATCAACCGAAGCTTTTGGAGAACTTCATCAACAAAACATAAATGAAGACTGAACCACCTATTTCTCAAGTTATGTTCACTTTTCTATCATTGAGACGATGTCGTATACCTAATTAGACTATTATGCATATACAAGAATTTCGAGTCAAGTTTATCCTGATATTTACTTCTCGAAATATAATGACTAAGCTTAATGAACATTTGTTCATATTTGATGAATTTCGGTTAAGGACAATTTATTGTTCGCAATCAAAATCAGGATTCAAGGTTTATCATTCGAAAATAGCCCGGAACAGTAATATGTATGATTGATGTTATTCGGGAATGTTTCGAATCGATTTAGAGAGAAATATAGAATTATTATAGATTTGGATACAAGGAAGTGTTATCAGTCTTACAAACTGGGAAAACTGTTATAAATCTGAAGCCGTATTACATGTACTCGTACACGTAGCGGAGTGGTTATATATCGACTTGCAGATTTGTGGTACGCATATCCTTATGCATATCATGTAAAAATCTTTTCAAATCGTGAACCGGATCGGTACGCATACTCATATGCAAACCATTAAGGAACTGCATGTGGTCACAGAACCGGGTGAGTATCCATATCGGTACACGTACAGAAATAGTTTTGTGTTCCGGAACTCGGTTGTGTATCCAAACTGGTACACATACCAAAATAGTTTTGTGGACTCCAGAACCAGTCATAGTCTTAAGGTATCCATACCGGTACGCATACCTAAATAGTTATGTGAACTCCGAAACTTGGTTTGGCTCGTTAGCTTACAAACCGGTACACGTACTGTGACTGACCTGACTCACGAGCGACTATGGTATGTGTACTTGGCACACCTACTAACCGCTTAGATTATTTTCAAGTTCGATTAAATTATTTCTACGAGATAATTAGCATTTGATCAGTTCTCTAAAAACACTAGACTTATTTGATCACATTATTGTGACTCAAGGTTAATGTCTAAAGTGTTCATAAAAATGAATATTAAGCTTTTAAGTTCAAATCGGCTAGTTTCGGCTAACCACCTTGAACATTTTCTTTATACACAGTTCGGTTACGGTTTCACCTAACCAGAGTGTATATCTTGTTTATGTAAATCAGATTCAAAAGATTGATCTAACGGTGGATATTATTTGCTTGGTTCCAAAGCTATCTTATCTTAAATCTATAGCAACCTATGCTTTGAATATCTATAAAAGGGGAACTTCAAGCAACTGGGATCTTTGAATCCCGACATTAATTTTTGGTGTGTCCTAGTTTTAACTTGAGTTGTCCTCTTCCTAACCCTTTTAGGGTTTAGCGACTACAAAGACTTCATAGGGATTCATGAAGCCAAGTCTAGTTGTTTTTTCTTGATAACTCGAGTATCCTGATCTTGATCGATTATTAAGATGCTCACTTGATCAAGATAGATACAAATCATCAAAGTTCTCTTCGTCTCAAACTTTGTTGATTCCACAAGTTTTATACTTGTGAGGTAAATAATAATATAGGATGCACTTCGGGTTGCATAAGTCCGGATTTTGAGGTTATCTAGACTTTGTCTATTGTTATCGATTCCCAAACCACCTTGTTCAAAATCTTTTTGATCGTAAAGGAAATCATATATAGTGTTAATATGTGGGACGCAAATTAGTTTAAAGTCTTCAATTGAGTTGAAGCAACTCGTAGTTGGTGTGACGTCAGCTAAGGGAATCAATTGCGTGGAGTCTGGCTGGGATTCAAGAGACTAAGGAGCGCGATTGTACCTTAATCAGTGGGAGACTCGATTAGGGCTTAACTACACTCCATTCTGAAGCTAATTGGTAGTAGGATAGTGTCTGTAACGGCTTAATATAGTTTGGTGTTCAATCTGGACTAGGTCCCTGGGTTTTTCTGCATTTGCGCTTTCCTCGTTAACAAAACTTCTGGTGTCTGTGTTATTTCTTTCTCAACATTATATTGTTTATCTTTATAATTGAAATATCACAGGTTTTGCGTTAATCAATCATAGTAGATACATCCGACCTAGTTTGTTGGATACGACTTGATTGATTCTTGGACATTGGTCTTTGGTACCATCCAAGTAATCTCTTTGTAATTAGGTTCACATACTCGATTATGTAAATGTTCTAATTGCAAGAGAGACAGAGAGAGATATAACTCTAGATATTATTCTTTGATTGATTTGAACTCTCAGAGGTGTATTGAGTTTGTCCATACAAATTTCCGAAGAAAACCTTGGTGGTGTATTTTGGTACCCTCGCATTTTCACCATTACATCCCTGTTTATGTGTCATGGTATGGATCATTTCATGAGCAACAATAATGTTGTCATGTATAGATCTTCCTGGAACAAAAGAAGCCTGATAAGGAGATATGAGATGCTTCAAATAAGGTTTTACTCTATCAACAATGATCTTAGATATAACCTTATTCATGCTTTTAATAGTACTATGTATCTCCTCCCTAGTAGGAATTCTATAAAACTAGTATTATCCTGCTCAGAGAAAATGGTAGGTATAATAGAAAAGTGTTTTCAGAGATACAAGGATTAGTTGTATTACTAACAGAGATGAAATGAGAAACAAGAACATTAGCAATATCATCCCTATTATTATACCAAACACCATTAAATCACGCAGATTATCAATGTTTTTCCTAAACATTCTTCTGTTATCTAGGCTATAAAAATATTTAGTATTATTGTCCATATCTATTATGAATTTATCCACTTCTGCTTATAGAATTCAGTCTGCATACTAAGCCAATGTTCTAGGTTTTTAGTGATATTGACTATCCTATCATGTTGAGATATAGAGGGATTCTCTTTTTGAACATATTCTAATTGATTCTTGAGATTGCTGATATTTCTATCAATGTCCCCAAATTAAACTTTGTTCCAGTGAGATAATTTTTTCCTAGCATTTTGTCGTTTAGCATATAGTTTAAATCCAGCTGAACCACTAGCATCTATATCCCATCCAATAGAAAGTTAGAGTCTAAAAGCAGCATGCTTCATCCACATGGAAATTTTTTTTTAAAGGCTTTCGACTATAACTTTCTTGGTTTGGCATCCCCAGTGCCCCATTGTGGGTGGAAATAGGCTCATTTTCCCATGCTACTGGAACTGCTCCAACTAATACACCTAAGGGCAATTCCTATAGTAATGTACAAATGCAATTTTATGTTGAGCCAGGTGGATGGCCAAACAGGTTTCTCCACTATGGGAACAGCAGTGCGCGGTTGATCATCAGACACTAGGGCTAGGTACACTCACTCGCGTGTGCATGTCAGACGCGGCGTTGGTAGGAAAAACGGTGGCGTTTGTTACTCAAACGCGGGCGTGAGAATCAAAATCGCAAACGGTCAATTATCCAACGTCCATATTTCCAACGTTATACTTTTCAAAACTATAAATTCCTTCAACCCAATTCATTTTCAGTTACACTACTACTTTTTTCTTCTTCTAAAACTCTTCTAAACCAAAAAATTTCAATACAATATGAGCAATTTAATAAGAAGAGCGGTCAATATTTTAAAGAAGAGAAGAGATTGAAAAAATCAACCCGTACCGCGGCCTCCCACAGGTATAGATTATTCTCAAAATCGGGAAGCATGGTTTACTTCGCCGAGTGTCGTTGCTGCTCCATCATTAGTCCAAGGTCATGTGTCGGGGCATCAAGATCGTTCAGAGGGTTATTATAGAATGAGAGGTGGATTTTCAGACTTAAAGGTTGTTTATGAAGGTCTACCCCCTCGAGCCCGAGAAAGGGTTGACAGATATCCCTGGCGTGCGCTTTATTGTGTGAAGCCTAGAATACACAACAGCAGAATTACGACAACAGTGATAGAAAGGTGGTGGCCGACGACGCACACTTTCCATTTTATGGAAAAGAATTAATCATAGTTGATATTATTCTAGTAATAGGAATTACACCCCTTGATTTGTATTTCATTTTTGGGATTCCAAGTGGAGCGGGAGATCCGGTAGCATACAACCAAGATGAATGGATATCAAATAGTAAATGGGAGACGCTTCTTCCCTCTTTTATAGAAACAAATATACGTGAAGATCATAAAGAATTGAAAGGAGGTGGGATATTATGTTCAGCGTTGAAGACTTTCCTTACCCTAAGAAGAAACCCAGAAGATGTAGATGACTATCTTGAACTCGAAAGGGTGTTTATCTTATGAGTACTGGGTCAGATGTTCTTTCCAAACTCAACTTTTGTTGATCGTGTAGGTTGACTTTAAGCGTTAGAAGATCTTGACAAAGCACCATATTATGATTGGGGCTCTGCAATTTTAGCATAAACGTAATGTGGGCTGGATCAAGCGTCCATGCGTATAGTTAACTTTACTGGTTTCTGGGGCATCATAGAGGTAAATATCAAAATTATTATTGTTAAATTTAAATAATTTTTACGAACAAATGTAGATTTAGTCAAAATACTAAAATTATGGAGTAATTTGCATTATTGGTAGTATACCTACTTCCGTGTTGGTAAACAATCCTTAAATACGATACCCATAGATTTCCAATCTTGGACATGTACGTCTCGACCAACTGGGCGAAGGACACTGGCAGCGACGTCTCGGGTTCCAGTTTTTTTCATAGGTTTCAACAGATGACATGGAGCCACAAGAATGTTGTTGTTCACCCTTGCATTGATTTTCCTCAGTATGGTGGTAATGATGGACAACGTATTCTTGATTATTCTCTTCGTAGAGTTTTTTTTTACACTCCGGATTTGGATAAAGGGTTTTGGTACGTGGGAGAAAGACTGCAGTACCAAATACAAGGTTTATATGCAATTTCAATTAATCCTCCACAACAGATGCAAACCTTTGGATCATATTTTGATCGGCTGAGAAGAATCAATTGGGAGAGGGATGAACTAAATACAAAGAGGAATATTGATGAAGCACAGTATATCACCTGGTACAAGTCGATTGTGAAGCCTGTAATTGAGACACACAACATGCACATCTACGAGTTTGATTTTCCAGGTTTATCATGTCCGACTCATGATGCAAATATCGTTCCTAGCCAGCCACCTCTAAAAGACCATGCTTTATGACTTACCCCACCACGGGTGCAAGTTCTTCATCATCTTCGTCAAATATGCCCGAAATTCGTTGGGAGATGCCAAGTATTACTTCACAAGGTGAGCCAACCACGATCCCCATTGTTTCCCAAGCTATGGAACGTGATTATCCTTATTACAATGTGACTGCCAGTTACAAAGAGTTGCACAACCAACTGAACAATATGTATTGGCTGAATCACCAAATGGAGGCTATACACTTGGGTGTGTGTCGGAAATGGCACGAGGACACAATGTTTGGATCGAGTCCAACTGTATATGATGATGGACGTTCACCTTTTATCGATTCCACTAGGAGCAACAGATCATTGCACGATAGTGATAATACAGTGGTGGGTGAAACACAAGTACGATAGAGTTCTTCACCACAGGTACGACACAGTACTTCACCACAAATTGTGCATGTATCTCAACCTTATTTCAGCTAGATCTTAGGCGCATTTCATCATCATTCTCGCCCTACAACCCAGATGATTGCTACAATGTTGCACCACCACCACAACAACAACAAACATCTAATGTTGGCAGCTGGGGACCGAGTGCTTTCCAACCGAGTGCTTTCCAATCGCCTAATGTTGTTCAACCAGATTTTCCCCCTATGGAAATTTAGTTAATATGTTGGCAGCTGGGGATATCCCAGGTCTTGGAGAATTCTTGACTCTAGAAGATAACAATGCGGGAGTTAGCGATGACCGACGTTAGAGAGATTATAATTTTTAATTCTGCTACATTTGTAATTTTAGTTTTAAAAGTACGACGGTTTGACTTAAATGAAATTACATATGTTTAAAATTAAGCGTTTTACATTAGCTTCACTGAATTACATGTGTTTAAAACTAAGCATTTTACATTAGCACGACCGGTGAGAAGTTCTAGGTGGAACAACAACTACAAAGAAGGGGTTGAAATTGTTCAACACCTTAAGGATTTCGAAACATTTTTTGAATGGAAAAGCCACATTTTTCCATCTTCGCCATTCAACCAAAGATCTTGTTACCATCTCAGCATCAGTTTCACCTCTCAGTCTATATCGATTGACTTGCATAGTTAAAGATATAAACGAATTTACTTCTTTCTTAATTGTACCAAAGCGATTTTCTATTTCGCATATAGCAGGACGACTCAGGTTACGGGTGTCACTGCAGAACCCGTCGTGAATAATCGCCCAGAAATTCACCCATGGATAGTTTGCTGAAGCTAGCAAGCTGAGTAAATAAAAAAAATATAGTTTCTGCAAATAGATTCATCTTCTTCTTCAGTATACGGAGCTCGTCGAACTAACAAGAGCCGAGACATTTTCTTTCAACAAATTTGTTGAATTGAATTTTTTTTTTTTAAGATCAGAGAAGAAGAGTAAAGAAAACTAGGTGTGAATTTGGAGTTGAAATGGGGAGTATTTATAGAACTCAAAATTCTAAGCGTTGGATTTACAGTTGACCAGATTTAGCCGTTGGCGATTTTTTGTCAAACACTGGTGGTTTAAGGTTAGACGCTGGCGTTCATCTGAACAACGGGCGTTTTTGTGACAAACGCCAGCGATTGTGGCACGATCGCCCGACCTTCCTTCACGCGCACACTTGTTCTTCCATTTCACTCAACAAATTTGTTGGTTTGTCCATCCGTTTTTCATGTTTGTTGAGTTCATAATGGGATCAAAATCAACAAATCTTTGTTTTGTTGAGTCCATAGGAACTACTCTAACCATGGTCAGGACTCGGGAGTACTCTACGCTTCTACTAAGCAAACACCTAGACTTTCAATTAATACAACCACAGGCGTCCTGCTGAAAGTAGGAATATTAAACATAAGAATACCCGAAAGTCGCTAATAGAAAATTCGCGTCATCTACCATTCAACCCACTGAAAAACACCAGGGTCTTCTTTGTACCACTTCATATATATCTCTCATTGCTCTCTCGTTTGCAACTCTTTAATGGCGGAAACAACAATCACAGTATCACCAGACATAGCTGAGCCTTTAATTAGGTCGCAGAATGGAGATTCATCACCATCAAGATCACCATCAAGTAGGTCAAACCGACTGTCTCTTCTTCTAGGACGTGCTTCTGGTCGTCGTGGTGGTGCATCAACTTTAGTTAGAGAAACAGCAGCGAGCCAACTTGAAGAACGTAGAATCGATTGGGGTTATTCAAAACCTGTTGTTGCATTGGATATTGCTTGGAATTTAGCTTTTACGATTGTTTCTGTTGTTTTTCTTGGGTGTACTTTTGATGAAAAGCCTAATACTCCAATTAGGATTTGGATCTTAGGGTATGCGATACAGTGTGTGATTCATGTGGTTATGGTTTGGTCTGAGTATCATAGGAGAAGTAATAGAAGAAGGAATCGGAGTGTTGAGGATGGTGGTGGTAATAGGTCATCTGATTCTGATGCTAATGATAGTGAGGAGGAGGAAATCGGAGGGGATTCTTCTGGATTTCGTCGTTCAAGGTTAGTTATTATCGTATCACGGACTGGAATTTGTCGAAATGTTAGTTTGTTAAATTTCATTTTGTTATTTTTTGAATTGGGTATTTTGAATTAGATTGTAGTTTCTTAGGTAATTTCATCACTAGACTTTTGGATTCTCATACAGTGAGAAAAATACATGTTGTGTTAGTAAAAGGACAAGAGGGAATTAGGGGTGGAATTTTGTCAACAAACTAGACAATAGTGATAAGACGAGTGAAAGGTTTTCGATATACTTTTCTACTTTATTAGGTTGAAATATCTAATAATGGCTTTGTAATTGCAGACACTTTATTATCTCGTAAGACTTTACCGCCTTATGTAGCATTATTGCCATGGATTTATTGTGTATGACAAGAAACTGTACTAGTTCTAATAGTAGAATTTGAATAAGAAAGTGAATATTAACTGTGCTTCAAAATGGAAAGGCGGAGTTTGAAATTTTGGTGGAACTTTGAAACTAGGGTGGAAGTTTGTCAACAAACTAGGCGATAGTGATAAGACGAGCGAAATGATTTCGATATACTTCTGTTCTGTTATTAGGTTGAATTCGTAATTGTAGACTCTATTTTGTCTCTTAAGACTTCACCATTTTAGGTGGTAATTTTCCATGGTTTCTTTTTTGTATGACAATCTGTTAACAGTATGACTGTATGAGTCTGCAAGGATATGGTGGATAAACTAGCATTGAGAAATTATCAAGAAACTACTCTAGGTTTAATAGTAGGATTCTAATAAGAAAGTGAATGTTAACTGAAAGTCTATACTGTTGATAAGTGCTCTTTAAAATGGAAAGGTAAAGGTTGAAATTTAGTTAGTGGGACGTTGAATGGGTAAGGTTGCTACTAAAAAATAGTTTAGGTTACGTGTAAGCTACTTAAAAAATATTGAATCATCGTGTCCTTCGACCCGTTCTCATATTGCAGTCTCATTTGTCATATACAGTATTACCATCATTATCAGATCTGTGTTACGAATTTTACTTGTTATCTGTTTGCTAACAGAATACTGAGGCAGGAACATGTAAAGATAGAAAGCATAGGGTATCTTAGTTGCAATTTTATTTAAAGGAAAAAACGCTGTTACCCCATACTGCAGTTCCAAAGTTATGTCTCACATTCTAGGTGCCTCAGATATTATCATCTGAATTATCTGTGACTTTTTGACTCCTTTATTTGAGTGAGCAAAGTTGTACACAGTGTTAGAACTTAAAACATTATGTGCAAAACAAAGGATCCTTTTTTTATATTTAATTCCTCAATGTTGTCCTTGACTCCTTGCTCATCCTGGTTGTGAATTGTTTATTCAGTGCTGCTAAGCGATGTGAATCCCTCAATACAATAGCATCCTTTATGTGGTGGATAGCAGGATTCTACTGGGTAGTCTCTGGTGGTGAAATCCTCTTGCAGAATGCTCCGCGTCTATATTGGTACACACCTTACACCTGATACAATTGTAGATCAATTGATTCTTATAACCAGTTGCAACATTCTCAGGCGTTCATTTAAACTTTCTTATATTAAATTTTGCTTCGCCTTTCGGATGCTCCCTATTTGATTATGTTAGTTCTTGCATGTTTTTGTGAAGCATTGATTTTGTCCCTTCTTCTGGAAGGCCATAGTTCCCAAAATGAGATTGTGTTTCCCGAATGGACCATTTTTGAGAAAAAATAAGGCAGCGAAAATAGTCTCTTTTTATGGATTAAAGACTTAAGAGGGCTTCTATTTCTGGGATGAACAAGTACGCTAAACTTAACTTTCTTATGGAAGGCACTTAAAAATCGTAGGAACAGTCTTTTTTTTTTCTTTGAAGAAGGGACAAGGTATTATGATTAGCCAGCCTTAGGTATGATTAATATTGACTTTGGGGGCAAACAGTTGATCTTGGTTTGTTGATGTCCAGTTCAGACCTTTTCTTGATTACTTCCCTAGATTTACATCATCGTGGGGAAAACCACTTGTTAGTTGTATGTGGATAGACCTAATTCCCAGATGAAGTAACTTATTTACCTGTTTTATTAAAAAGCTCTATACAAACTTCACCCTCCTTTCATTTTCTCATTTCCGTGAACAGATTAGAAGTTTCTTGGTCTTTCACTTGATGCTGTCTTACGTTCAAACTGTTTACTTTGTGCAGGTTGGCTGTAGTTTTTCTGGCATTCGATGTGTTTTTTGCCATCTTTTGTGTTGCTTTGGCATGCGTCATTGGGATCGCACTTTGCTGCTGTTTGCCTTGCATCATTGCAATTCTATATGCTGTAGTAGGCCAGGTATGAGTGAACAAGATCACCTATCCCTATGTCCGTTAGACAAATCTATCAACTATTTAATTTCATTATATTGGCATTAATAAAGCAGGAAGGTGCATCAGAAGCAGATCTCAGTATGCTTCCAAGATATAGATTCCAGATCAGTAATAACGAGGAGAAACCTAGCACAGGAGGGGGGAAAATGGTTCCCCTAACAATGAATGGTGGAGAATTGGCAGATGAACGTGTTCTTTCACCCGAGGATGCGGTAATTACTTCTTTTTATCATGAAGTTGGATAGTCCTTTTGGTGCTAAATAAAGTTTTTTTTTGTAGTTCTAAAAAACGAATTTCCAATGATTGTTGTGTAGGAATGCTGCATATGCCTCACTTCATATGATGACGGAGCTGAAATCCATGGCCTGCCATGCAATCATCATTTTCATGAAACATGCATTGTGAAATGGCTTAAGATCAACGCTTCGTGTCCCCTCTGCAAGTTCAACATCTTAAAGGGAAGCAATGAACAAGTTTGACAAGATAGATATGAATGTGCCAAGATCCAGACCAGATTTTATGTGTATATAAAAAAGAGGAATTATTATTACATAATTTTGAGCTTTATCTCAGCCTTTCTGCTATCCTTTATTTTATGCAACTTGCAATAAGTTATTTTTTTTGCTTTTGATGGGTGAAATTGTAGAATAAAAGATCCTTGCTTATATTTAAAACTCTTCTGCAACTGTCGTCTGATCATTAGCTTATTCTTTTTCAGTGCTTCAAGTGAAACCACTTATTTCTGTCTGAAGACATAATCCATCATCCTATTTACAAGTTCGAGGCTCTTTAACTCGGTATCGAACTAATCTATTACAACTCTGATTTTTAGTCCGCAACTAAGCAATATTTCCATTGCTCAATGGAGAGAAGCATTTGTAATCAATCAGTAAAACATGTTACATTATCTCCTAAACTCAAATCTATGCTTCATCCGTGGAACTTTTTGCGATGGTTTCTTCATTTGGTTTAAATTACCATAAAACATAACACTACACTAATAGCAACAAGTCTTTTGTTTCACTTTTGCGATGGTTTCTTCATTTGGTTTAAATTACCATAAAACATAACACTACACTAATAGCAACAAGTCTTTTGTTTCTTCAGTGACCACGTATGGTAAAATTTATAAAACTTGGGCCTGCTATATCAATTCAGCATCTGGCGGAGACTTCCTCTAATGAAATACCCATTAAACGGCGAACAAATTCCGAGTGTAGAGAATGACCTCCCTGTATATCATCAAAAAATCTCTACTTAAAATTCAAGCAAGAGAAATGAGACAAATAGTTTAAGGGGAAACACGTGAATATGTAAGTAAAAACATTCCTTACTTTAGGACAGATAATCATTTCCATCTACCAGAGTCTAGAGAGCATGACAGATTCAAAAAAATGCTTATCTAACACATGATCTTTAGCTACAAGGATTATATAGGAAAAACGATTTTCTCTATGTTACTTTGACTATCTATGTATTCTAAGTGAGTCGAGATATAAGAAAGTTTCAACCTTTTTGCACATTTGATGAGAAGAATTGCATATAATCCCTGCAACTAAACTTAGCTGATGAAAAGTGCTTGGATGGATTTCTTTAATTAGACGAGTTACAAATTAGACATGGTATTGAATTAAGAACACTTGTGTTCTTGTTAAGTATGTGTTATCCCTCGGTCCTATCATTCTGGGCGATCTTGATCAGCAAAGCTGTCTAGTGTTACACAGTTCGTAGCTCCTAGGTTATACTCAACTGAATGACCATTAGGAGGCAAAAAATGGCTAAACCTTTTAATGCCTTGTATGTCTATAATTGTAACTACTGTCAGATCATCTGTTTCCGATATCCAAAAAATAGTCAGTATCTTATGTCAATATATTAGTAGAACCATTAAACCACCTGGAAAGTTGTTTTTCTTATGATGCTTAATTTCTGGTCAATTTCAAGGAAAAGGCTTTTGACCATATTGAGTTTCATTTCCTATTTCAGAAAAATATTAACATGAAAAGAGAGGAGAGAAAAGCATACCTTGTAAGCAACAATATGTCCAACAGGAAAACCTTGATTACCATCCTCTGCAAGAAGAGATAGGTCCCCCACCAGATCTAATACCTTGTGCCGGCAAGGTTCATCACTGAAGCGCAAAGGTGGATTCAACCAACCTTCACTTACACTAAAGAACAAGTAACAATTTAATACATAAGCCGCATGATAGAAAAAGGATATATTTAGATAGACCGGTCTCTATTAAAACAAAACAAATTGATAAGTAAAGCTGAATGTAAAATTGTTAAACAAGGTATATGTTTGTAAAATGGTGTGCCTGCATGAGGCTGAATATTGAAACGTTCTGTATCTTCACAAAGTAAAGAGTATTCGAAAAGTTGTACGAAAGAGATGTATGTCCGTAAGGGATATGAAAGAGGCTAAAGATAAAGGATGGAAATAACAGAGGGACCTCTACCAACAACAGTAGTACATGTGATTCATATGGCTTTTTAAATATTTATGTTGATGCTTATATCGATTATGATTCTAACACTTGTGGCACCGGCATGGTGTTGGTTTCTTCAGCAGGTGAACTTGAAGGATTCAAAGGCTCCTATGCAGATAGAATAAGGGATCCAGAGGAGGGAGAATGCACAGCTTTCTTGGAAGCAGTGAGATGGGTTAAAGCTCAGGGTCACACAAGAATCACCATTCTAGCTGATGCACAAAACGTAGTCAATTCTGTTAACTCTGACAAACTATTTGTCAGATGGGAATACAGGAAAATAATTCGAGACATTAAGTTATTGTTAAATTCTTTCAGTTTTTGGAGTTTTAGTCCTATTTTGAGAGACAATAATAGCTTAGCAGATGGTATTGCTAAGAAAATGAGGATAGATAACTCTACTGTAGAAGTTCTACAAAATGTACCAAGTTGTCTTGAAACTTTACTAGGCAGGCATATTGTGCCTGCCTTTGATTAAATAAAATTTCTCTTTGTATCAAAAAAAAAAAAAAGATTCATATCGCTTTTGATTCTAGTAGAATAACACAAATCTACGTACTAAATTATCCTTGTAGAACAAAGTGCACATAGGGCTGAAGATGGTTTTCATTGTGGAAGTGGTTGATAAACTAGTCGAATGGCATCAAGAATAAAATTCTGAGAAAGTGGAAAACAAACTCTTTAAATTCAAATTAAATGAGATGACAAGGCATGACCTGTATAATAACATCCCCTAAATATGGAAGCTCAAAATGTAAGAGGCAGGGGAATTACAAGGATCCTGAGTGTTAGAAGAAGATATAGTAACACATATCACTAGTCACGATGAACCCCATGCTCACAATGTTACTATATAAACTCTCCAACTACCATAGGGATGTATATACACAAATGTGTGCACAGTTATTTACTCTCTCAACATATGGATATTATATCTCATCCAAAAGTCAGGTAGAAATATAACAATGCCACACAAAATGTTAACTTACCTACAAACTATGGCGTTTTCAGCTGATCCCCCTTTAATGAGTCCAGCTTCACGTAATCTTTCCACCTGCACAGAATTTTATTATAGGACATCAGGCAAAGGGAACTACAAAAATATGAATAGATACTGCCAAATCACTGCTTACTTATACCACATAACTTCCGTCGAACTATTGAAACTCTAGGGGAGGCTAAGCAGAAGGATATTGCATCATGTACCACTAAACAAAAAGAGATAAAGAAGCTGTTCATGATGACCAATCCTGAAGCCTAAAAATCATTGTCTCATTTATCTTTCCCAAGTGAACATGCATATATGTATGTCAAAACATGAAATTATCATATTCAAGCATCTCTGACAAAGAAAAAATCAATCTGATAGCATGTAAGTAACATAGAAACAAACCTCTTCATAAACGCAAAACGTTCTTGCAGAAGCAATTTCCTTCACATAGAAAGATTCATCATCCATGTTAACTGAAGATACCCACTGACATCCAATAGCTGGTACCTGCAACAACGTAATCACATTACAATACTTCAATCAGTCTGAATCTATCCTGGCTACATAAAAATCCATAACATACTTCGACTTACAAAGTGTATCAAGGCATGGAAGTTTACCTGAGGAAAATTAATTCCATAACTAATACAGCTTTTCGGAGAAGGAAATGCCGCTATAAAAGAATCATTCTTCCAGACATGAACAGGCTCAATTATAAAAGGTGCCAACTTCTCCTTAGTATTACCGCTGTCATCCTTACAAACAGATAAACCAGTATTCTCTACTGCTTCAACCCATTCCTTAGCAGACCCATCCAACAAAGGAACCTCATCAGCCCCAGTGACTTCAATTCTGCAATTATCAACATTGAGAGCTTCTAGGGCAGAAAGCAAATGCTCAACAGTTCTAACTCTAATCCCATTTCTTGACAGTGTTGTACAAAGAGGTGATTCTTTAGTGAAATCAATTTTTGCTGGAATTTTTGTATCACCATATATAAAGTATCTACCTTCTCCAGCTAAAGCTGGAAGTAATTTTACAGTTGAAGTATCACCTGAATGAAGGGTCTTTCCTGATTTCTCAATCTTTGAAGATATTGTTTGTTGCAGCTTTCCAGTCTGCAACACACAGAATCAAGAGAATCAAAGAGAGTAGAGATTGAGGGAGAAACGGAGATTAGAGACAAGAATGTTTACAGGTTTCCATGAGATTGCAGAAGATGAAGCTCCAAGGGCTTGCTTTAAGCGATTCATTGCTGTGTACTCCAGAGAGAGATGCGGTTTCGATTATTTAAAGGAAGTAGCAAATAGTTTGACCAAGGGTTTTGACTTAAAATGAAAATTGTGTTGTCGGTTCTGAATGAACGACAGTTAGTAGTAGACAAATGAATCATGACACAAAACACAGAGAGTCAAGAGACCAGAAATAAGAAAAATGGCAAAGAGTTGTGGGAGGGTGCATGCCCCTAGGTGAACACTCTTATCACCCTTCAATGCTGAATGCGAGCACACACGGGGATGCGCGGTTGAAAACACGAATGCCACCAGCAAGCAAGTGGCTGCTGGTTTCTTCATTTTTTGTATGACAGAACAGGGAAAAGAAAAGTGTTCGCTACAGAATGCTAGAATGTACAATAGGGACCAAAGTGAAGCGCTTCAGTAGAATTTTGGGCTCACATTCGATTTTATTGTTCTGAATTATGAGTTGTAAGAAAAGTTTTTATGTTCCTTTCTCATCAATACATGTCTGTTATCCTGAACAATGGTTGTTATTTTTTACACAAGATGTTTCATGACATTGAATTCACCTTTTACCAGAAATCTCCACAAGAACAAACTCCATTTTCGAAATGGTGAAACCGATTTGTGTCCCTGATAATAATCTTACGGCCAGTGATCTTGGAAATGAACTTTGATGCTGTATGACAATCTCCACATATTCTAAGATTCTTAAAAACTCGAATTACTGAGTTTTTGGACAAGCTGATAAGACCCGAACCAATTGCCAGTCTTTCACTATGTTGAAGCAAAGACTCTCCTTCGTCTTCGCCATCTTCAACATTTCGCAGAACAAATTTGGCATCTGGTACATACCCTAATCTCTTCATTCGCGGCAACAAACTCCTTAAAGTATCATAAATCTCTTTGTGTTTTGGATGCGATTTATCTCCTGCATGAAAAGTTTGAGTTTCATTATTAATGTCAATCCAACTAACCCCAGGCTCCTTTACAACTCCTCTTGATCTCATCAAATTCCTTACTTCCTCAACCTCTTTCCATCTCCCTGCAACTGCATAAATATTCGAAAGTAATACGTAATGTCCTGGATTTTGCGGATCCATCTCAAATAACTTATCAGCTGCAAGCTTTCCCAATTCGATATTCTGGTGAAGTTTACAAGCTCCTAGTAATGCTCCCCATGTAGAAATTTCTGGCTCAACCGGCATTTTCTCGATAACTTCCTTAGCTTCGTCTAACAGTCCCACACGACCAAGGAGATCAACCATGCAAGTATAATGTTCTGCCTTAGCAACAATTTTAAAATCCTCTAACATGGAGATGAAGACTTCCAGACCTTCATGAATCATTCCAGTATGGCTACAAGCTGAAAGAACTGAAAGGAAAGTACTGTCATTCGGATATACCCCTTCAGTTTGCATTAATTCATAGAGTTTGAGCACCTCTGCGGTCATTCCATGTTTTGCATACCCATTGATCATGGCATTCCATGATATGACATTTCTATCTGTCATATTATCGAAGATTCTTCTTGCGCGTTCAATGGACCCACCTTTCGCGTACATATCAACAAGTGAGCTATCCACAACTACTGAATTATATACAAAAAGGCCCTTCTTGATTGCATGAGAGTGAAGTTGTTCCCCTTGAGCAAGAGCTGGTAGGTTTGCACAGAAGTTGAATAAGGTTACCAGTGTTGAAGAATCGGACTCTATGTGCTCTTCTTGCATTCTCCTAAATAGTTTGAAGGCCTCATCTTTTGATTCACTATTTGTGAACCCTGTGAGAATAGAATTCCATGAGATTGTGTTTCTCTCCTCCATCTGATCAAATACCCATTTTGCATCATCAACTCTGCCACAGCCAATAAATGATGAAAGCATGACATTTTGGATGTTCACATCTTTCTCACTTGTTTGATTGTAAACTCTACATGCACAATCCATGAATCCACAGGTAGCATACATATCAACAAGTACACAACGTAGTATCCCTTGACTCTCAAGGTTATTTCTTACTACAAATCCATGAAGTTCCTTTCCGTTCTTAATGTTGGAAAGCTTTCTGCATGCTGAAATTGTGCTAGTTAAAGAGAAACAATCAGGTTTAATTCCTGAAACCTGCATACGCCTGAAGATTTGCAATGCTCTTTCAGGTTCATCGTTTTGCTCATAACCCTCGATCAGTGAATTCCATGAGTATGAATTCCTCTCAGCCATTCCATTAAAAATCTGATCAGCATAGTTCAATTCTCCACACTTCGCATACATGTGGACTAACTCGGTTTCAACAATTAGATGATTCATACCAACTGTTCTAATCAGATGGGCATGAATTTGCTTGCCTTGATCTAAACTCCCATGAATGGAACATAGATTTAGAAGGTTAGTAAATGTGAAGCTATCAGGACTAACATCCTTTGCCAGTTTCATTTCATGGTAAATCTCAAATGCATCTAAACTCCCGTCCTGTGCATATCCAGATATCAGAGAATTCCAAGAAACTTCATTTCTCTCTGCCAACCTCTCAAAAGCTCGATGTGCCTTTTCCAGAAACCCACATTTTGAATACATATCTACTAAAGCACTCCCAAAAATAACATCAGAATCCAAGAAATTCTTAACTAAATACCCATGAAATTCTCGACCTGTTTTCACATCCGCTAAACCAGAACAAGCACTAATAGCACTTCCTAGGTTGAATCGGTCAATACTAAAAGCCAATGTCTGCATTTTCGAAAACAGTTTTAGTGCCTTAGTAAAATTTGAAAATTGAACTAATCCAGATATCATTGAGTTCCAAGTAACTTGATCCTTTTCTTTCATCTGATCAAACACTTTCGAACAACTCTCTGAATCCCAGCATTTTGCGTACATATCGATAAGAGAATTCCCTACAAAAACATCACCTTCAAATCCACATACTATCAATTTAGCATGAACTTGCTTTCCCCTATCCAATGATCTCAAAGCACCACAAATCCTAACAGCTGTTGCAAAGCTGAAATGATCAGGACTCTCCCCAAGATTAATCATCCGATTAAAAGTTTCCCATGCTTCTTCCCATCTAGTCGCCCTTACAAGTCCACGAATTACTGAATTCCAACTAACAACATTCTTGCATTCAATCTCATCAAAGGAAATTACTGCATCATCCATCGAATCGAAGGTAACATACCCATCAACCAAAGACCCACCAACAACCAAATTCTGATTCAACCCACACTTAATAACTGAACAATGAACCTGTCTAAGACCATCAAAATCTTCTAACTTCACATATGCCTTAACAACACTAGGGAAAGTAAATTTATCCGGACAATTCCCTTCCTCCTGCATTCTATAAAACAACTCCAAAACTTCAACATAATCATCAATCTTTGAATAACCAAGAATCATAGTATTCCAAGCCGTCAGATTTCTTACCGGCATTTCATCAAACAGTTTACGTGCGATACACCAATCTGATAAGTCACCTGATCTAGCATAAAGCATAAGGATTTTCGTTTGTAGAAAGGTGTCTGGGGAAAACCCATCAGAGAGAATTGTAGCATGGATTGATTTACCAAGCTCAAAAGAATTCGAAGTGATGCAGTCTTGGATAAGAGAAGAATAATATGATTGGGTAGGAGGAGTTTGAAGTTTGGTATCTTCATCATGAGTTTGTTTCAGCTTTGGAAGGACTAGATTGTTGTTATGATTAGCTGAAATGTAACTGAGCTTTGGTTTTGGCGGGAAAGAGAAATACTTTTGGTGGGTACGGTAACTGTTGAAGTAGTTAAATGGGTGATTAAGAGGCAGTGTTTTGGTACACAACATTTTCTTACTTTAATTCTTTAGTCTCGAAACTCTTGCCTATTCAAATTTGTTTGTTTACAAAAGGAAGATGTTTACAAAACTTTAAGCATTTCAATATTTATGAAGGCTATTATTGGGGCGTCAGACTCCATTGGAGCGGCTTCACTTGGATTCTTAGTGTCCAAAAAAGTGGTTATGAGATATCCTTCACTTAGATACAAAATGTCTAGAATACCCTTTAACTAAAATAAAAACATAAAAATCTAATCTTTTCTAATCTTCCTTCTTTCATCTTTCTTCTCTTCCTCTCCTCCACAGTCAATTTCAATTCACTTCATCGTTTTCGATTAATCGGCGATTCGAAAACTCAACATCGTCGGATTGAAATCTCTACTAAGGATGAGGAAGAAGCAAACTGCCAGTGATGGGAATCAGCCTCTCAATCAACCACCAGACCCAAATCTTCATCTTCAACAACCGGTTCAAGCATCTCAAGAATTACAATTTCAAACTCCTCAACAACAACCCATGGTGTATGTTAGGTAATAATCGAACAAACCCATCTTTGTTTACTCGTTTTTATGCTTAAAATAGGAAGATTGAATGAAATAGGAGTAAAATTAGGGTTTTATTTAGTTACAGTATCTAAACTACTAGTGCTACGTCTAGGTTCGCCAACCGTAATTTCAGTTTTTGAAGAACTTACGTCCAGGTTTTGATTAATTCAAACCGTAGAAATAGCTTGCATGTGGTTTACGTCTGGGCTCCCTTAGTTTCAACTGTAGAATTGTATTTACGTCTAGGTTTATCTTATAGGTTAACCTAGACGTAATTGTGCATGTATCTTTTGAGAGGAAAGCTCAGATTGGAATACGTCTAGGTTTTTTGAAGCTATTTTCCAAACGTAAGCCTGTACGTCTAGGTTCGTTACTTGTTTTCCCAGACGTAATTTTCTACGTCTGGGTTTATCTTATAGGCTAACTAGACGTAATTGTTCCTGTATCTTTTTGAGAGGAAAGCTCATATTGGAATACGTCTAGGTTTTTGAAGCTATTTTCCAGACGTAAGCCTCTACGTCTAGGTTCGTTACTTGTTTTCCCAGACGTAATTTGGTACGTCCAGTTTCGTGAAGTTTTTATCTGGACGTAAATTTCTACGTCTGGGTTTTTGAAGTATTTTTCCCAGACATAATTAATTTTGAATCCTCTAAATTTTTTTCAAACTAATTTTGTAAAATTTATTTCTTGTAATTTGCAGGAATCCTGATAGAGTAAAGGCTAAAAAGAAGAGAGGAAATGATTTAACGCCAAAAGATACTCCTACGCCTCGCCATGAAATTCATTGTGGGGTAGAACATAGAGGTCTCCACAAGGATGCTAAGAAGAAGAAGGATATGACTCAAGGAAGTAGCTCAAGATGTCCCGAAGCATCTCAAGAGGAAGATAATGTTTTCCAAGATCTAGAAATTGAAGGGGAACAATTTCAACTACCGATGATATCGGGAGGTACACTCGTGATTAGAGATACACCAAATCGACAAGAAGAAGAAGAAGTTGTTGTTCAAGGAAAAGGGAAACAAGTTGTTGTTGCTTCACCTGAAGCTACTCCTAAACCTCAAGTGAAGGAAAAGAAGCCCAGGAAGAAACCTTCACCAAAAGGCAAGCATATTCCTAAAGGAAGTAATTTGTTGCCTAAGAAGAAGAATGGTGCACTTTGGGGTGAGGCGCCCGATAAATATGCGGTCTTATTCGGTTATCCACATTCATGGGTTGCTAAGGTTTGCGAAAGCAGGGTAATAATCTATAACGTTCTCTTATTTTGCATGATTTTGTTCAACTTGATATATTGTTTATTTTTGTATAATTTAGACATGAGTTTGATTCTATTACTGCCTTAACAACTTTCTCTTAACAAATTTGTTGTTTATACATTCTTTGTAGGATCATGAAATTGCGATAAAGAAACTGAAACATAAAAAGGCTGGTTATTGGTCGTTAGGTGAAGAATGTAAAGAGGTTCGTGATCTTGTAGTGGATACAAGGCTAGGTAATGGAATTCTCAACCATCAGCACGAGTTTGATTCTATTACTGCATGTGCCTTTAGAGAGCGATATTGGTTAGAAACCGATACCTTTCATCTTCCATTCGGTGAGACGACAATAACGCCGGATGATGTGAAGCAAATCTTGAACTTAAACGTTGAAGGAAAATTTGTTTCTGAAGGTTTTGACAACAATATGAGTTGGGAAGACCTTTATGTCCTTGTTAAAGACACACTTGGATGGGAGAAAGCTGAGACGGAAAAACAGTTTAAGTGGGCTGGTGGAGATATACTTCTCCCCCAAATGCCTTAATTGTTGCATTTGATTTCTATTTTCCCATTGTTGATTTTTCAATTTTGTTTTGGCGTTGTAGATGGTTGGCAAAGTAGAAACATTCTTTGGGTTTACGAGCTTTATATGACCAAGTATATCAAGAGGTTTCATACGGTTTTCCGTCATGGAACTTACAATGAGTTTTTCTTCATCATTAAGCCGCGCCGCATAAGGATGGGATAGCAAAGTATCCGGTACGGGATGGTTATGACAACCGCATACAACTTTCTCCAAATACCAATACCACTCCTCACTTTTCACACTTTTCTTGTTGTGATTGAATTGAAGCTTGAACGGGCATTTAGTCTTCTTAGTGAAAGTAGTATTCTTCCTATTCGTCTTTGGTTCATATACGGTACCCTTTTTCACATGACTTTTACTTTCTCCACTACACTCGCAAACCATTTGAAAGTGGCGGTCATTTGTTGATCCATTACAAACTATAACACACATAATTGACTTGCCACGTTCTCTAGCCCATTTCTTTGCATCTTCTTTATCTTTCCATCTCTACATGTTCCAAAAACTCAAAGTTAGTAAAAAAAACAAAAACAAAGTGAATGAGCAACATATCTTTCCATTAGTTTCAAAAAAGAAAAAAAACACTTACCAAGTCATTCAAATAGTGATGGGATGAATCTTTGGTTAGAATTTCGTTTGCATTAGGTTGAGAAGGCATTGGGCTAGGTGGAAGCACAATCTATCAACCAAAATATCACAATATTAGTAAAAAAAAAGAGAAAGAATACTAGAATTACGTCCAGGTTATAAGGTACACGGACCCAGACGTTTTAGGCATAGGAAGGGCTACGGTTGAAAAATTCAACCTCTAACCTAGACGTTTTCAATTACGGTTGGAAACGATGAAAATATACCCTAGACGTCCTCACTTACGTTTGGGAATCCAAAATCCTAACCAAGACGTAAAACAAGTAATAAATACCCATGCAAAAACTATTTACGTCTGTGTTTTGGATGAATCTAACCTAGGCGTAATTATCAAGTTTTGTCCTATTGGAAACCAGTTACGCTCGGATTTATCCCAAACCTAGGCGTAAACCCAACTTACGGTTGGTAACGAAGACCAAACCCTCTTCCAAACCCAGGCGTAAAACTAGCTTATGGTTGGAAACCAAGCCCAACCCAGACGTAATCTGCCATGAAAGTCTAAAAATCTGAAATTTTTTACGTACTTAAGCTAGTTTTGAGCGAAATTGAACCCATAGGAGATAGTTTAGAGGTGTACCTATTGATTTTCAATCATTGGTTCTTCACTTTGTTGATTTATTTCTTCAATTGGTGGAGATTCATCATCACTTTGTGTTAAACGCTCTCTACCATCTAACAAATCATCAATCTCTTGGTCTCCAACATGAGGAATGTAAAATTTGTTTTCTCTATCATACAAAGATTCACCCACCTCGAATTTCTAACTTGTTTCATCCATTTTTGTTGAGTAAATCAAACAATCTAGGTTTTGAAAAAAATCTCCAATTTTTTCTTTTTCCTCCTCTCTAGTTTTTTTCCCACATAACTTTTGTCCCAGACTTTACAAATATATATCAAAATTCATCTTCTTAATTTAATTAGATAATAATTAAATTTAATTAAAATTAACTAAATAAATAAGGATCGTTTGGTCATTACACAATTATTTGAGATAAGGGGTTTTTGAAATTACTTACGGGTGATCCGTTTTTGTCCTATTAGGTGACGCCCCTCTAATGGAATGTGACGCCCCAATAATAGCCTTCATATTTATACTATCAACTCTTAGGTTTCTGGCTCGTTTATCACATGGATATTATATTTCCATAATTCAATCTTTTTCAGTTTTCTCCAACATCACAAATTCACAACACCAAGTTTTACAAATTTCTAAAATTATGATTCGAGGTATATTGTGAACTACTTCTATTGCTGATCACAATAAAGAAAAAATAAAGACTTGTAATTCCCTAGTAATGAATTTTTATAATATAAGCTTGCTCAAGCATTATTTGGCATGTTCATCTCTCACAAAGTAATAATGTTTCAATCACAACAATAATGCACGAGAACTCACACATACCAGTTCTCTACTCATATAATCCTTGCAACATTAGAAAAAAGGAAAAAAAAAATCTTGTTTTATTCAATATTATCGAGTGCTACTACAAGAAAGTGGTAAATATATCACACATCATTTTGTTTATAACAATTAATGTTTTGATAATGAAACTAAAGTGAAAATCAAGATTATAGCAATTCATGTAGATAAGGAAGATACTCCTCGTTAGACCCTAAACCACAAAGGTATGTTTTCTGTGAAATCCTTATATAACCGAATAAATTATAATGGGAATACTAATAAAAAATGGAACATGATATGGAGTATGGATATCACTTCTTCTGTAAAATATTTTCTTTGGAAAGCAGCTCATGTTATTCTTCCTAACAGTATGAGAGTGGTGGTTGTAATCCCAGATACAGATATTACTTGTAAACTCTGTAATGAAGGACAACAATCTTTAACACATCTTTTTGTTCAATGCAACTATACTACTTAGGTTTGGATGCATCTTAACTTTATTATGCAGTTTATTCTTAACGGAACAACTACTTTTCATGATTGGCTAAGTGATTGCCTTGAAAACCCAGATAGAGGAAATTATGCAATAGACTGTAATGTGCTTTGTAGTATAATAATATGGTACATTTGGAAAGCAAGGTGTAATGTAGTGTTTAAGAAGAAAAATCTGAATAGTGCAGTCACATCAAATAACATTTTAAAGTTTATCAATAGCTATAACAATGTTAACGGGGCAACTTATAACCTAATGCAACAACTATACTATAATCCACATATTGATGAGACTCTTCAGATTACTTCTCAATCAATGGAAGGACCAACATCAAATATGACAATGAAACTAAATATTGATTTTACTTTGATGAACTCTAGAACAAAAGCTGGAATTGGTTTACTCTTTGTGACTTTACAGGAACAGTCAGGGAAGCTAGAGGTTTGCACGCATATTACAACACCAGAGAAGAACTAGAGAAACATGGAGCAAATGCAGCTTTCCAATGGGCGATAGGATTGAGTTGCCACATTATCAATTTTAGGAGCGACTCTAAACCCACTCTGGTGTCGTTGGTAGGAATGTATGTTGAAGCCAGAAAACAGAGATACCATATCAACGAAAATTTTGGAAACAACACAAAGTTTCATATAAACTTTTTAGCTCAAGAATTTAACTTAATTAGGAGATCCTAAATTATCTTGACAGGAGAACTTTTTGTCTTTTGTAACATATATGCTATCACTCATAACTGGATACACAATGAGGTAAGAACTATATTAATTTATTTAAACATTCAAACATGGAATGCAGATGTAATGAAGTACCAAAATTCCAGTTATGGAACTTATGGTACTTTTAATGGTATGAGTGAAACCTCCTTTTATAAAAAAAAAATCCTAAGGATACTACACTCTGGTAATTTATTCTTCTTCAGTTTTCTCCAACATCACAAATTCACGACACCAAGTTTTATAAATACGTGAAATTATGATTTGAGGTATACTTTAAGTTACTTCAGATAACAATGAAAAGGAAACAAAGACTTGTGGTTCTCTAGTATTATAGTATAGAATGAATTTGTACAATATATAAGCTTGCTCAAGTGTTATCTCTCATGAGGTAGAGATAGAAATAAATTTATGATTTTTTTTTCTTTGGCCAAATTATCGATTAGAGGATTTAGCTTGTTTGAATAGTTATTGGTTTGATACCAGTAATGGAAGTTATTTCAGTATGTCAAGGATATATATATATATGTATGTGTCCACGATTTACCATTAATTGATGGTAAATCTCCTTCCTGTCTATAACATGTCAGATATGGCAAGATATCTGAAGGCGAACAAATGTACCTACACATTTGTGTTGTATTTATTTATATTCTAGTTTTCATATATGATACCGATTCAACGACCTAAGAATCTTCTTCGTCTCAATTCTTCCCTTTCCTTTAAATTTTTTGGGGGAAAGAAGTAGGAGTTCAAATGTTTGAAATCATATAGTTAATTCCAAAGAATTTGGGAATGGCTTTACTCAATTGGTTGGTGGAAGAACATGAGTCTCATAAGCCCAGTGTCATATGTTCGAATCCTGTCACCTTGATTGTTGATCCTCTCCTTTCACCGCCCCGATAATTCTAATTGCATGTCGTCACTATTCCCAAGGTGCTTGAGTCTCACTATTTTGAATAACCTTGTTCAAAAACTGTTTGACCCAATTCTTCTCTCAAATTGACATAGATAGATACTTTTTCGAATTGACATAGAAAGTTCATGTTCGGTCGAGTCCATAAATGGTCTCTCTTGTAATATCGTAGAATAAGTATGATTATAAGGTGTGCAAGCACAACAATAATGCATGATAACGCATGCGTATTTCACACTCATATATCATAAATGAGTCATTGGAATATTAATTTATGTGCTTTGTCTATCTTATCTCTGCATGAGTCTCTCTCAGGCTAATCGCTTTCTCTACTGTTGCCTGGGTAAACGTCAACTAACGTTTATTTTTGACCGTTTTTCTGCTGGAATCCCATGAAGAATTTCTCTCAAAAATGAAACCCCGTCGAAATATGATGGTAAACACATTCAGCTAGCTAAATTCAATCAAAGAAACAACAGAATCACTAAAAACAACAGAATCACTATCTCAATTGCTAAAGAAATCAGTCTCAAAATCACTGAGATGAATATGTTACGGGAGAATCTCAATTACAAAAACCAACTCAAAATCACTACACCTCAAATCCCGGAAACCATTTGGAGAATTTCGAATCCCCAAAATCACTTTCTTAACATTATAACCTAAATCCTACTTCTACAAGAACTACAATTCAAACCCAAACCCAATCTCATACCCTTATCTTCCAACACATCTCTCATCTCCTTACTACCAAAAGGAAGAGAAAAATCTACGCTAGCCATCTGAATCTCATTATCAATATGTATTCTCGTACTAGACCTCACCCCATTGGAATCGAAAAAACCCCTTGAAACTACCTTGTAATATTACCAAATCAAAAACCCAAATATGAAGTGTTCATTGCATATCACTGCCACTATCCTAGGCAAATCAATTGCTTACTCCTTAAAAGATTATTCTAATTTTCTGTAATTGATAAACCCTTTAAACCAAACCATCCACAATTTCAAATCAGGCAACTAAAGAAAAGAGAAATCACACTATCAAATAAACCATCAATACACATAATAGAATCAACCATTCTCATCCAGAAAGTGATAAAAAAACTATTCAACCTTGTTCACCAAACACCAACTTAACCGTAAATCCACATATTTACATAACCATAATCCAAAAAATAATCAAAAAATAACACACCAATAATGTTACCCAAAAGAAACTCGCTATCATCTTTCTCAGCCTAATCAACCCTCATGTGTTGTTGGTAAGGATGACCACTCCTGGTTGTGCGCCTAGCTGCCTCAGTTTGACTTATACTCAGTCGAGTTGGCGAGAATAAATACCAGTTCGTGCTTGTAACGGTCCTGGTACTGGAGTTTGCTCTGGTACCTGCACTGGAGGATTCCTCCCATCATACTCTGCATCCGCCATTGCAGAAATATGTGAAGCTATCATTCGGTAATATGGCACAACATATCGAGCAAAGTGAAAAGGAGAGGGTGCCAAGTACACCACCAACTTTTTCGTTTGGCAACATGTATGGACAAAACCTAATAAATCACAAGTAGGTCAAATCAAAGATCCTAGAATAAGATTGTATATAGAGTTTTACTCTTTCTCTTCCACAATCAATATGTTTAGACCAAAGGTATGAGAACCTGATTGTGTAGAAGAGTTCTTGAACCATCTCATATCCATGATCAATCTAGTCGTATATGTATTAAGAGGATCCTCATTCTAACAAGTGTGAAACTTGCAATCTATCTTTCAAGATGCGAATTCGACAAGAAAGAATCTTGTTTATCTGGATCAATAAGGACTTAAACTATATGGATTAATTACGTACTAATTGTGTTATTCATATTATAAATACTTCCTTTGTTTCAAAATAATAGGTTTCACATGAAACCAAACTATTATTTTGAAAAGGAGAGAGTATAAAATAGTATAACACGGAAAAGGAAAAACACAAGATACCAGATATTTTGTTAACGAGGAAACTGCACATGCAGAAAAATGTAGGGACCTCGTCCAGCGTTGAACACCGCATTGTATTAAACTTATACGTGCACTAACTTACTATTAGACTTCGGACTAGAATGTAGTTGAGACCGAAATAACCCTCCAAGCAATTCAGCTGCAGTAGTGTTCCTTACGCATCTTGAACCTCGCAATATTCTACGCACTTGATTCCCTTAGATGGCGTCCCTTAGAAGATAGAAACACAAAATACTTTCACGAGATAAGCAAATGCAAAACTAGAAGAAACAGAATTGAAACAATTTAAGATGAAAATAAAAATTGGATAATTGATGCTAAACAAAACGTCAATGTTTCACGGACCACTTCACAAGATTGGAAATATCTGAGAACAATAAAACAAATCCTAATATTATCAAGCTCATCCCAACCACCATCACCCAGCTTGAAAATGACAATAAAATTCCAGACATACAAGAAATCAATTCAATCATGTTCAGCATGGTTGATGACAAAGCTCCAGGCGCAGATGGCTTCCCACTAAATTTCTTTCAAGCTAACTGGGACATTGTTGGAAAGGATCTTGTCAAAATGGTAAAGAACTTCTTCTCTTCCGGGCATATATTAAAATAAATGAATCCAAATTTATATTTCTTATACCCAAAAGTGGATAGCCCCTCATCCCAAGCCACTTCGGACCTATAAGACTCTGCAATATAACCTACAAGATAATATCCAAACTTATAGCACAAAGAATGAAGCCCCTTCTGGAAAAAATAGATTCACCATACCAATTAGTCTTCATTCCTGACAGACAAATTTCTGACAACGTTGTTGTTACTCATGAGGCCATCCACAACATGAGATCCAATTGTGTTAAGAAAGGAGAGAAATAACACTGTGGGCATCAAAATAGATATGGCAAAGGCATTTGACAATATTTATCACTGCACTTCTACCACCAACTCAGCAGCTCTCATTAATGTTGTTCC
Organism: Papaver somniferum; assembly: GCF_003573695.1. NCBI lineage: Eukaryota > Viridiplantae > Streptophyta > Magnoliopsida > Ranunculales > Papaveraceae > Papaver > Papaver somniferum. The sequence continues at coordinate 122,169,082 of NC_039362.1, forward strand.
TGACAAATTCTTCAATCCTTCAAGAGGGCTCAGACAAGGGTATCATCTCTCCCATATATTTTCCTCTTCTGCATGGAGGCTATTTCCATAAACCCCATACAAGATGAAGTGATTGGCCTAATAAATGGTATAAAGACCTGCGAGGAAGCTCCATCTATTAGTCACCTTTTATTGTTGATGATTGCACGGTTTTATGATAAGCCAACAAGACTGAAAGTCAGAACCTGGTGGACATTTTCAAGATCTTCATTTTTACCTCTGGGCGACTTGTCAATTTCAATAAGTCTGGGTTTTTTTTTAGAAAGAATATTGGTGAAACATTAGGCCTCAATATCAGCAACAATATGGGAGTTCAAACGATAGATATGAATGACAAGTATCTAGGTTATCCTTTATTTACTCATAGAAACAAAATCTTGTCCTTTAAACCTTGTGTTGATATACTCAAGACTAGACTGGATGGTGGAAAATACAACATCCTCAACCCAACAGGGAGCTATACTTTAATAATTTCAATTTATCTTCAAGCATATACCAGGTGAACTGCTTAAAACTGCCAAAGCAAAATTGTCAAGACCCGAACAGGATTCAAAGGGATTTTTTCTGGGGTCTGAGGCAAAGATATAGACAACCCAATAGGTTATAACCCAAAGGCCTGAACTGCTGTCTGCAAGCCAAAAGAGTTGGGTGGTATGGGCTTCATGAACATTGAATTCTTTAACAGTGTTATGATCACCAAAAGAGGTTAGCGCCTGGAGAAGGAAAATGACTCTCTCTGGTTTTAGCTAATGGATATCATATATTTAATAGGAAAGCATATGCAAAATATGAATACAAAACCTAGGCAGGAGATTCATAGATCTGGAAAGGCATTCTGGAAAGAATAAGCAATATCCAAGAGCATAGCATATCAAAAATTGGAAACAGTAAAAGAATTAGCATATGGGATGATACTTGGACATCTGATGTCACTATCATTTTAATTAAACCTGAAAATTTTCCTAACAACCTCATTTTTGCTGAAAACCTTCTCCTAGAGAAGGGGGATGGAATACGCCAAATTAAACCTATGGTAAATCTAATTGAATCCAAGGCTATTACTGACACCTCTCATCACCCTGTTGACGAAGATCAAATCCAGCGGAAGATGACTAACACCGGAAACTTCTCTGTTAAGTCTCTTTATAGAGCAAAAATTGATCAGAAATAAATTAAATGTGATTTTATATGGAAAATTGATGTGGCTCATGTTATCCAGATCAATCTTTGTATCATACCCACAAATGCTAAATCAGCTAGTATTTTCCAATACATTGATCATATCTGCAAGTTTTCCAGTAGTAGGGAAGAGACAATGACACATTTATTCCTAAACTGTCATGTTACAACTCAAGTCCGGTATCACCTCTATGGGTCAAATCATGGGGATTTTATTCTAACACAAACTTTCCGGATTGATTCAACTCCTGGTTTGTTACTAACAACAACTATATTCACAGCTGTCATACTCAAGCTGGCACATATTCAGGTCCCATCTCCTATATTTCCAAGAAGAGAATTTGGGATGTTGATAAAAATTTGTACTCTGCAAGACCGGGCAAACTTGGCCTGAGCCAAAGAAATGCAAGTATGCAGGTTCTTGTTCGTTTTACAATGCTTTACCAGAATGCTATCCAGGGAAGATTTCACTTAAATTACCATGAAACAAATAGAAGAGACACAGATGATGAGGATGGAACAATCCCATATGTAATTATCCTAACAACCTCGTGACGAGGATGGGAGACAATGACACTTTGTTTGCCACTGAGTTCGATGCTGCCACTTAAAAACATTAGATAGAGCAAGCAGAAGCAATGCTCTTAGAAAATGGGCTAAAACAAAAGGGATTCGATATCTTCATTTGGAAGAAGATCGTTTAAATGTGATTTCAACAGTTAATAATAAATTTGAGTCCATAAAATGGACTACCAGAAGAAACATTGTAGTAGATAGTCTATCTTATCTAGTTTTGATAGTTGGATTTGCACATTTGTTCATAGAGATTCAAGCCATGTTGCTGACTCTCTTGCCAAATATGGCATTAGCCTTGTTAATGAGCAAGAATGGTCCGAAGAACTCCCTCTATGGATACAATTATGTATGCAAGAGGACTATATGTAATTCAGCTATTCAATCAGAATTTTTGTATTAAAAAGAAAGATATTCAAGTTCTTCGTTTATTTCTGCTATATAATAATTCTATTTTATCATGCTCACAAATTCTGAAGCAAACAGTACTACAAAAGTTGACCGACAGTCGGGGAATAAAACTTATGAAGTTGGGCCACAGAAGTTACATGAAAAATTGAAAATACAGTTCAAATAAAAATGATTAGTATCAAAAAGAAGAATAAAATATAGGCATTAAAAGATAAGTTAAACCTTTGACATCTCCCTGATGTGCAAGATTTTTCTCTGTACATTCTCAGCCTCTGAAAGTCGATTGGACTTCAAAAATACCTACAAGAAAACCCCACGTTACAGGCTTTAAGAAACGAGGAAGGCATGACATCATAAGTTATGATATTCTTGGCCATATTTAATAAAGACTATATCTACGAATATTTATCACATTTTTGGTAATTAAGCACTACATACTGGCATTACCATTACAATCAATACAAAGAAATTCAGACTAAACAGATGCTTTTGACAAACATTTTAAAGTATAAACCCTAGGCAACCATTCAGCTTAAGTAAGATCAAATATGCAAGCACTCACGAGACCATGATGCCTAAGCACAGGTCTCTTAGCATTCATACACACACCAAACTTAAACAGATTCTGACAACCTCACTTCACCTAAATGCCTAGGGAAGGTGTGGCCGATCACCTAGATCAAATGTAGTCAGAAGTTCGAGTTATGAAATTTGGTTATTTTCTATACTTGAATATCTTAACAATGGCTCATCCCCATTCTTCACTAAATCTAAATAATTGAGCACACATCCACATTGTCATAATATATATGTTTGTGTCTGTGCGTGCCTGAGTAATATTCTCAATCAGTCGGCGTAAATGTGACTCAGAAAAAGAAAAAAAGAAAAAACCTCAAAACCATTTGACATATGATGGCCACCATATACTTTACCTGAGCAAGATACCGCAGCCTCCGCAAGCAAGCAACTGATTGTCCTAAGCCAGATTCCTAAGAAACTCCAGCCATCAAGAAGACGAAAAAAGGAAAAGAAAAAAGAAGCTCTACAGATTAATATCAAACATGATGATCAGAAAAACCTCTAGTATCTTAATAGAATCTTGAATTAGAGCCACAGAATCATTCTCCTTTCCTTGAAGATACTTCACCTGTAGTTGTGAATAAAAAGACCATGTGTCGTATCAGTCCCATGACCCATAATTACAAAGAACAAATCATTCTAATACTAAGAACAGTGGAAACCAAATCATCTGCGTCATTGAAAATCACTATGACAGTATGAGGCTTCCATCAATTATTTGGGAGGATGGCAAATTCCCATGATATCCATATAATTGTTCTTATAACAAGAAGATATAGTCATACCACTGAACAGTTTTTGTCAAAAAGGAACTACTTAGCTCCGATAATTGCCAAGTAAATAACTCAACAATAACATGTTTCCAATACATTCCCACTAGAAAACAAACATCCTGCATATTTGGTAATTCATGGAGCTAATACTAGTCTAGTAGAATCAAGGACATGTACCACAGAATTAAGCAAGCAAGAGATATAAAACGCTACCGTTCCCAGATGATACATTGTATTTGCATAGTCTGTGTGGTTTTGTCCAAGAACACGCCTCTTTATCTACAAGTTTATGAAGAAAATATTAGGTATTCATTTCACACCTCACAGACATATATGCAGACGAGATATACAGGATGACACACAAAAGAACAGATAAAGTATTACACTTGCAACTTAATATATTGAAATTACCGTGACGATATGAAAGGATAAATTAAAGAAAAAGATAAAAGAAATGCCGAGTACGAATTGAATGAGTAGTATAAGATTGATACCTTTAACGCACGCTGCAGGGGAAGAGGGAAAAAGAAAACGAAACAAGAGAAAGAGCCTCAGTCAATAGATAGAATCTAATATGAAAAATAAATGTACAATTAAAGAGATCACAATTGCGATAAATGAAGTCTTCGATTCATGTCAAATGCAGGAAACTGAAAATGGAATCACCAAAAGACATGTGACCAAAATTCAGACACATAAATTATGTATCTAATATTATCATTTTTCTGTCTTATATAATATAAAAGGCCTGGTTCCGGAATCATATAACGAAAAAAAAATACCAAACATATCTCCGAAATCTAAATTGGTTCAAAAAATATAAAAACAAAATTTTGTTTAAAGGGCCACTGGATCGTAACTCTAAATGAGTTTAGATATTATTTTTTCCAGGTTGATACCTTTCACACACTCGTCCACAGATTTAAAAATGAGTAAAGGTTGCTGGGTACTAGTAAATTTTTCTGGGTGCAAAATGACTTGAGTAAGTATGTCTTAGGGTACGCTATACAACTAATCAACGGATACCATAAACATATTCCACATCTCAACTCAGACTAGCAAAAAAATGCTCGACCAAACCTCAAAAGGAATCTATGTACAAGATATTAGTAGAACCAGATGGGAAACCATTACCTCGTAGCAGTTATGGGCTTCTTCAAGTTTCCTCTGCACAATATAAAACTGCCCAAGGTTGTGTAGAGAGGCTGCAACACTGTATAAAATTGGTTACAGTTGCCAGATTCTAAATATTCCATTATCTCACAATTTGCATCCAAAGACAAAAAGTAAACATGACGTACGCTTGGTTATGGACCAATTATACAAAATTCAAGTCATAAGAAAACAACACATAGTTTACATGTTTTATGTCTTGTGGCAAGCAGTTGTATTTTCCTGCTAAGGAAAGCCTTTGGATTGGGATGTCGCAGCAGGATGCTTGTTGGCGACAAAAAGGATGTCAATAAAACTATCTGAACTTAGATAGAGATAAACTAATTTGAAATCAGTCAAACGGAATGGCCTGAGGATGGGCAGAATGCATCATCTAGTTAGGAAATCTTAGAAGAAGTGGCATTCCTTAGTGCTTTATTGAATCCATGATCAGAGTAGAGAAAAAAATTTGCTAACCAGCAGTAACTATGTGTCAGGTTCTACTGGTTCTACAAATACAGATTGGACTTCTTACAAAATTCACATTGGCGAGGCTTTCAGATCTACATGTTCAAACACCACAGAGGATTTTTTCCCATATAGTCAAATGATGCTCAGCTCATTCTCGAGTTGCCTAGTGCATATTTCTCTTTAGGCCTCTATGAATTCAGGGATGGCTATGCTATTCTTTGTCACAAGAAAAAAGTACAAACACACAAAAAACTGTTCCCAAGTCCAAGTGACTTCTTTACTGACATAATTCCATGCTTGACAGTGGCAACAATAATACGTTAAAGAGAAGGAAAGAAGATGCATAGATCGCATGCATCAATGTACATAAATTATGTAGCTGCATAGTCTAAATATCATAATTTAGAGCATTTAAAATTCCCAAGTATATTTAATTCTTATGAGTTTTGTTACTACTAATTTACAAAGACTGCTTTAGATAGAGTTTATCTGAATAATATATTAAGGTATACCGTATATCGCCAAGTCCAAATGATTCCTCTAAAATATGGACGGCCTCCAAATAGAGTGGCTCAGCTTTAGCGAAATCCTTCTTCACTCTATAGAGCTCAGCCTACACCATAAGGGATAATAATTACTCAAAGAACTGAACTTCCATTTCAGTAACGAAAACTAACATCCTGTTTTTATATCAAATACGATATACTTTTAGCAAGGTTCAAAATGTCAATCCATCTGAACGATACATGCGGCCAAACATTCGGATGAACATGTCCCTAACAAGGATCTGGACAGTAAAGGCGTAAAGCACATTAACAACCACTACTTCAAGTAATTAAAAGCATGCAGGTATACCAAATTGTTTAATGCAGCAGCAACATGTGGATCGCTCTTCCCAAAACCCTCTTTAGCTTCTTCCACCGCTGACAAAAATAGTTTTTCAGCTTCCACTAATTTTCCCTAGAAAAGAGAAAGCATTTGGAATCAATTCACCTGTACAATAGAAGTATAATAAGCCAAAAAGAGTGGAGAACTTACATACTTCCAAAAAAAAGTCCCTCGCCTTATCTGTAAAAACCCGCCATTTAGATGTGTGGATATTTGATATCACAGACCCATCCTCAACTCTCTGGAGATCACTTGACCCATCCTCCCCTGCACCAGTTCTCGCTTCAGCTGAAACATCATCCGCAAATGCAAGATTTCCACTTGCCCCAAGAATGATTGCTGATAAACAAAGCAGACAAAAATTGCAGTTCAAACAATCGCTTCAGCTAAACATAACCTAGAAAATAGATTTGACGACCTAATCCATAAGACATCAACACCAATTGCTGCAGAAGAACTAAAAAAATTCACAGTACAAAAATGTATACCAGCTTGTCCAGAAAGTAATATCCACAAAGAAGAGTCCCAGTGAAGCTTCTGCCATCTTGGAATCTCAGGCCCATTGTGGTGGAGAAATCCCGCATTACCTGTAAAGGCATGCTATAAAAAAATGCAGGCAGTAGAGAAAGAGCAAAAGAGAAAAAAAAAAAAATTAAGAAGCAATAGAGGATATAAAATGTTTAATTTCATTCCAAGACATACAATATCTCATCCCAAATGAATCTTCACAACTTGAGTACAAAGTTATATGGTTATTGGTGATAAATTATGATGCAGTAAGCACACAGCTCTCTCGAAAATAATAATATCTCAAATGATTATTTGCATTACTCAGTTTGAATAGAAAACTGAATAATTAATAAAAGAAGATCACCGATCAGACCATTTTATAAACTCTAAGAGCATGTTACTTCTCTAACGGTGATGAAATTTTCTACTCCTAATATCTGGGAATCTATATCATCATATGGAAATAAGAATAATTCAAAAAGATATATTGTATATCTTGTAGGTGATGATAACGACACATATAAAACAACCATTAGAGAAGCAGCAGGTTTGAGTTATAAAAAGGTCTGATAAGTGATCTTCTTTTACTAATAAATCAATTTTTTATTCAAAACTGGGTAATGATCTTCTTTTACTAATAACTCAATTTTTTATTCAAAACTGGGTAATGCAACTACTCATTTGAGGTATTATTATCTTTTGGAGAGGTATGTGTTTAAGATAATTAATCATCTATAACTTTGTACTCAAGTTGTGAATATAAGTGGATGAGATAGTATACGATTTGGAATGAAATTAACCATTTTCTATCCTCTTAGTGATCTTCTTTTACTAGAACTTATTTCATAAAATGGACATCCTCTTAATGAAATATTATACGATAAGCAATTCGCGTAGCTCAGGGTGTTCTATTACTCCCTAATGCCTCAACTCAATCTAAAATTCATTAGCCTGCTTACAGATTACTGTACGAGTGACAAATGAACAAGGATGGCAATTGACACGGTTGAACATATTGGATCAATAAGAATCTAATTCATTTGTTTAAAAAAACAGTTAATATAAATCAATTGAAGCCTTGACTAAGAAAATCCTCAATAAAGAACCCTAGGCTCTGAAATATTTTAGCGAATCAGATTGAGTTTAGCAGTTAAAACTTACTTGGGGGAGGATATGAAGAGAGACTACTGATAGTAGTTTTAGTTGTTGTAGTGATCGTATTAGTAGAGAGGAGGTATCTTAATCTCCTTCGAAGTAAACTTCCAGATTGTCGCAGAAACATCTCTGAAGAAGAAGAAGACAAAGAAGAAGAAAACCCCTGTTCGGAGAGAAATTAATACTATTAAGAACTCGAAAGAAGAGGGTTTATGAAATAATTTTAGATCTACTGGTACCTACTAAATACTGTACATGGCGGTAATATCACGTGATCACTACACGTGCAATTGGACCCTTCAAAATTAGCCCTGAGAATTCTAGTTCTCTTCTCCATTTTTTCTGTCGCACTGTTAACTTCTCTTTTAACAGAGATGCATCTCCGACGTCTAATTTTACTTAACAGAAATTTAATGTCAAGAACTGAAGACTGATTCCTCCAATGAACATATTGAGATTGTTCAGACTTTATCAAAACTTCACTATCTGACTCAAATATCACTCTACTTAGATTCTTTGAAACTACCCAAGATGCAACTTTTTTCATGGACCCGCATTCCAGCTCTTCCACTTCCAGCCCTTTTATCATTCCTCCATTAAAGTATTTCCCTTGAGCACCAATGCAGTTACCTGCAAAATCCCTTACAATTAGTCATATGCCACCTTGCAAAGTTGTTGATGGTGGTTTTTAGCTTGGGGTTAAAATTGTAAAACCTTACATCTGATGTGACGTCACTCTGCAAGGAAACAGTGCCGTGAGTGCTAACCTCTCCACCGGCATGTTTATTGAGTCGTTCAATATACTTACATGAAATTTATCCAGACTGGCGAATGTAGCAACCATCCCAGATGTTCTGTAAATTTCAGCGCCTCGCCTATATTCACTTAATATAAGTTTCTTTGAGTGCCTTCTATGCTATGTTCTCCGGCTGAACCCTTAATGCTGATATGGCATGACGATTTGTGTTCACTCGCAGCAGAGTAGCACGAATTTCCAAGTATCAAGGATAAGGTCTTTGCATAAGGTATTCAATCAGAAAAAGCATGTTGCTCTCTGGCAATGAACTTAAAAGAACTCTATGTCAACACATAGAATTCAATCAATTGACCTGACTAACTTGCATAAGTTAGGGTTTTGCGCCTCGCGCAGTATATCAGACCTTGCTTGTCGAAATTAAACCTAGGCAAACTAGGTAATTAATCCGCCATGGATTAGCAGGTGCAAAACTGTGACGAACCAGAAAATTACGCCTTTGGCGCGTTGCCCCGCAGGCCGTAACTTCCCCGATGTGCCATGACGAAGCTACGATCCGGGCCTCAAAGCTAGGAAAATGCACGTCCATTTGCACTTACAAGCATGCTTGTGGAGCATGATGCAGCTAACATAGCTTCCACAACGTTCCAACTCACCCTTGTTCCGCGAAGGGTTTATTAAGAAAACAAAAACTTTTCTAAAACGGCAAGAACAGACTTTTGAGTCCCTAAATGATGGAATTTGGCTAAATTCTGGTGACCATGTGGATCTATAGATGGACATGTCTTGATCTTTGGGTCGTTTCCCATTAAAATGGACTCATCTTGAGATAAATTACGACACTCGGGTTTTTAGCCTATGTCGAACGCCTTGATAGGAAGTATGAGCATCCAGTGAATGGAATTCAACTTGCCTCATCTAGCTTGGCCACAATCATCTCTTGCGTTGAGATACCAAGCCATATGATAAGAGAGGCCATAATGTCACAATCATCTCACAATTAGATGATATGAGCGACACAGTGCTGGACCGGCAATGCTGCAACTCATTGTGGCTGCCTACGTACCCTTCCCTACTCTAAAGGGATCAAGCACAGACCGTAGTTCATCCTCGAAGGGACAAGAACTTAAACCAACTCGTTTGCGAGGTCGTGGCCAAGCAATAAAGGTAATGTCCTATTCCGTATAGGTCGTTCCGTCAGAATGCATCCAAGTGATGAATATTTGGTCTGCGACATGGCATAGTGATGCCCATGCTTGACACGCTCCAGTGGTAAGGCTACATATCTATAAATGAGGCCTAAGCATCATTTATACTCTTCTGGCTAAGTTATGAATCTTACTTGGTACGTGGTCCGCATATGCACCTTCAACCAAGTACCCCTCCCTATATATGTTAACTTAACATTTTTACAACTTTGATTAGGGGAGGAAAAATCATTCATCAACTCCCCAATTTTACTATTCATGATCGTTGCCATATACCCGTCCATGTTGGTTGTCCGCTGCCAGCCCGATGTGCAGCCATGTTGGTTGTCCGCTACCAACCCTATGTGCAGCCATGTTGACTGAACATTGTCAACGTATTGGCCAAGGGCCAATGTTCCTTTTCCTACGCAACAGAAATTTTGGATGAAGCTTCATCTCAGGCCATGGAGCATATTTTAGAATGGGCCATGCTAAAAACACATGGTGTTACATTATTCACCCCTTTAAAGAATTTCGTCCTCGAAATTCAAAACAAAAACTATTGTGGACAATCTGTAACACCCCGTGTTTATAACATGGCGCATGCTAAAAGACGTGCCATTTTCTTGTGATGAAGCTTCATCCAAAGCTTCCGTTGGTTGGTAAGAGGTGGATTGGCTTAAGACCAATACCGCGCCAAAATAGCGCATTGTGTTTAGCATTTGGCCAAGATCCAAATCTCGCATCAAATGATGCATTAGGCCAGTTGGGTAAGTGGCCTTGAGCTTGGAGCGTAATGATTGCGCATTATGAAGGTTATTGGCTTAGAGCCAAGGTTTGTGCATCAGGCCAGAGAGGGCTGGCCGAACGAGTGTTGCGTAATCATTACGAAGAAGTGCAATCATTACGAATGAACACAATCATTGAGAAGTAACGGAATCATTGCGAAGTAACGGAATCATTGCGAATGAACACAATCATTGCAAAGTAACGAAATCATTGCGAATGAACAGTGAAGCAAGCATGTCAATTTGGTCCCCTTTCCATACTTGTAGAAATTCCATTAAGACATATATAGGGAGGGGTAGTTGGTTGAAGGTGCATTTGCAGACTATGTACCAAGTAAGCTTCACAGCTTAGCCGAAAAATTATAAATGATGCTTAAGGATCCTTTATAGTTGCGTAGCCTTGCGAAGAGGGCATTTGATGCTTAGGCATCACTATGCCATGTCGCGGACCCGATGATGCATAATCATTATGCATCATGATGGAATGGCCTATACGGATCAGGTCATTACCATTTTTGTTAGGCCACGACCTTACAAGCGAGTTGTTGTTCCTTTGAGGATGAACTACGGTCTGTGATTGATCCCTTTAGAGTAGGGAAGGGTACGTAGGCAGCCGCAATGAGTTGCAGCATTGCCGGTCCAGCATGTTGTCGCTTATATCATCTAATTGCGAGATGATTGCGACAGAGTGGCCCCTTATCATCTAAGATCGGTAGCTCGATGAAAGAGATGATTGTGGTCAAGCTTGATGAGGCTTAATTGCATGTCGTCAAGTGGATGCTCATACTTCCTATCAAGCTACAAATAGCAAGCTATGTATAGTCTATCTGGAGGCTAAAAACCCGAGTGTCGTAATTCAGCTCAAGAGGAGTCCATTTAATGGGAAACGACCCAAAGATCAAGACATATCCATCTATAGATCCACATAGTCACCAGAATATAGCCAAATTCCATCGTTTAGGGCTTCAAAAGGGCGTTTTTTCCGTTTTAGGAAAGTTCTTGTTTTCTTAATAAACCCTTTGCGGATCAAGGGTGAGTTGGAACGGTGTGGAATCTAAGTTAGCTGCATCATGCTTATGGAGCATGGTTGCAAGGGCATATGGACGTGCATTTTCCTAGCTTTAAGGCCCGGATTGTAGCTTCAGCATGGCGCATCGGGGAAGTTACGACCTGCGGGGCAACGCGCCAAAGGCGTAATTTTTCGATCCGTCACACAATCTCTTCGGTTTGGATTTCCTGAGCAAAAGTCCCATACCAGATGCTCAGAAATCACGGGTTTCTTCAAGTTATCATGAACAACAATTTAGACCTTTTGAGCAATCGTCCCATACCGCCTTCCCAGGAATCCAAAAGTGCCCACAACAATACCAAGAACCGTAATTGGCGAGTGCCAAGAGGATATCTCGACCAGGAATCCTATATGGCATCCCATACTACCACCCAAGAATACCTAAGGTTCACAAGTTGAAAGGTGTCATCGAATTGACAAGATTTTAGCACAGTACTGTGTGGAACAGTTTCCAGTTGCCCGCCGTCCCTGACGGTCATCCAGGTTTCCACTCGTAAGTGGGATGCTAGCCAGGCCTGACAACGCACACCGTTGGCCAGTTGCCAACGTGTGGGGATGATCAGTCCCATTGTCTACTCACCGTCCCAGACGGTCTTCCGGATATCCACTCGTAAGTGGAGTTCCACTTATGCCAAGCAAACTCACAGTACTTAAACAAGCTCAACTCGATTCACAAAGTAACTGGCATAGAAGTTACAAACTCCTTTCCGCGCAAAAGTTGGCCTACTCTCCAACTTTAAGTTTCCATTAATGAAAATACTCGTGGACAAGTCCACTCCGCACAATCCCTAGAGTTTTCTCGGAACTTGCTATGATACCAACTGTGACGGACCGGAAAATTACGCCTTTGGAGCGTTGCCCCGCAGGCCGTAACTTTCCTGATGCGCCATGACGAAGCTACGATCCGGGCCTCAAAGCTAGGAAAATGCACGTCCATTTTCCCTTGCAAGCATGCTCATGGAGCATGATGTAGCTAACTTAGCTTCCAAACCGTTCCAACTCACCCTTGTTCCGCGAAGAGTTTATTAAAAAAACAAAAACTTTCCTAAAACGGCAAAAACGTCCTTTTGAGGCCCTAAACGATGGAATTTGGCTAAATTCTGGTGACCATGTGGATCTATAGATCGACATGTCTTGATCTTTGGGACGTTTCCCATCAAAATGGACTCATCTTGAGCTAAATTATGACACTCGGGTTTTTAACCTATATCGAACGCCTTGATAGGAAGTATGAGCATCCAGTGAATGGAATGCAACTTGCCTCATCTATATTGGCCACAATCATCTCTTGCATCGAGCTACCAAGCCAGATTATATGAGAGTCTAGAATGTCGCAATCATCTCACAATTAGATGATATGAGCGACACAGTGCTGGACCGGCAATGCTGCAACTCATTGTGGCTACCTACGTACCCTTCCCTACTCTAAAGGGATCAAGCGCAGACCGTAGTTCATCCTCGAAGGGACAAGAACTTAAACCAACTCGTTTGCGAGGCCGTGGCCAAGCAATAAAGGTAATGGCCTAGTCCGTATAGGTCGTTCCGTCAGAATGCATCCAAGTGATTAATACTTGGTCTGCGGCATGACATAGTGATGCTCATGCTTAACACACTCCATTGGTAAGGCTACATATCTGTAAATGAGGCCTAAGCATCATTTATACTCTTCCGGCTAAGCTATGAAGCTTACTTGGTACATGGACCGCATATGCACCTTCAACCAAGTACCCCTCCCTATATATGTTAACTTAACATTTTTACAACTTTGATTAGGGGAGGAAAAATCATTCATCAACTCCCTACTTTTACTATTCATGGCCATTGCATATACCCGGCCATGTTGGTTGTCAGCTGCCAGCCCGATGTGCAACCATGTTGGTTGTCCGCTGCCAACCCGATGTGCGGCCATGTTGGCTGTCCGCTGCCAACCCGATGTGCAGCCATGTTGGCCGTCCGCTTCCAACCCGATGTCCAGCCATGTTGGCTGTCCGCAGCCAACCAGATGTCCATCCATGTTGGTTGAACATTGTCAACGAATTGGCCAAGGGACAATGTTGTTTTTCCTACGCAACAGAAGCTTTAGATGAAGCTTCATCTCAGACCATGGCGCATCTTTTAGCATGTGCCATGATAAAAACACAGGTTGTTACAAAAACCTTGCTCAGAATCAGAAAACAGGGAGTCGCAGCAGCAAAGGGAGGCGTGGCCATGCCTTAGGCCAACTGGCGCCACTTGCCATTGGCCACGCCCCTTCCTAAACCGACCATATTTCTCTCGACCAATCGTATCGCCTCAAATTAGCCATGCGCACATAAGTTGTGGCTGGGCCCATACTTGTCGGCCCCACTTGCCATCGACTAATCAGGTTGCTCTAAAGCCGCCACACTCTCACCAGAAGTGTAGCCACGCCCATGCTTGGACGACCCTCTTTTAATCGACCAATCAGGTCGCTCTAAAGCCGCCACACTCTCACCAGAAGTGTATCCGCGACTTATGTTTGGCCGCCCCCTTTTCTTGGCCAATCAAGTCGCTCTAAACTTTCCACCATACATTAAAGGCCAAACTCACCCTGCTGCACCACTATACTAACTGGAAAGCCAAACGCGCCTTACCACAACAACATATTGATCGGCATGCCAACATGCCACTCTGCCGCGGTAGCATGCCAATTTAGCCTTGGCCACGCCTCCGAGCCCTAATTCTTACCACGTCGCCAAATCCTAGCCTTGGCCACGCCACCAAGCCCTAATTCTTAGCACGGCGCCAAAACCTAGCCTTGGCCACGCCGCCAAGCCCTAATTCTTACCACGGCGCCAAAACCTAGCCTTGGCCACGCTTCCAAGCCCTAATTCTTACCACGGTTACAAATCCTAGCCTTGGCCACGCCGCCAATCCCTAATTCTTACCACATCGCAAAATCCTAGCCTTGGCCACGCTGCCAAGCCCTAATTCTTACCACGACGCCAAATCCTATCCTTGGCCACGCCGCCAAGCCCTAATTCTTACCACGTCGCCAAAACCTAGTCTTGGCCACGTCGCCAAGCCCTAATTTTTTCCGCGGAGACAAACCTTAGCTTTGGCCATGCTACAACGCCACAGGCGTGGCCATGCCATAACGCCACTAGCATGCCTCCATGCCACGACTACTAGCATGCCGCTATACCGCGGTTACTCCATTAGCATGCCGCTATGACACGACTACTAGCATGCCGCGCGCTATGCCGCGGCTACGCCATGGCTCCACCAGGCGATATTATGCCAATGGCGCCACTTCGCTATACAACAAGATGCGGCCATAATCGATGGCCACTCTTCCTCATGAGATGCAATCTCAGCCATCCAAGTTCGCCACTGAACTGACGGACTTGCGGAAAGTCCCAGGAAACCCGCTACGCCAGGCGCCACTATGCTAATGGCGCCACTTTGTTACACAACAAAGATGTGGTCATAATCAACGACTACCCTTCCTCATGATATGTAATCTCAGCCATTCAAGTTCGCCACCAAACTAACAGACTTGTGGCAAGTTTTAGGCGGCCGAACAAGGCAAGCCTAATAGCATCACATGTTATTTTCCTATGGCAAAGTCTCTTGACTTTGACTTGCCACACATAGCAACCAGCTACACGTTTTCCAAGAAAACACTCGAGACATCAAACATGTCACAAACTGGGGGATACTCATCAGGGTATTGGTCCGGCGGTTTACAACGTGCGGCGTGCAATGCGCCCGTTACAACAAAGTGTCATGAAGTAGGACAATTAGTGGTGGTGAAAAGTAACGGTGTAAACAATTCATTTCCTTCATCATGGAAGCGTAATGACTGACGGTTACACGAATTCACTTCCCTCATCATGGAAGCATAATGTCTGACGGTTACACGTTACTCTATTCTTCCACCACTCAATCGTTTTCACTTCCTACGAAACCAGGGTACGTTTCAATATGACTTGTATAAATAGGCTTCACCTATTTTCACCAAACAACAAGTTTTGGTCGGCAACAATACGTTATCTAGAAATCACCTGGTAGCTTTCCATTCGGCTAGCCAGTTCTACTTTCAGGTACAAGTCATAAAAAACCACACCTTCAGAATCAACTATTCTGGTCTCAACACTCTCTTCGCTTCCCTCCCTAAGACCAACCCTTCTCGTTCACTTTATGACCGAAGCAAGCCTGGAACGGCCATTTATTGGTTTAGGCCAGGATTGTACAGATTGATCTTTCGAATCAAAAGTACTCCCGTGCAGTGCATTGTTTAGGGTTTAGATTCGTTTCTCATCCACACACCCGAAATTACCAAAATCAGCAGAAACGGTTTTCACCCACAAACAATTGGCGACCACAGTGGGAGATTAATCTCTCGGTTGTAATACCAATTTCCAATTTCATTTTTCAATTCCAATTTCAAGATGGTAGAGCTCAGGGTCCGGGTCAGCAACAAACCCTGATGCCACCGGCGCTGAAAACGCCCTTGATTTCAACGTTCCTTCCAGTCACATCAATGTACCACCTGTCAGCATGATTAACACCTGCGGCGCCGCAGACTCTACCACCAACACCAGCGACGTAGGAAATGTTCCCTCAGGCGTTACACCTCCGATCACCATAGCCAGAGCCGCTCCCGCCACCCCCATTGTTTCTTAAAGTGTGACGCTTTCAGTCGTCACCAGAGATGTTGTCACTCCACCATCAGGACGATAGACCGGAGGAGCCAGAGGAGGCCAACCCCTTATTACCATTGCTGATTTAATGGAAATACAAGAAGTTTTGCTAAGGCTCAGAAAGACATGGCCATAACTCAAAAGGAGCGAAACAATGAATATCTGAATGATTAATCAAGGGATTCATAATTCGGGCGTTAGATTGTCATAAACCAAATGTGACTGAACATCAATTGGTGGAGTTGTGCATTAATGCTTTCTGGGGACTCTGTTCACAAAACCATGTAATCTATGATGAAGCATGTGTGTGAGATTTATTTTATTTCTCCAAGGTACAGTGCCGAGATATATTTTCAAGCTCTCAGCCGTGTTGCGTTGGCGCTTCGAACTTTGCTCCAGGAATCGCTTCAACGTCTCATCTCCAAAAGCCGTTCCTCTTCAACATTCTCTCCAGAAGCCGCTCCGCTTCAACTTTTCGCTCCAGAAGCCGCCCCGCTTCAACGTTTCGCTCCAGGAGCCGCTTCAACGTCTTACCTCCAGAAGCCGCTCCTCTTCAACATTCTCTCGAGAAGACGCTCCGCTTCAATGTTTCCACTTTTTGGTCCATCTCTCCAAAGCTCATGGTCGTGGACAGTTTACTCGCTTACTCAACCAGCCAATCCCTTTTGCTTCCATGGACGCCCATGCAACTCCTGCCAACCTATTTTATTTTCACGACAATGTAGTCTCTTCGGATCACGTCTACTGCCAAGAACTGTTGTTGCTCGTTTGTTGATACTGGCCAGAGGTTTAACGTAACAACAACCACTACAAAGGAGACACGGTCAACCCAAAGTCATAACCACGACAAGGTCATCTACTCTTCAAGGGTGTAGCGTAAGAATATCATCACCTCTCTGTCTAGAAGGCGCCTGCAACACTTTACGAGGCCGAAGCGGATCCCAAGCCTACTTAGAGAAAACAACTTCAGTAACCAAAGAGAAGTGTGACTACGGAATGCTCATCACGGTCCATCCCCGACAACAATCAAGCATTCATGAGATAATCCCAGAGACGCGGTTGAAACATTTTTCTTGAAGAGACAGAGGGAGCCACGATTAACGACATAACTCCCTCACTTCTACCTCTTCGTTATCCAGAATGTTTTGTCCATGTGATATTCCAAGCATCCCAGCATCACATCCATGAGAGTATGATAAGATTGTATCAGATCCCATAGGCGTGGACTCAAGGCGATGCAATCAAAGTAGGATACACTTGGGGACTGAAGCCTCCTTCATGTTTAGAAGCTTAAACGAAGTCACCACTTTACTAGTGAATGTAGCAGAAGCACATCTTCCACGAGAAAATAGGTTCAGGATAATTACACATGGGGACTACCAGAATGGGATGCCTTCACTGCCCTCAACCAGGTTATTTCCGATTTCAACATCATCTAATCATTGATTGTATGTCATCAAATAAAAAATGTTTAGTGCCATAAACTTTTCACAAGTAGCTGGATTTTGGAAGTAAAGGTTTTGTAGGTACACCTCTTGTAAACCTTCACAAGACTATAACTCGTCCACTAGGGAAACCTAGGGGTTTAAAGGCTTGTTATTCATGCTAGGAGTAACCGTAGCCTCGACGACACGGAGTTGTTGTATTTTTGTTTTGTTTGATTTGCTCGAGGACTAGCAAAAGGCAAGTGTGGGGGAATTTGATAGGTGCAATATTTGCACTAGTTAGGTACTTAAATGCTTTGCTTTCTTGGTAGTTTTTGTATCATTATGCTTTGATTTTGTTTGCTTTTGAGTTCCTTAGGTGTTTGAGGCTATCTTAACCAAAAGGAAGTGGAACTAGCTCAAATCCAAAGTTTATTCGCATCAACTTGAAGAGGACGAAAAGACGAAGGCAATGGCGAAAGAATGGAGTCATACCGACGTCGTATGAAGAATCTGGAAACGGTTGAAGCAAGTAAAAGTTGTCGCAACTGAGACATCACAGAATTGTTAAAGGCGGACGCCACTTCTACTAGGAGGCAGCCACGTTTACAAAGGAATTGAGAGATTACTAGGCGTAGCCTACTGTTCTAGCAAGCATTGCTATGGGGAGTCGCTAAGGTTTGCTAAAGGCAGACAGACAGCTCGTTAAGGGGGCACCTCCTCCTTTATAACAGAACTAGGTCGAATGAGTTTATACATGGAAGAAACCAAAGCTTTACTGCCGGCAACGATGGGTCCAAGGTGTTGCTGTGTGAACATGACTGTGAGAGTTTGCTGCTACCATTACCGAGGCAGTTTAGCTCGAGTTTGGAGTTTGGCAGTGATAACGGGTTTGGCTGTAAGGAGCTCGAGTTGTTTGTCGAGATAAGAGGATTAAGATGGGTTTTGAAGAGAAGATTAAGATGGGTTTTGAAGGATTGACAAGAATCAGGAATTGGGTTATTCTCAAACTCGAGCCAAGAGGATTTGGGTTCATTGCAGCTGAGAAAAGACAGGGAAGAATAAGAGCTTGTTGCCATTGAAACAGACAATGAATGAAAGAGATAATGTGTGATTTAGAGTTCTGAATGGTTTGGATTGATTGGGTGTGTATGAAATTTTAATTATGCGCAGGGAAGGAGAAAGAATTTGATATCGGAATCAACAACAACTTCATCTATGAAGCAACAGAAAAATGTACACAATGTGTTTGCTCAAAGGCCTGTCAAAATCAGGCTTGTCGAGTCTTGAGCTCGAAGGACAGGGAAGTGATGCTGTTGAGGAGCATGTGATGGAGAGAATCAAGACAAGCTCGAGCTGGTGATTGGAAGTGATAGAGATCGAGAACGGATCTTGGCAGAGATGGAGGTGCTGCTGGTAGTCGATGGCAGTAACGGAATGGTTTGAGAAGAAAAAGTCGAGTAGGTTGCTGTCAATCTCAGAGAATGGAGGAAGCTGTGGAGGGTATTACGTTGGTGTTTCTGTCATCGACGATGGTTGGAGGTTGACTGCAGCCATATGGATCTCAAGATAAGTCGAACGGTTGAGAGTATAATGAGTTCAAATTGAGTTTACGGGACTGCATGGCAGTGATGGTTGGCTGACGAGATGGAGTTATGCTGAGAAGACCGACGAAGAAGCTCGAGTTTGGAGTCTGCAGCTGAGAGTAAGAGAAACAGTGAATGGTGGAGTCGAGCTGTGGGTGATGTTGATGATGAAGACTGCCGGAACTTGATTGTTGTTGCTGGTGAAGCCGGAGATGGGTTTAGCCGAGTCGAGAGTGTGCAAGAAAAGAAGAAAGTGCTGTCAGTTCCATGGAACTGACAGTTGAATGGACGGGCCAATGAAGACGTGGGCTGGGCTTCTACAGTTGCTGCATGAGCTCAATTGGGAAGTTAGGCTACTTCTTTACACGAACAGCCTTGGACGTGTGATTTTGGCCAGAGTTTGGCGATCTACTTTGCACGGGGTTTGATGCACGGGACACAATTTTTAGGAGGTGCACTTTCCTATTTTTGCTAGGTTTTCTAGTTTTTTTAAAGAAGAGGTTACAAAACTCTATATATAGGGAAGCCTAGAAATTTTGGGGAGGATCTTCTCTTCTACTTTTAGTCTAGGGTTTAGAAAGATGGAAACTATTATTTTTCTTCTTGTGATGAACTCTTATGCCATGAGTATCTAGATTTTATTATTGGTTAAGGAATAAGTTGGATTTCCAAATATGAGTTTTCATTCAATAAATTAGTTTTGTCTCACAATTATCGATTATGATTCGCTAGAAATATCGCATGTATGATTGATTGTTAGTTTTGTCAAGTTGCAAATTGGTAGAACTCGTAATCATATCTATTGCTAGTTTAGGGTTTATTATACGTAAACGTGATACACCTTGAATACACGTAGCATAATTGTGATTATTTCTTGTAGTGATACATCCTAGTAGTCACATGTGGATCATAACCTTTGTTAAAACGGATTAGTGCTTTTACACGTTCGTTTGCATTGATTAGTCTTATTTCATAAAACTTAGTGCTTTTAGGGAGTTAAACTTAATTGTGCCTTTACACTTTAGGTTGCTTTCTAGGTAGAATTCACATTCGCATCTTTTAATGTGTTTGTTGATGACAAGAGGAAATTAGCGAGATATTCTTGCGATCAAGGTATCCTATGACTTTTAATAAATTGAGATTAAATATCAATTCTAGTTATTGTTTCAAGTACATGTTTGTGAATGAAAATTAATCCTTGACCAATATCTTCATCTTATTGATTTGCTTGTTTATTTCATTATTTGCTTTTAGTTTATTTTCCTTTACATAAAAATCATAAATTCCCCCTTGTTTATATAGGAAACCAAAACAATTTCACAACCTAGATCCTCTCTGTGGGAATGATCACCCTTGCTATATTATTCATTTTGAGTTGTGAGAAAGTGTAATTTATTTTTGACGCATACGACAGCGATCATGTAACAAGCTAGTTTTCGATCTAACGGTTGAAAGATATTAGCTTGAATCTAATCAGGTTTTCATCTAACGGTGAATATTGAATACTTTGTTACCAAGCTAACATTGATTGCAAACCCTGATTTGAAAGACTATATAAGGGAGAACTCTAGCAACTGGGAAACCTAATCCCCAAACCTTTTGCGTGATACTAGTTGTGCTAAGCTAGAGTCGATTCTCCTTTAACCTTTGGTTTCTTCTTCTAAACCAGGTTAACGACTTAAAGACTTCATTGGGATTGTGAAGCCAGACCGATACTACTTTCTTGTAGTTGTGTGATCTGATCTTGTTGTTTCTATCGTACGAGTACAACTGTAATAATTGGCTTGAGATTGATATCTCTGATAGGCAAGATATAAAAGAAATCACAAACACTTCGTCTCATCGTTTGTGATTCCGCAATATCTTTTTTCGCTGCATCGATTAAGATTATTGTGGGGTGATTGATAATACTAGGCTGTTCTTCGGGAATATAAGTCCGGTTTATCAATTGGTTCTTGTTCACCTTGATTTATCAAAAGACGGAACAAAACTCGTAGGTATATTCGTGGGAGGCGGATTTATCTATTACCGTAGACTTTTCTGTGTGATACAGATTTATTTATTAAAGTCTTCGACTTTGGGTCATAGCAACTCTTAGTTATGGGTGAGATCAACTAAGGGAATCAAGTATGTAGCATCCTGCTGGGATCAGAGACGTAGGAGCATAACTGTACCTTGGATCTGTGTGAGATTGATTGGGGTTCAACTACAGTCCAGACCGAAGTTAATTTGGAGTAGGCTAGTGTCTGTAGAGGCTTAATACAGTGTGTGTTCAATCTGGACTAGGTCCCGGGGTTTTTTCTGCATTTGCGGTTTCCTCGTTAACAAAATTCTGGTGTCTGTGTTATTTCTTTTCCGCATTATATTTTGTTATATGATTGAAATATCACAGGTTGTGCGTTGTTCAATCAATTAGAATATCCGACCTTTTGGTTGTTGATTTAAATTGATTGACACTTGGATATTGGTCTTTGGTACCATCCAAGTTATCTCTCTAGTATTTGATAAAGACTCGCAGATTTCTATTTGCTTGAGTATATATCAAATCGAGAGATATAGATAAACTCTTTGATATACTTTTTATCTAGATTGAGTCTGACTGCCTAGTTGATTCTCTAGAAAGTATATTGGAATTTGTCCATACATATTGCTAAGCGAAATATTGGGTATGGTTGTTGTACCCCCACTTTTTCAGACTTTACCACAGAATCTTCTTCTTCTCTAGCATTAGGATCACATATATCAGAAGGAATAGCATTAACTGAATTAGTATCCTGTGAAGAAGATTTAGTACCTTGAGAATTAGCACCCTGTAAAGATGATTTAGTACCTTGAGAAGATGGCTTATGAGCATTTACATTAACAACATTGACATTAGTAGCAGGGGTTTTGTTTTTATTTCTTTCCACATAACATTCAGTAACAAGGTGCCCTACTATTTTGCAAGTGGAACAGAATTTTGACATTCATGAATTAGAACACCTTGAAAGAAACCTCCAAATTTTGTGTTAATCCAAATCTTACTAGGAATTTGTTGAGCAAAATCCACCTCAACCAAAACATTAGCATAATATTCAACCTCACATTTTGTAGTAGCTATATTTATTTTGATTGGAGTGCCTATTTCCTTACAGATTTCAAACAGTATTTTCTCCTTCCAGAACTCAAGACCCAAACCAGGAAAACGAATCCATACTTGAGCTCTAGATGTTCTAACATTAGCAGGACGAAAATTTGATACCCAATTTCTTAATCTGAGAAATTGATAATTCACTTCCCATTCTCCTGCTTTGATGTAATTTCGATCACTTTCATTATCTAGTTTGATGGTAAAAAAACCTTTTCCTAATGGAATAAGCTTACATTCCCCAACTAATTTTCATTGTTGCCTCAGAATTATAGTTGCATCTATGAACTTAATATTCTGTAAATTTAGTCGACCAATCAAATAAAACTTCCACGGATTTAATGTTTCTTCAAATAAATCATCTGGTAAATTTATTGATAGAACTTTTTTTCCAACTGAAAAACCTAATTTATCTCCATTAAAATCATTAATTGAAGTGGTTTTAGGACCATAATCATTGGAAACCACTTAATTAATCTAACTAATCATGAAGATTCAGAAAACAAAGAAGAATGAAGAATCACCACCTGAATTAAAGAGCTTCAGATATCGACAAACGAAGAATTTTTCGCCGAGTTAGTCGCCCTATCTTCAGACAGTCTCTCTCCTCAACTCAGTCCGAGTCGCCAAGATTGTAGATCTAATTACTCTTTTTATGGCCATAGTGTGAATAGTGGTTGGGAACGCCAACCTTTTGAAGGTTATGGGTCATACCATGGTGAGACAAATTACTATCCACAGGCGTACCGGTCATACGAGCAAGATTCTTATACTTCTCCTCAACTAGAGTCGGCGCGTAAGATACTTGAGTCGACATATTAGTCAACTGAGACAAACGACTTATTTATGGACGAAAGAACTACAACAAAGCGAACCTTCTATACATGATACCATCAGGATCATGTGAATCGATTCGGAAGCGTTTGTTAGAGGCGCAGAATGCTCGAAATAAGCTTAATTTTCAATATAGTGTTTCCAATAGTACCCTTGAAAATGAGGATAGTTATTCACATAATCAAGATAACGAGGTTATAGTTGGTAACACTACTTGTTTAGACGAGGTTCGATCATTTTCATGTTATTATAATGATGATTGTGATGAGGATAGTATTCTTGAAGAATCTGAAATATGTAGGCATAGTGATCAGGAATTTGTTACTCTGATTAAGCTTTATAATGATAATGTTATTTATAGTACAAATACAAATAATTTTAATAATTATTCACCTATTCAAAAGGACGAGGATTTGACTAGAAATACCTCTGTTTTAGACGATGTAGTATTTCCTTTTTACGAAGCCAACGATGGTTTAGAGGAACGGGTTTATTTTAAGTCGAGTGATTTAGAAACAACAATCTTAGACAAAGAAAGTGAACTCGTAGAGATGAGTGAGGATGAACCTGACTTAGAAGAATCAATTGACCATTTACAGGGATCTGATGAACTAGAAATTAGGGAAGTTGTGACTAATCTTCCTGGAGACACTGAAAACTCTAAGTTTGGGGGTGATTATCATTCTCCATGTGCTTTAACTCTTAGAAAGGTCCCTCACTTGGGACTTGACATATGTGCCTCAACCATTTTACAAGATTATCTCCATACACGTTTTCCTGAACCTAATGATGTCCAGAAAGTAGTTCAGTTGTTAGAAACCCATCCTCTGGTTGATGTGGTTAACCCAGGCTACGATACCTCGATTGACTTTGTTTTACCACCAAAAACTTTTTCTCCAATTGTGGGAATTTATGAAATTCAAATGTGCCAGATATTAAGTTTTGAGACTAAACCTAAGTACTTTAGGAGGTTATAATCGACGCATTTGCCTAAGATTGACTATCACTTTCATCGTGGTCAATTGTGTGAGTCAAAACTGATTGATAGACGAATTTTTGTGTCTATGTAGTCCTCAGTGTTCTGTATTGTTAGTGCTCGATTTATACTTATTATGGTGTTTTTGTGTATGTGCAGGTGTTTTTGGGCAATAAACATCTTTGGAAAATTCGTCTCGAAAAGTTGTTAAAGGCATCTCGGAGGAAAACTGCTAAACGGAACCCTACTTTGGATAAGGGGCACTCAATTACTAAGTGGCACCTCAATTACTATTTGCACCCCATGTGTCAACTGCTAATCGCACCCCATCAGTGGATAGGGGCACACCATCTTCTTCTTCTTTTGAAAATTGAAAATGGCGGGAAATAAGAGTTTCAAATCTCGAGTTTCCTGTGGAAGATTTTAGGCTGATTATGTGAGAGATTTTCGATGGAATTAGTTGGTTATAATCCTGTTTTAACTAAACAGGCTTGGTAATGGACATTTATTCAAAAAGGAAGGGATATTTACACGTGTGGAAGAAAACAGGGAAGTAAGGTCCGTAAGGATAGTCACGGGATTTTTTATGTTATCCCGAGTATAGCTGAAGTTGGTTTGGGTTTTAATCAGTCTTCACTGTATTGGCAACGTAATGGAAGCATGTAGGAGAAAAAAAAAGGAGATTATGGCTGCTGCAATTGCGTGATAAACTTAAACAGGGAATAAACATTTGTGTTATTTTGGGAAAGATACGTGCAGTAAGAATATATATTGACAGGTATTCCATAATATTGACGAGGAGAGATTTTTACAGATCATTCAAGCGTAAAAAGAGTGAATAAAAAAAGGAATTATTCCATATCCTGGCAGTAAAAAATAATACCGAGTTATGGAGAGATTATGGGAGTTATTGCGAGGGTTTTCTCAGCCTTTTGAGTATAAATAGACTCTTAGGGTATCATAGAAAGGGATCATGAATTTGGGGGTGAAGGCAGAGGCCACAGGGCCAAAGAAACGAAGTGCAAGAAAGTTTCCTGCTGTTGTTGGTGAAGAATGAGCTGAAGAACAAAAGCTTGCAGAAGACAGTCGCTAAATCCGCTACAATATCTATATGTCGTTCTTGCGACAGTCCATACCATTGTAACAGTTGACCTTGTAACGCTTATAAACGTTGCAATTTTCTGTTTTTATTACTTCTCTCATTTTCACCATAGTAAACACACCTTTTGAGCTATGAAAAAAACCTTTTGAGCGTGTTTTCACCATTCGGAGCTAAACCCCATCACTGGGACAAAGGAGGAAACTATTTTTCATGCGTGTGGTAATTCTTTTTATTTCTTGTATGACTTCTTGCACTTGATTTAATTGTTTTATGATTTTCACTAATTAGTTGTGATTTTGTTTGATGATGTATGCTTAGTTTTAGTACTTTTGATGCGTCATTCTTGTGATTTACAATTAATATTTTAAAAATATACCTTGGCAAAGACATAGAGTCAATACTTTATTATTATTTGAGCTATAATTGTCTAGGATAAATATATGAATCGCATGAATGAGAATTGGTGGAACCCTGAGTGAACGAAAACCTTTTTACCACTATCTAAAATTCGATCAAGTATCCACCTTATCAGTCTTGGCTTAGCTTCTTTCTTATTTAATAGGTACCTAAGTGCTAAGTGATCAGAATACACAACCACTTTTGAACCCACCAAAGATGATATAAATTTTTCTAGTGCAAACACAATAGCCAAAAATTCTTTCTCGGTGGTAGAATAGTTGATTTTTGCATTGTTTAGGGTCCTAGATGCATAATAAATCACATGAGACATCTTGTCTACTCTTTGACCCAAAACGGCTCCAACTGCATAGTCACTTGCATCACACATTAATTCAAATGGCAAACTCTAGTCCGGTGACTTGATAATTGCTGCACTTATCAACAATTCTTTCAATATATCAAAGGCATCCTTGCACTCCTTGTTGAAGTCAAAAAAAAACTCCTTTTGAAATAATTCGCACATCGGCATTGAGATTTTGGAGAAATCCTTGATAAACCGCCTGTAAAAACTTGCATGACCAAGAAACGAGCGAATTTCCCTCACCGAAGTGGTATATTGTAAGTTTCTTATTAGGTCTATCTTTGCTTTGTCAAATCAATCCCTCGAGAGGACACAATATGACCGAGCACTATGCCATGGTTTACCATAAAATGACATTTCTTCCAATTTAAAACAAGATTAGTGTCTATGCATCTTTTAAGCACAAGTTCAATATTTTGTAAGCAAGAATCAAATGAAACACCATAAATACTAAAATCATCCATAAATACCTCAATAATGCGCTCCACATAGTCAGAAAATATACTAACCATACTGAAAAAGCGGGGGTCTAACAACACCACCCAATATTTCGATTAGCAATCTGTATAGACTAACTCCGAAACACTTACTAGAGAATCAACTAGACAGTCAGACTCAATCTAGATAAAAGTATCTCAAGGAGTTAATATCTCTCTCTTGTTTTGATTCACTCAAGCTAATAGAAATCAGCGAGTCTATAATCAAACACAAGGAATAACTTGGACGGTACCAAATACCAATGTCCAAGGATCAATCAATATCAATCAACAACCAAAGGTTGGATTTCCAATTGATTGATTCAAACGCACAACCTATATTATTTCAATTATATAAACAAATATAATGCGGAAATAGAAATAACACAGACAACAGAATTTTGTTAACGAGGAAACCGCAAATGTAGAAAAACCCCGGGACCTAGTCCAGATTGAATACACACTGTATTAAGCAGCTACAGACACTAGCCTACACCAAGCTAACTTCGGACTGTACTATAGTTGAACCCCAATCCCACTGATCCAAGGTACAGTTGTACTCCCTACACCTCTGATCCCAGCAGGATACTGCACACTTGATTCCCTTAGCTGATCTCACCCACAACTAAGAGTTGCTACGACCCAAAATCGCAGGCTTTAACAATAAACAAATCTGTCTCACACAGACAAGTCTATCAAAGGATCAATCTGTCTCCCACAGAAAAACCCTAAAAGTTTTTGTTCCGTCTTTTGATAATAATCAAGGTAAACAGGAACCAATTGATAATCCGGTCTTATATTCCCGAAGAACAACCTAGATTAATCAATCACCTCACAACAATCTTAATCGTATGGTAGCGAAACAAGATGTCGTGGAATCACAAACGATGAGACGAAGGTGTTTGTGATTACTTTTTATATCTTGTCTATCGACGAACTCTCACAATCTCTAGCCAATCAATATGATTATACTATTACGATAGAAGATGCAAGATCAGATCACACAACTACCATAAAAGTAGTATCGGTTTGGCTTCACAATCCCAATGAAGTCTTTAAGTCGTTAACCTGGTTTTAGAAGAAGAAAACCAAAAGTTAAAGGAGAAACGACTCTAGCAGAGAAACTAGTATCACACGGACGTGTGGGGATTAGTTTTCTCGATGTTAAATGTCTCCTTTATATAGTCTTCAAATCAGGGTTTTGCCTTAGTTGCAAAGCAATCAATATTCACCGTTAGATGAAAACCTTATTTAGATTCAAGCTAATATTTCTCAACCGTTAGATCGAAAACTTAGCTTGTCATACAAAAATGACTGTACGCTTCTAGGTTTGTTAACCATATGAGCGTTTCATATCAACTATGTTCTTCTTCACCATAACTAGTTCAATTGACTCAAATGAACTAGTTAAGATAGTTGTTCAACTGCAAGGAAATCTTATGTAACTACACAAGACACAATTGAAGCAAAGATGATTTGATTCACAAGAATCGGTTCATGAACTTTAATAGCCATAGTTTGAAAATGCATTCCTTAGTCTTTTAAGATTAAGTTCAGAAATCATCATTAAATATATAACCTTCTCAAGTTCGCAGACTAGGTTCGCGGACTTAACACACCGGATAGAGTTTACAAACTCCAACATAAATTCTCGGGTTCGAGAACTACGCCGGTTCGCGGACTGGGTTCACGCAAGTAGTTTGTCAACTCCAGCAAAAATTCTCGGTTTTGATAACTTCGGCAGTTCGCGGACTTGGCACTTGCCATACTTCCGGTTCTCTTGATCAACAAAGTTCGAAAAATTCGGTTCAAGGAATCCATTGGTTATGTAATCTTAACTCTCATTCCAATCATTGAAACATTCTTAGAGGATGTTATATAGTTGCTACACTATTTCTCGTCAAAGCAATTTTCAATGTGATTGAAACATTCATCACTTTCATCACTAGGTAAAGATAAACTTGATCGAAACGAAAAGATTACCAACACATATTTCGATATATAGATATGCGAGATATACTCGGCTCGTAATACCAAATGTGTATGATCTAGTCTATATATATAGCATACGACTTTTGTCTCAAAGCGTAGGAGATAGAATAGATAGACTTTTGAGTGACAGATAAGTTCAAGTCTCCACATACCTTTTTGTCGAGAAGTTCCACCGGTTCCTTGAGTAGATCTTCTACTTGTATGATGAATCGCCATGAAGTCCTTGAGCTCAACTGCACTTACTATCCTAGTTCGAGACTTAGCTATAAGAGACTAGAAATCAAGACTTATAGTTTTGATCACTAACATTGACAAACATGCTTGAGATAGCAACGCATGCGAGTTTGATCGAGCAGTGCTATAACAATCTCCCCCTTTGTCAATTTTAGTGACAAAACTATCAATACATATGGAATACAAAAAAGAGAATGAAACTTTAGTAGCTCCTATTCCACATGTCTAATCTTCAACATTCCTCGAAATTTTCGTCACTTCCAAGTACTCCAATGATCCCAAAGGTTGTAAGTTTAGCATTACCGTTGTTGAAGATTCGTAACTATAACAATGAGAAAGCATCATCTCGATCATTGTTATACAGTGTCATAGTATTATTACATAGTGTCAAAGTCTAATTGTATCACAACTTCAACAATAATACTATGGTGATATGTATCACCCCCCCTTAGTCAATACTCCATCTCACATGAAAACTACTCCCCCTTACACAATGATCCGAAAACCATATGTATTTGTAGTGTGAACTACATATTAATTCTCTCCCTTTTTGTCAATAAAATTGGCAAAGGTACAAGAACGGGATCATAATGAAATTTCCGTAAAAGACATTTCATGACTGAGAGAAAGAAACACACATCATCTTATTTGGATGCAATCATATAGTCGAAGCTAACAACATTCATCAAGGAGTTTAAAGATACAAGATAACCCCTCTAAAATTCCACAGCCGCACACCCCTCAAGATATGACCATTAAGCACAAGTTCAAAAGAACTCTCCCCCATTTGATGTCATTCCCAAGGGAACAACAACGAGCGACCTTAATTTCAAAAGAAATGAAGGATTTTTAATGGACACCAAAACCATGAGAATGGTTTTATATCCAAAACTCAATCAAATTATTCATAAGTAAACCCCTGAATAATTCAATCGGAATACATAATCAAATTAACCACAAAAGTGATCAATTTAATTCATTGTGTTCAACATAAGTAAACTTACGGAGCAACGAATAAATTATACAAGAGAGTGATTGGCTTAATCATTCATGTACTCAACACAAGAGAACTTGTGGAGTAATAACT
The DNA here is from genome assembly GCF_003573695.1 of Papaver somniferum. Taxonomy (NCBI): domain Eukaryota; kingdom Viridiplantae; phylum Streptophyta; class Magnoliopsida; order Ranunculales; family Papaveraceae; genus Papaver; species Papaver somniferum. Next base: position 122,198,872 of record NC_039362.1, read on the forward strand.
AAATAACCAAGAAAATGATTAATTTAGTTCTAAATGCTCAACATAACGTACCTTACGGAACAACCAACCAAGCTAATCAAAAATAATCAACTTAGTTGTATCATGCTCAATATAAGAGACATCATGGAGCCTCATGGTAATACAAAAAGATGGATCAATGAAGATCTATACCGTGGAATACACAAGGATTGATTCTTTTGCACAAGCATATACAATAGCAATAATCCTTGTATACAAAAGATTTTAACCTATCTTCCGTCAAGGTTTGATAATATAGGCTTAAGTTTTGTATATGTCAAAAGTATATTCATTCTTAAACCAATACGTGAATACCGATCGTGAACGACTTTACTTTTGACAAAATATGGGCCAACATAGTTCACGGATGTAAACACCAAAATATCCCAAAACAAGTTGCAATATAACCAAATCAAAAATATTGCAAAACATCATCCTCCAAATATTTTTAGAATTTAAACCAATAAATCTAAAAACATGAAGATGAAACCGTTGGACATAGCAATGTGTAATCACAATAATGGCTATTACAAACTCTAGTAATCCTTCTCAAAAATAAGAATAAATTCTCACAAGAAGTTTCCTAGGCAACAAGACAAACTCCTAATGCACATACAAGACGATTTGTCCTTATAGGGTAGAATAAATCTTTTTCGCATGGATTTACACCAATAATAGCTACCAAAGGCGTATAAAAAGATTTTCTTAACAAAGAAGAACATACAAAGTCAATAATGACTATGCACCATAGTTCACAAAGGATGATTGTGAACATTCAAGAATTCCACAGCACTGCGTACTACTTTCCATTCTTGAACTTCCTTCTTTTTGATTCACCAACAACACTCTTGTAAAAGCTATAAATTAGCTTAGAAGAGTAGTACTCCAAGAATCCAAGCGCCCAAGTTCAAGAGAAGTGGAACAAGTGCAACGAAACAGAGCAAAATACTCAAAAACAAGAGACATGACAAATACCAATCTTAACTCATCCAAATTCAAGATTTCTCATCTCTATTTTGAAGAGAATCCAAAGAAGAGAGTGATAGACGCATTTATGTGTCTAATTTGTCCTAATTGTATGTATTGTTAGTGATCGATTTTGTACTTATTTGGTTATTTTATGTCTTTGTAGGTGTTTTTGGAGAAATAAGCTTTTGCGGCGAAATTGGCTCAAAATGTGGCATTTGAACCTCCGTAGATAACGTACCAGAAGCACCCCAGAAGTATGCCAGAGACACCCCAGAAATACCCCGGAGGAACCCCGAAAAGGTGTTGAAAACATCCCAGAAAAATAATTAAAGGCACCCAAGGGACAAGTGTTATGCGGACCCCAGCACCCTGGATAAGGGGTAACCTAATTACTATGGGGAGGTCACCTTCACCTTTTGAATTTTGAATTTTGCGGCAAATTGTGGTAGACGTGACTCATATTAGAGTTCGCATTCTTGGGACGATTTAAGGAGATTCAACCTCGGATTTTCGTTGGGATGGACATGTTAGAGCACAACAGGGTTGCTACAAGTGATTGGACCGAACGAATTGGGCTAGAGAAGCCGGGAGAAGCAAACAGAGGCGTCGGAAGTTTATTGAGTTCCGTTGATGGTTGGGCTTAGTTTTGGTCGGAGTTTGACGTAGAGATGGATTGGGATTCAGTTGATACACCAAAACATGATTGGTATGTGTCACAGATTCGGAAAAATAGGCAGCAATTCTCGGTAGAAGCAAAACAGAGAGGCGTAAAAAATAAAAAGAGAAAACTTTCCGTGGAAGAAAAGAAGGATTTACTCGCAAGATTTTCGATCCTGTTGGCTATATATAGGATGGGTCAAGTCACATTGGGGTTAGGAAGTCATTGGAGCAGTCGCAGAGAAGTTTGTAACACTACAGAGCTGAGAAGATCAAGTTGCAGGAAAACCCGTGTTTCTGCTGCTGCTGCTGAAGAACAAGCATTGCAAATAAGAACAACGTCTCAAATTCGTAACGCTGCTACAGTAACTTCTTCGTTACAGTCAGTCCTTTGTTTTGCAACACCAATACATCGTTTCAAACAGTCAGTGTTATAGTTTTTCATCTTTTAATCAACTTTTGAACCATAAACAAATATTTTGAGCAAGTGATTAATATGAGGAGCTAAACCCCATTGCTGAGGCGATAGAGGAAGCTATTTTTCCAACAAGAAGTGGTATATCCTATTTTATTTATTTATTTGCAATTATTATATGATTATTTGCCTTGGTTGAAAATTGTTTGAATGATTTTTGTTAAGCAATTGTTATTTCTTTTGATAGAGCATACTTGGACCTAGGTTTTTGATGTTCTATGCTTCGGATTTACACTTGTTATTTTGAGAATCTACCTGTTGCAATAGTTAGAATCAACTTGAACGAGAAAATTGCATAAATATAATTATTGGGATTAAATCACTTTGAACTTGGAAAATAGTGGAATCTTAGCCTCAGTGTTTTTTTAATATTGATATCATATTTGGTTGAGTTTGTGACAATTTTTAGTTTGTTTTTTATTTTAGTTTTAGAATTTAAGTATATATTTTATCCTTCGCAAGTCTGAGAATCGAACCACTTTTACCACTTTCAAAACTACATCAATTTTTGGCGCCGCCGACGCGGAATTGCTTTTAGGGTTTTAGACTTATTTTTTCTTTTGTTTTTTAGGTTTTTATTATTTTTGTTCTTTTTTACGTTTTTGGGTTTATCTTTTATCTACAGGTTTTGGATCATAAAGAGAATTGAGCCAAGGAGTTTGGTGATTTCGTAAAGATTGGATCTTAAAGCATAAAGACTTGGAGCGAAAGATTAAAGCGAAAAGAACGGAAAAGAAAATAATTTATGTTTAGTTATTTTTCTTTATTATTAAAAAAAAGAAAAGAAAAAAAGAGAGAACTGTATTAGGATTTGTTATTTTTGTAATTTTTTTATTTTCTTTTTGGACACTTGGACATTAAACTTTGGACATTATTATTATTAAACCCTAAGGAAGGGTTGGTTCAAATATAACCTGTGTGCAGAGAAGGACGGTGATTACGATATCGCCTCGGCCCCTCGGGTTCGTACATGACATAGGAGTCGTGGCCCGAGTCGACTTCAGCAGTTTTTCGCCCGTCTGGTACGGGAGGTAAGTTTTCCGAAACATCCGCGAATCCCCTGTCAGCGGGTTTACTGTATTCCTTCGTTTGCATATATGCTAAGGACTTGAAAACGGATGCTTTAATTTCCTAGTAAAGGGCAAGGACTGGCCATACAAGATAAGGGTTCGGATTTCATCATTGTTCTCTTCTTGCCCGCCTTAGGAAAACGAAACCAAACGCGAACCTAAGCCTAAAATTTTGACTAGAACGAGACCTATAAGGTAACGAGCTTAATAGGAAAGTCGTTCGAAGAATATTGGTTACTCTTTTGAGCATACTTCGAAGTTCTTGAAGGTTTCTGTGAGTTGAATGCGCGATTGCGCCGCCTTGTAACCGGTGAGGCCTTGGGTATCAAAGCTCCACTAAGCTTCCCTCGCCTCGATTCAACTTACTTTGACTCGGATTGATTCCAGAGGGGTTTGCTCATATTGTAACGAGTTCCTTTTCGAAAGAATAGAAGCTGGTCTAGAAACAATCTAAGTGGAGCCATCATGCTTTTTGTTTGCTAGAAATTTAGGTTTGATTTGGTTGAGTCAGCCTTGTTTTGTGTTTGCATAGAATTCCCTACCTTATTCTGTTGCATGCCTGAACGTAAAAGAGACGCCCTAGGTAGATTTGTTAAAGAGAAACCTAGTAGTTCTAAGCGTCTTGATTACCTCAATTTAGAAAGTCCGATTCGTGAAGATTCCGTTTTTGAACATCCGTTTGAGGAAAGAATCCCTGATAGTCCAATAGCGCCAGAAATGGCAACTTTGAAAGCCTTGTTGAATCCTACTAGGACTACTCGTCCCTCGTGTATCAGGTTACCTGAAACTGAAGCAAATTATGAACTTAAGCCTGAAACCTTACAATTGCTCCCAATATTTTTAGGGAAAGAAAATGAAAACCCCTATTTCCATGTTAGGTACTTTGAGGAAATTTGTAGTACCCTGAAAATTAGAAACCTTGATGATGATGCTTTAAAACTCAGGTTATTCCCCTTTTCCTTAAAATATAAAGCCAAGTCGTGGTTGTACAGTTTGGCTTCCGAATAAATTGAAACCTATGAAAAACTTACATCTGCCTTTTTGAACAAGTTTTTCCCTAGGCACAAAACCTCGTCTATTAGGACGCAAATCTGCACGTTTACACAACAGGAGGGAGAATCTTTGTATAGGTATTTGGAAAGGTTCAATGATTTATTAGCCCAATGTCCTCATCATGGTTTAGAAAAGGTTAGGTTAGTTCAGATCCTTTATGAGGGTTTAGATTATCCCACCACAACTACAGTAGAATCCATGTGTACATGTGGGTTTGAAAACCAAACAGTTGATGATGCGATGACATATTTGCATGAAATCGCCGAAAAGACCCAACAATGGGAAAGCAATAGGGTACCCCATAAAACGATTCTTCTAGGCAGAGGAAACGTTAATAGGGTAGAAGGAAGCTTTGAATCAGATGCCAAAATTGCTGCTATAGCGAAAAGATTAGAAGCTTTAGAAGTGGGTCACACTAGTGGTAGATTGGAGCCTTTTTGGGAAGGCCAGAATAATGAAGAGCAAGCCAATGCTCTCTATAATAACACTAGGTATGATAACCGTCAGAAGTTTGACCCATATTCAGAAACCTATAATCCTGGTTGGAGAAACCATCCGAACCTTTCATGGTCTAAGGGCCAGAGTCAAGGTCAGTTTAGTAATTCTAATGCTCCCCCAGGTTTTGGTTACACTAAGAACTCATCAGGCCCAGAAAACAAAACGACTAGCTTAAGGAATCTATTAAGATGTTAGCAAAAACTCAGGATATGTTAGCACAGAGCCAAATTAGTTTTCAACAGGAAACCAAGCAGAACTTTCAAACTAGTGCTCAGAGCCTTGCTAAGCTAGAACTTCAAGTCGGCCAAATAGCTAAGACCTTAAGTGAGAGAGATAAGGAAGGCTCCCTAGTCAGACTACCCCCAACCCTAGAGGAGTTCATGAAGTAGGTGCAAAACCATCGAATCAATTGAATGCTATTAGAACCCTTAGGAGTGGTAGAGTAGTAGACAATCAGGTAACCATGCCCGATAGTGAACATACTGTAGTTCACCCCTCAGGATCTCATCCCTCAGGACCACTAACTGAGGGGACTGATAAAATTTCGATGATGCCAATTCGGTTCCTGAGAGGTCTGATTCTGTGCCTAGAGCCCCATTTCCCCAGCTATTAGCATCAACAAAGAAGGAATCGAACTTTAATGACATATTGGAGGTTTTTAAGCAAGTTACCATAAACCTTCCTTTATTAGATGCAATTAGGAAATTCCTGCTTATGCCAAGTTCCTTAAGGATATGTGTACGCGAAAGCGAAAACTTAGCGTCCATAAGAAAGCCTTTTTAGCTAGTCATGTAAGTTCAATCATTCAGAACACTACCACTCCAAAGTACAAAGACCAGGTTCCCCAACCATTGCTTGTACAATAGGTAAACACCGGGTAGAAAAAGCTTTACTTGACTTAGGAGCCAGTGTGAACTTACTGCCGTACCATGTGTACTTACAGCTAGGACTTGGTGAAATGAAACCTACTCAGATAACACTGCAGTTAGCTGATAGGTCTGTCAAAATTCCTCGAGGTGTTATCGAGGATGTTCTTATTGAGGTCGACAAGTTTATTTATCCAGTGGATTTCGTGGTCCTAGATACCCAACCTATCCCTGACCCAGAGAACCAGATACCTGTGATTTTAGGTCGCCCATTCTTAGCTACGTCTAATGCGATCATAAACTGTCGAAATGGTGTGATGAATTTATCCTTTGGTAATATGACTATCGAAATGAACATTTTTAATGTCAGTAAGCTACCTTATGAGCTAGATGACACATGTGTTGAAGAGGTGAACATGATAGGAACCTTAGTTCAGGAGTCATTACCAAATATCGCATCGGAAGATCCATTAGAGAGTTGTCTAGCCCACTTTAACATGGATTTCGACGAAGATAGAAATATTGAACAAGTGAATGCTATGTTGGATTCTATTCCTATGTTAGATACTGATAAATGGAAAGCTAGGTTCGAACCATTACAAGCTTTTGAGTCTACCTTAATCCCTTGTTCAGAAGAGCCTCCTAAGTTGGACCCTAAATATGCATTCTTAGGGCCATCTAAGACTTTTCCTGTGATTATAGCATCCGATCAGGTCAGCAGGCCAGAAATCATGCTTCAAGACAATAAGGAAACTCTAGGGTTGACCATACAAGATATGAAACATATAAGTCCTACAGCTAGTATACCTCAAAAGAATTTAGAGGATGAACCACTTGATTATAACTCAGAGAAAGCAATTGACCTTTTTCAGAAACCTGATGGTCTAGAAATTAGGAATATTGTGACTAGTCTATCTAGAGACACCCAAAATTCTAAGTTTGGGTGTAGTGATCGTCAATTATCCCAGTAGAAGTCCCTAACTTGGGACTCGATCCTAGTGCTTATGAGGTATCACTTGAGTCTATTCAGACTCCACAACCCGATCCTCCTGATACTGTCCAGGAGGAAATCCAGCTATTAAAGTCACTTTTTTCGGATGAATCTGTTTTTCAAGACACTCATATGAAGCCCAATTGGGTTCCCCAAATAAATGCAGTTGTCTTGCAAGAAACTTTCAATGAGGTTGTGCTCCTTATGTTATTTTTTCTGATCCTATGCAGTTGTTTCATATTAGTGGCAGTTTTATTTGGTTTTGATGACCCACAGTTAGTTCGACTACTGATATATGATTTGAAAGATAACTAGCCATTTTATGAAACTTGATGTCTGGCTGAAGACTTTAAACTTAGCACTTCTTGGGAGGTAACCCAATCTCATGTAACAAGGTAATATCTTTCCTTAACTCTTTTGCTTCAATGGTAACAGTTTCTCCTTGTTCATGCTTTTAATTTCATCTTTAGAACATTGAGGACAATGTTAGATTTAAGTTTGGGGGTATGGGAGAAACTTTTTAGTTGCAGTATGAATAAATAAACTCCAGGGCTTAGAAATTTATGCCTATTGAGGATTGCACTAACTAATCTAAGTGGATGGAAGCATTTTGATCGTAGGAGTTGAGGAACCAATTTGATTAGATGGAAACATCTAGAAGAGTCTATTCATAAAAGCACAGAGCTCAGGTGTTAGAAATAACATGATAGTTTCACCATATCTCGTTGAGTCCTTTTCACTTCTATTTTTATTTTATTTTGTTTTTAAACTATGTTACTCTAAGTGATTAGGTGGGGCTCACGATTCAAGTTGTTACCAATGCTAGGGTGAATTAGAGTGATTGAGATACCAAAAAAAAAAAGTTGAGACGGGACCAATTAAACCAATCGGAATAAATATTAACACTTGGATAGCAATATGTGTGTGTTCTCCCTGTCTCCGTTGCCTAAACAAGCGTGGAATGCAGGACCCGTGGGAACTATAGTGTAATATGCTGACAAGAAGCATGCGCTTGGATCCAAAAGATCTATTCATGCCGTTAAAAAAAAAATCGAGAAAAAAGATTATTATTCTATGTAGTCAACCACTGGTTCCCTTGTATATGCCAGTTTGTTGATCTAGATTTAGGTTATCAGTCGCTGGTTCCCTTGTATATGCCAGCAGTATTGATATTAGTCAGACCGGTATCTCAGTCCATTAGGATAGGTTCATTTTAGCAGTGTCCTTCAGACAGATATGTGAAACATCGATCATTTGGTCAACATCAACACCATCTATGTTTTTCTATATCCATCTCTTAATCTTTCCATGTGATTAGTTTGACTCCGAATATGATGTCCATAGTGCAACTATCTGAGTAGAGCTCTGTCACTTGTATATGAATTTTAGTATGCTTGAGTGCAAACTCGTGTACATCATCGCATCAGGGTACTTCCTCTTATAGTCAATAAGTATGCCAACCAAGGAGATTCTTTAGTGCCTTCCAAGGTTCGTTGTAGATAGCTAGGGTCTGGAGTATTAAGGTTTTGTGGGTATATCTCTAGTAAGCCCTCCCGAGACTATGACTCGGCCACTAGGGACACCTAGGGGTTTAAAGGCTTATTGCATACGCTAAATGCAATCGACGATGCCTGCGACAGTGAGTTAGGATTTTATTTTGTAGTTTTGATTTGCTCGGGACTAGCAAATAATAAGTTTGGGGGTATTTGATAAACGCATTTATGTGTCTAATTTGTCCCAATTGTATGTATTGTTAGTGCTCGATTTTGTACTTATTTGGTTATTGTATGTCTTTGTAGGTGTTTTTGGAGAAATAAGCTTTTGCGGCGAAATTGGCTTAAAATGTGGCATTTGAACCTCCGTAGATAACGTACCAGAAGCACCCCAGAAGTATGCCAGAGACACCCCAGAAATACCCCGGAGGAACCCCGAAAAAGTGTTGAAAACATCCCAGAAAAATTACTAAAGGCACCCAAGGGACAAGTGTTATGCGGACCCCAACACCCTGGATAAGGGGTAACCTAATTACTAGGGGGAGGTCACCTTCACCTTTTGAATTTTGAATTTGGCGGCAAATTGTGGTAGACGTGACTCATATTAGAGTTCGCATTCTTGGGACGATTTAAGGAGATTCAACCTCGGATTTTCGTTGGGATGGACATGTTAGAGCACAACAGGGTTGCTACAAGTGATTGGACCGAACGAATTGGGCTAGAGAAGCCGGGAGAAGCAAACAGAGGCGTCGGAAGTTTATTGGGTTCTGTTGATGATTGGGCTTAATTTTAGTCGGAGTTTGACGTAGAGATGGATTGGGATTCAGTTGATACACCAAAACAGGATTAGTATGTGTCACAGATTCGGAAAAATAGGCAGCAATTCTCGGTAGAAGCAAAACAGAGAGGCGTAAAAAATAAAAAGAGAAAACTTTCCGTGGAAGAAAAGAAGGATTTACTCGAAAGATTTTCGATCCTGTTGGCTATATATAGGATGGGTCAAGTCACATTAGGGTTAGGAAGTCATTGGAGCAGTCGCAGAGAAGTTTGTAACACTACAGAGCTGAGAAGATCAAGTTGCAGGAAAACCCGTGTTTCTGCTGCTGCTGCTGAAGAACAAGCATTGCAAATAAGAACAACGTCTCAAATTCGTAACGCTGCTACAGTAACTTCTTTGTAACAGTCAGTCCTTTGTTTTGCAACACCAATACATCGTTTCAAACAGTCAGTGTTATAGTTTTTCATCTTTTAATCAACTTTTGAACCATAAACAAATATTTTGAGCAAGTGATTAATATGAGGAGCTAAACCCCATTGCTGAGGCGATAGAGGAAGCTATTTTTCCAACAAGAAGTGGTATATCCTATTTTATTTATTTATTTGCAATTATTATATGATTATTTGCCTTGGTTGAAAATTGTTTGAATGATTTTTGTTAAGCAATTGTTATTTCTTTTGATAGAGCATACTTGGACCTAGGTTTTTGATGTTCTATGCTTCGGATTTACACTTGTTATTTTGAGAATCTACCTGTTTCAATAGTTAGAATCAACTTGAACGAGAAAATTGCATAAATATAATTATTGGGATTAAATCACTTTGAACTTGGAAAATAGTGGAATCTTAGCTTCAGTGTTCTTTTAATATTGATATCATCTTTGGTTGAGTTTGTGACAATTTTTAGTTTGTTTTCTATTTTAGTTTTAGAATTTAAGTCTATATTTTATCCTTCGCAAGTCTGAGAATCGAACCACTTTTACCACTTTCAAAACTACATCAGAGAGTGCAAAAAAAAAAGAGGTTAATCCGAGTTTGGACGAAGAAGTTACGGCCAAAACAAGTTTACCGAATATCGACGTCAAGTATGCATACGGGTTTGCAAACGAATTTTCGTATCCTGGAGCAGTATGCAGACGGGGTTTGCGAACTTAAACCCCTGGATTTTGGTTTTAAATGTTGTTATGCATACTTGGCATGTGTACCATGAAGTTCAAACATCCCGAACTAATGTTTTCAAACCTAAACATTTAAGAACCTTAAACACAGATCACGTTAGGTAGAAATGAACGATAAGCAAGGTACATGGATCATTATAAGTACTCAAACAAGTAATAAAAACATAAAACTTGCTCAAGTTTATAGACATACCTTTTTAGAAAAGTCCAATTGAATTCTACAACCTTACCGAATATAATCTGTGCTCCCCAGTTGTTGTGCTTCCCTCACCGTATACATAGCAGGGCATTTCTTGGTGAGGATCCACTTTCAACACAAACAAGTTGTGTTGAGGTGAACAATGTCTTGCTCACCATGGCACCAAGAAAGAGTTTCTTTCTAATAACTCTTAAATCTTGTAGTGTTGAGAAACACCCAAGGAATTGTTTTTATAAGTCTATCAAAGAACTTGAAGAGAACCCAAAAAGATTTGTGTTTCTGATTTCTTGTTTTCCAACTTATAAAAAACAGTTTCTGCAGATAGTTTTTAATACTGTGAAGGGAAACTCTTTTGATAAAAAGAGACGTCCTAGATTCTTCATAAAAGAAGACAATACCACTATCTTGATATGAAGTATCAGGAATTGAGCAACGAATCAACTCATGCTTTGAGGTGATACACTCAGATGACTGAGATTTAAACTCCTCTTGTAATTCGTTTAGTTTATCACAACTAATTGGATTACTCAGAGGAGGAGCATTGCTCTCACTGATTAGTAAATCAATATCAATATCAACCTCAACATGAATATTATTCATCATAACTTGATTTAGCCTGTCAAGAGATTCTTGCTCTTTCTGGAGGTATAACTCAACATCAAGAGATAAGCTCTCAAGCTTCTTTTCAAGCCCTGAAAACACTTCAAGGGATTTTAAACCTGGTGGAGGTTTAGATAAAATTTCTTCTACATATTTTATTAAATCAGTCATGGAAGAGAATTGTGAAATCCCTGGATCTGGTGGTGCATTTATTGAGATAACACTACTGTCCATAGAGTCAGATTGCTACAAACAAAGACTTGTAAGGTCTTGAACGTGTTTGCCTACTCTGATACCAATTGAAATATCGGGGGTCTAACAACACCACCCAATATTTCGATTAGCAATCTGTATGGACTAACTCCGAAACACTTACTAGAGATTCAACTAGACAGTTAGACTCAATCTAGATAAAAGTATCTCAAGGAGTTAATATCTCTCTCTTGTTTTGATTCACTCAAGCTAATAGAAATCAGCGAGTCTATAATCAAACACAAAGAATGACTTGGACGGTACCAAAGACCAATGTCCAAGGATCAATCAATATCAATCAACAACCATAGGTCGGATTTCCAATTGATTGATTCAAACGCACAACCTGTATTATTTCAATTATACAAACAAATATAATGCAGAAATAGAAATAACACAGACACCAAAACTTTGTTAACGAGGAAACCGCAAATGCAGAAAAACCCCGGGACCTAGTCCAGATTGAATACACACTGTATTAAGCCGCTACATACACTAGCCTACTCCAAGCTAACTTCGGACTGGACTATAGTTGAACCCCAATCAATCTCCCACTGATCCAAGGTACAGTTGTACTCCCTACGCCTCTGATCCCAGCAGGATGCTGCACACTTGATTCCCTTAGCTGATCTCACCCACAACTAAGAGTTGCTACGACCCAAAATCGCAGGCTTTAACAATAAACAAATCTGTCTCACACAGACAAGTCTATCAAAGGATCAATCTGTCTCCCACAGAAAAACCCTAAGAGTTTTTGTTCCGTCTTTTGATAATAATCAAGGTGAACAGGAACCAATTGATAATCCGGTCTTATATTCCCTAAGAAAAACATATATTAATCAATTACCTCACAACAGCCTAGATTAATCAATCACCTCACAACAATCTTAATCGTATGGTAGCGAAACAAGATGTCGTGGAATCACAAACGATGAGACGAAGGTGTTTGTGATTACTTTTTATATCTTGCCTATCATAGAACTCTCACGATCTCTAGCCAATCAATATGATTGTACTATTACGATAGAAGATATAAGATCAGATCACACAACTACAATAAAAGTAGTATCGGTTTGGCTTCAAAATCCCAATGAAGTCTTTAAGTCGTTAACCTGGTTTTAGAAGAAGAAAACCAAAGGTTAAAGGAGAAACGACTCTAGCATAGAAACTAGTATCACACGGCCGTGTGGGGATTAGTTTTCTCAATGCTAAATGTCTCCTTTATATAGTCTTCAAATCAGGGTTTTGCCTTAGTTGCAAAGCAATCAATATTCACCGTTAGATGAAAACCTTATTTAGATTCAAGCTAATATTTCTCAACCGTTAGATCGAAAACTTAGATTGTCATACGAAAATGACTGTACGCTTCTAGGTTTGTTAACCGCACCCAAACGTGTACATTGTTGTAACAATAGTCTCCCCAAAAAGATTAACCATATGAGCGTTTCATACCAACCATGTTCTTCTTCACCATAACTAGTTCAATTGACTCAAATGAACTTGTTAAGAGAGTTGTTCAATTGCAAGAAATTTTATGTAACTATACAAGACACAATTGAAGCAAAGATGATTTGATTCACAAGAATCGGTTCATGAACTTTAATAGCCACGGTTTGCAAATGCATTCCTTAGTCTTTTAAGATTAAGTTCGGAAATCATTTTTAGATATATAACCTTCTCAAGTTCGCAGACTAGGTTCGCGGACTTAAGACACCGGAAAGAGTTTACAAACTTCAGCAAAAATTCTCGGTTTCGAGAACTATGCCGGTTCGCGGACTGGGTTCGCGGACTTGATTCACGCAAGTAGTTTGTCAACTCCAGCAGAAATTCTCGGGTTTGAGAACTTCGGCAGTTCACGGACTGAGTTCGCGGTTCTCTTGATCAACAAAGTTCGAAAACTTCGGTTCAAGGAATCCATTGGTTATGTAATCTAAACTCTCAATTCCAATCATTGAAACATTCTTAGAGGACGTTATATAGTTGTTACACTATTTTTCATCAAAGCAATTTTCAAAGTGATTGAAACATTCATGACTTTCGTCACTAAGTAAAGATAAACTTGGTCGAAGCGAAAAGCTTACCAACACATATTTCGAGATATAGATATGCGAGATATACTCGGCTCGAAATACCAAATGTGTGTGATCTAGTATATATATATATAATACGACTTTTGTCTCAAAGAGTAGGAGATATAATAGATAGACTTTTGAGTGACAGATAAGTTCAAGTCTCACATACCTTTTTGTCAAAAAGTTCCACCGGTTCCTTGAGTAGATCTTCTACTTGTATGATGAATCGCTATGAAGTCCTTGAGCTCAAATGCACTTACTACCCTAGTCCGAGACTTAGACATAAGAGACTAGAAATCAAGACTTATAGTTTTGATCACTAACATTGACAAACATGCTTGAGATAGCAACGCATGTGAGTTTGACCGACCAGTGCTCTAACACATACACCTCTGAAAAGTGGCAGGTGCATTGCAAATACCAAACGGCATCCATCTATAGGTAAACGTACCCAAAGGACAAGTAAAAGTAGTCTTCTCTTGATCCTCTGGTGAAATAACAATCTGATTGTAGCCCGAATAACCGTCCAAAAAGCAATAATGTGAATGTCCCGCTAACCTCTCCAATATCCGATCAATGAAAGTCAAAGGAAAGTGATCCTTTTGGGTTGCTGTATTAAGCTTTCTGTAGTCTATGCACACTATCCATCTTGTTTGAAATCTTGTAGGAACAAGTTCATCATCTTGATTTTTAACAATAGTGACACTTGATTTCTTCGGTACCACATGTACCCGGCTAACCCATTTGCTGTCAGAAATTGGGTAAATCACCCCCACACTTAGCAATTTGAGGATCTCTTTCTTCACAACCTCCATCATTGGGGGGTTAAGCCGACTCTGAGCATCACATACAGGCTTAAATTCATCTTCCATTAGGATTCTGTGCATGCACATGGATGGACTAATGCCTTTGATATCAGCAATTTTCCAACCAATAGTCGTTTTGCGCTCTTTCAAAACCCTAACTAGACGTTCTTCTTGTATTGGGGTGAGGTTATTTGCAATAAGCACTGGAAGTTCTTCTTTATCACCCAAGTGCGAGTACTTTAAGTGGTCTGGAAGCGGCTTCAGTTCTAGTTTCGGTGCCTGCATAATAGAAGGTAATGAAACCTCATTAGTTATGGGTAACGAAATATAAGAGATATTACCCTGTTTGGCTTCTTGTAGTACCGTTAAGGCACCACATGTATCCACCAATTCTTTGGATAATTCAACGTCCAGGTTTGGTTGTCCATGAACGTCGAAATCAATGTTGTTACGTAATACAACTCCAAGTTTATCTTCACCGTTCAACTCAAACATTTATTGTGCTAACGAACCAATAACATCAATAGAGAAAGCAGAGTGAACATCATTAGGATAACGCATGGTCTCAAATATGTTGAATCGAATGATCTCTTTATCAAATTCCATAGTAAGTGAGACACTATCAACATCAATCTTCGTCTTTACAGTTTTCATAAATGGTCTCCCAAGAAGTAACGAAGTAGATGAACAATTTTCTCCATACTGCATATCCACAATGTACAAATCAACATGAAAGATTATCTGATTCACTTGAACTAACACGTCCTCCACGACTCCCTTAGGATATATATTGGACTTGTTTTCCAATTGAATAGTAATCCTTGTATCTTTTAAAGGTCCAAGATTCAAAGAATCATAAACATCGGCTGACATAACACATATGGATGCTCCTAAATCAAGCAGAGCACGCTCAAATCGTCGGTTACCAATTATAACGGGTACCGTGAAACCGCCAGGATCTTCACGCTTGGTAGGCATCTTCTTTAGTAACATAGCTGTAGCACTTTCGCCCACTTGAGTAATTTCATTAGCAATCAACTTATCCTTTCTTGTACACAAATCCTTCAAAACTTTGGCATACCTGGGTACGGTTCTGATGGCCTCAATAAATGGAATGTTGATGTGTATTTTGCTAAAAATATCCATGATTTCCTTGTCTTGAGCTTCTTTCTTGGATTTGGCAAAACGACTAGGAAAAGGAGGTGATATGGTAAAAGTGAAACCGTGTCCTTAGGTTGGACGGTTAAGGTTGGATTTTCCTTCGGTACGGTTTCCGCCTCTACTTCCTTTTCAATATCATCACTAGGTACACGAACTGCCCCCAAATCCAGATTTGAATCATCTACTTTCCTTCCACTCCTTAAATTTACCGCATTAACATGTTCTCTTGGATTCACGAACGGTTGAGATGGTAACTTTGTTGATGCTTGTGCCTTCAACTTACCCACTATTGTAGCCAATTGCCCCATTTGAGTTTGCAATTCTTTAATAGACGCATCATTTTTTTGTTGATTCTGTTGAAACATAGATGTGAGAACTTGCATCATGGTGATCATCTTCTCTGAGGTGTCTTCCTTTGGAGCTCGAGGTTATGGTTGGAATTGTGATTGTTGAAAACCACCTTGTCTAACATACGGATTATGAGCTAGTGCTTGCTTGTTAACATAACTGAAATTGGGATGATCTTTCCAACCAGGGTCATAAGTATAAAAATATGGATCATACCTTGGCCTCTGATTAGGAAATACAACATTTACCTCGGCTTCATCTTCATATGAAAGAATGACCAGTGCTGCCATTCGTTGGACTACCTTCTCTATATTGTTCATCCGTTGCTCTGACTATGAAGTTTCCTCCATATTGTTAACTCTTCTGACATTTGAGTTGTTTCTGGTGTAAAATTGTTGAACATTTGAAGCCATACTCTCGATCAAACTAGTTGCCTGCGAGATTGTCTTTTCAGTAAGTGAACCACCAGCAACTGCATCAATCAAATTTCGTTGCTCTGGAAGTAATCCTTCATAGAAGTATTGAATGATGAGTGTTGGGGATATGTTGTGATGGGGACAGCTTGCCACTAACTTTTTGTACCTATCCCAATATTCATAGAGAGACTCCCCAGTAATCTGAAGAATACCACTAATCTCTTTACGAAGAGATGCTGCATTTGAAGCAGGAAAATATTTCTCCAGAAATAGCTTTTTCATCTCGGTCCATGTTGTAATACTCCCAGGAGGAAGGTAATACAACCATTCTTCCGTTGAATCTATTAAAGAGAATGGGAAGTCTTGCAGCATTGCAGTATCACTATCTTCGGTACCTTGCCTAAGAATTCTCATCTTGTGCTGGAACACTTGAAGATGATGGTTCAGATCTTCACCAGGATGTCCCTTGAACTTCGGTAAATGATCAAAAATATTTGACTTCAGTTCCACCGTGTTAGATAAAGTAATACAAAATGGTTGTGAATCTAAGCATGGTGATGTCAACTCTCGCAGCTTCTTCTTCTCTGGAGGAGGAGGTGGTGGGTTTCTCTCGTCGTCTGTATTAACCGTCTCTTTTGTAGAGGGTTCCGGTTGTGGTTGTTGATGTGCTTGTAATATTATTCCTTTACGGGTTTGAATTCCACACCTCTGGTAATCCCAATCTTTCGGTGCCAGAGATTAAGTACCTGAAACCACAAATCTAGAAAAACGAAATTAAAAACTAACAAGAAAATCTAAAAAAACAAAAATAGAACTAAGACAAATAACAACTAAAGCTACCGACTACTCCCCGGCAGCGGCGCCAAAATCTGATGGATGTCGTAAGTGCAATCAAATTAAATAACTTATTTCCACACAATTAACTGGTAATATAATGGAAGTATGGATCGTTCCCATGGAGCAGTGAGTTTTAGTTGTCAAAGTGTCACAAAGGAGGGGTTTGTTTTAGATTTTAACAAAGGCAATTGAAAATATTGAATTGTAAGCAATAGAGAGAGATATGATCAAGGAATCCGTCTTCGTTAATAAACTGACAATGAGTTAATATATTTATCTATTCGTCATTAATCATAGATTATCACCAACCGTAGAAAAGCAGCTAGAGCAGTGATATTCTCTAAAGTCCTTTGGTCACTGGATACCGAAGCGCTCGAATACCAGAATTTGTTCGTTCAAACCACCAAGTAGTAGCACACTCAAGGTGTAACTTGGTCGAAAGTTTTGGGACTTAGGTTAATCCTAGTAGTTATACTCTTAGCGCAAGGTCCACTTTCTAGTGTTGTTTCTACACGTGATTGCTCCACAGATCCCTCTGCAAGGTTTCACGTTTTCTACTTGTGTAGGGGTTATTCAACAACTACACGGATATCCTACCCCTTTACTAGCTTTAGATTAATCAATAAACTGATTTAGTTGGCTACCTAGAACAATCAATCAATCATAATAATTATTCATAGTAGAAACAAACTATAATCATATGAAGAAATCAAAATAGATTCATATATTAAATAAATTCAAGTTTACAACTTAAAATTCATCCTCACTCAATAGGTGTTTAGCTACTCATGGATGTAGAAGCATCCATGATATACATATAAGAAAAGTTTAGATATATCGTTACGATTAAAGAATCGCTCTGAAACCCTAGCTTTCGCTCTGTGAGTAATTTCTTCTCTCCAAACTTTACAATTTAGTGACCTATTGATCATGTTTCATTCATGACCTAATACCTCTTTATATAGGTTTACATTGCTTGGCCTTCAAGTATCTAGTTCGGTTCAAGAACCCGACCCGAAAATACAAAATAAGGACCCTAACCGTGAGTTTTGGCCTTGCATGGTATGCATACCCATTTGCATACTTAAATTTCAGTTAAATCCAGGGGAAATAAGTATGCATACCCGTTTGCATACTGAAAATCCGTTTGCATACCCGTTTACATACTTGCTTGTCTACGGTATTCGATAAAAAACTTGTTTTGCCCACAACTTTTTCGTCCGAACTCGGAATGACCTCATTATTTTTGCATTATTTAAATTCTCCTCAAGATGGTGATAAGAAATCCTGAATTTGAATGAATTAAGCTTGGTCTTTGGTCCGTCTCTTGATTTTGAGCGTTTTGCTCCTTTTCGTCGCACTTCTTCCACTTCTCTTGGACTTGGGCACTTGGATACTTGGAATACTTATCTTCCTAGATATTTTTATCACTTTGTAGCTCCTTTTTGGATGATTCACCTAATAGAGGCAAATAAGAGAAAACAAGAGTAATAATACGAAAATATGCAAGAATAATAGCTAAACAAGTAATCTTTCTTTGAAATGAATTCTCTATTCCTAATTGGGGTGGTACAAAAAATACTGATAAAGGGTAGCCAAGACATAAAAATATCCCCGCAGATCTATTTATGATATATGTGGACACTAAAATCATATGAATTATGCACTTATCAGTAAAGAACGCGACTGTACCTTGATCAGTGTGAGATTGGTTAGGGCTCAACTACATTCCAGTCCGAAGTGAACTTGGAGTAGGCTAGTGTTTGTAGCGGCCTAATACAGTATGGTGTTCAAATCTGGACTAGGTCCCAGGGTTTTCTGCATTTTCGGTTTCCTCGTTAACAAAATTTCTGGTGTCTGTGTTATTTCTTTTCCGCATTATATTTGTTTATACTACCTCCGTCCCACTATTAGTTGACCTACTTTATAACTGAATTTAGTTATAAAGTAAGTCAACTAATAGTGGGACGGAGGAAGTATAATTTAAATATTATAGGTTGTGCGTAGTTCAATCAATTAGATAATCCAACCTTTGGTTTTTATTATAAATTGATTGACACTTGGATATTGGTCTTTCGTACCATCCAAGTTATTTCTCATATTAATTCGGCTTACAGATTTCTATATGTTCAATTGCAGATTGATTTGAGAAATTGAGATACAATTCTTGGATATATTTCCATTGATTGAGTCTGACTGTGTAGTTGATTCTCTTGGAATTATATTGGAGTTTGTCCATACAGATTGCCTAAACGAAATATTGGGTGAGGTTGTTAGACCCCCGCTTTTTCACTTGTTGTGTTTTTTCTTTTTTGGTTTTTGTAAGCCTCAGATCTTTTTTCAATGTTGTCTTTTTTATATATATAAAAAAGCGAGTAAACTGCCAAAAAGAATGGGTAGTTACTCAGCATTTACAAGGCCAACTATTGGGCTGTCAATAACACCAAACATTGATAGAACTACACAAGAGTTATCCAAAACATAGGGATTTATCTTTACGGATTGAATCTGATTAAGCAAATACAAAAGGTTTGGCCATTTCCAATTAAAGTTCTCTAAACCTGTAGAGTAAAAAACTACGGTTTGAAGTTTAATTGTTGTAGAATTTTGTTGTTTATTGATTTTGGTCAGCTTTCCCAGGACAAAAGATACTGCATTAAACTTTCCATCTCTGATTTGATAGTAAACCTGGTTGAACCTTTGTTGTACTTCAGTTTGCATAATTCAATAGAAGTTATGTTATGATGCCACGTGGGTGGTAAAATAAAAGAAAAAGTCTACCGATATGCGAAGTAAAAGAAAAAGTCTACTAATATGTCCGAAAACGGTAACCAGCTAAAAATAAGTTAACTTTTTACCTTTAAAAAATGGCCTTGAATATCTCATGGCGTCCGGTGATTCCAAATAAGCCATCAGAACATAATTTGGGGATTAGAATCGGTTTTTACGTGATGAATCCTTCTTTTTGGCATGGATTTAGTTAAATTGAACTTTCACAGCAGCAATCACCTGTTCGATTAAGGATGATTTTCCAATTTTCATAATTGAATTGTTTGTGTTTTATTTGGAATGAATGTTGTTATTCAGTTTCATTCGGATAATGTGTCGATGACAAATTGGAGATTAAACGTTTCATCTTGTGATTTGGACGCGGATGGAAAATGTCCATACGAGCTGCTTCAACTGTTTCCCGTTAGCTATCTGAATGTATAGGATCTTCAGTCTGTCGAAACTGTTTGCAAATTCTAAAGCTATACTGTTCGGATCGATGCTCGTTTATGGAGGGATATCATATAGATCAGTAGACATCGAGGGAACATATTACATACGATGCTTTTCTGCAGCTAGCTGACAGGGCTTAAGGAAACTTGAGAACTTTGAGTCTGGTCAAGTGTTCTAAGATAACAGATAATGGTAAATAACGTGTACACGAAAGAAATCCAAGATTAATCAAGTTGAATGATCCATGATGTACGAGACTAACTGTTGAGGGGATCCTGAAATGCTTGAAGATTTCAAGTCTTGAAATACAATACCAGGTTGGATTAAGCAGGTAAGCGTTGGTGAACGTTATGATGTGCAACATATAGACTTTGAAGAGTTGAAGTCCTTGATTGGTAAGGATAGCTGCAGTCAGAATTCCAATGTTAAAAATCTGAGGTACTAAGCACAATATTACTCTATTTCTTGTGTTGATGATGATTGTTCCATGTATATTGAGTTTTTCCCGAGATGTAGGTTTCTTTCAGATGATTTATGATTGTCCGGCAAATAACTGCTAAGGTAAAAAAGTGGAACCTCATTCATGAAGTGCATGTAAATTTTGCATTTCACGGTGTTATCAATGCGGTCAGTACACCAACGACGCCGAACTACAGAAACCTTCTTTTCAGAGCCACTTTTCCCGGATTGCTGGAATCAGGTGAAGGCTTGGGACATCCTCATCCTTCACGTAGGTATTTTTGTAAAGCATTTCTTGTAGTTATTATTTTATTTTATTTTTTTGTGTGACTCAAACCTTTTTTTAGTGTTTTTTTATATACATATATATAAAAACGAGAACTGCCAAAAAGAATGAGCAGATACTCAGCAGTTACAATGCCAACTGTTGGGCTGTCGATATCACCAAACATTGGTAGAACTACGCAGGAGTTATCCAAAACATCAGGATTTATCTATACGGATTGAATCTGATTAAGCAAATACAGAAGATTTGATCAATTAAAGTTATCTAAACCAGTAGAGTAAAAAGCTATGTTATGAAGTTTAACTATTGTAGAATTCTGTTTTCTATTATTTTTGTTCAACTTTCCCGGGACAAAATATACTGCATAAAAATTTCCATCTCTCATTTGTTGGTAAACCTGGATGAACTTTTTTTGTATTTCAGTTTGAAACTCAATATAAGCTATGCTATGATGTCACTTGGGTGGTAAAACAAAAGAAAAATTCTATCGATATGTCCGAAGTAAAAGAATAAGTCTACTTGTATGTCTGAAAATGGTAAATAACTAAAAATAAGTTAACTTTTTTACCTTTAAAACATGACCTTGAATATCTCATGGCGTTTGGTGATTCCAAATAATCCATCAAAAAATAATTTGGGGATCAGAATCGGTTTTTATGTGATGGATCCTTCCTTTTTGGAATGAATTTAGTTAAATTGAACTTTTGTAGCAGCAATCACCTGTTGGATTGAGGAAGATTTTCCAATTTTTAAATCGGATTGTTTGAGTTTTATCTGGAATGAATTAATGTAACTCAGTAATTCTAAGAAGGGCATGCTTCTATGAAATTTCATTTGGATAATGTGGCGGTGACGAATAAGATATTATACAAATGATCTTTTGCTTTGGGCACGGATGGTCCCTTACGTGTTGCTTTCAACTGTTTCCCGTTAGCTATCTGAATGTACATGATCTTCTGTTTGTCGAGAGTGTGTGCAAATTCTTAAGCTCTATTGTTCGGAGTGATGCTCGTTTGTAGAGGGATATTCATATAGATCGGCCGACATTGAGGGAACGAATTAATGAACGAAGCTTTTCTGCAGATAGCTAACTGGGTTCAAGTAAACTTGAGAACTTTGAGTCTGGTCAAGTGTTCTAAGATAATAGATGATGGTCTGAAACATGTGCTCAAAAGAAATCCAATATTAATCAGGATGAATGTTCCAGGATGTACGAGGCTGAAAGTTGGTGGGATCCTGAAATGTATAAAGAATTTCAAGTCTAGAAATACACTAGCTGGTGAACATTATGACGTGCAACAGATACATTTTGAGAAGTTGAAGTCCTTAATTGGTGAGGATAGCTGCAGAAAAAATTCCAATGTTAAAAATCTGAGGCATTATTGACATTAGTACTCTCTGTCTTTTGGTGATGATGATTGTTTCATGGATATTGAGCTTTTCCCGATATTTCGGTTTTTTTGGATGGTTTATGATTTTCCAGCAGAGAACTGCCAAGGTAAAAAGATGGAACCTCAGTCATGCAGATTTTGAATTTCACGGTGTAATCAGTGTGTTCGGCTCAGATTGCTGAAATCCGGTGAAGGCTTGAGACATCCTCATCCTTCTTGTAGTTTATATATATATATATATATATAAACGAGTAAACTGCCAAAAGGAATGTGCAGTAACTTAGTAGTTACAAGGACAACTTTTGGGTTGAATCTGATTAAGCAAATACAGAAGATTTGGTTTGTTCCAATTAAAGTTCTCTAAACTAGTAGAGTAAAAAGCTATGTTATGAAGTTTAACTAACGTAGAATTCTGTTGTCTATTGATTTTGGTCAGCTTTCCCAGGACAAAAGAGATTACATCAAAATTTCCATCTCTTATTTGATTGTAAACCTGGTCGAATCTTTGTTGTACTTCAGTTTGCGTAACTCAATATAAGTTATGTTATGATGCTACTTTGGTGGTAAAATAAAAGAAAAAGTCTACAGATATGTTCGAAGTAAAAGAAAAAGTCTACTGGTACGTCCTATAATAGTAACCAACTAAAAATAAGTTAAATCTTTACCTTTAAAACATGGCCTTGAAATCTCATAGCGTCCGGTTATTCCAAATAAGCCATCAGAAAACAATTTGGGGATCAGAATCGGTTTTTATTTGATGGGTCCTTCCTTTTTGGCATGAAATTAGGAAAATTGAACTTTTACAGCAGCAATCGCATGTTGGATAAAGGAAGATTTTCCAATTTTCAAAATCAAATTATTTGAGTTTTATCTGGAATGAATTTTTATCTGAAATGGATGTTGCTATGAAGTTTCATTAGAATAATGTGGCGATGACGAATGAGAGATTAAACAATGCATCTTCTGCTTTCAGCGCAAATGGAGAATGCCCGTATGAGCTGCTTCAGCTGTTACCCGTTAGCTATATGAATGTATACAATCTTTTGTCCGTCGAAAGTGTCTGAAAATTCTCTGTTCAGAGTGATACTCGTTTGTGAAGGTATATTCATATAGATATGTCGGCATCGAGGGAATGGATTACTGACGATGCTCTTCTGCATCTAGATAACAGGGCTCAAGGAAACTTGAAAAATTTGAGGTTGGTCAAGTTTTCTAAGATAACAGATGATGGTTTGAAACGTGTGCTCGAAAGAAATCCACGATTTATCAAGATGAATATTCCAGGATAGACGAGACTAACTGTTGAGGGTATCCTGAAATGCTTGGAGAATTTCAATTCTAGAAATACAATACTAGGTAGTATTAAGCAGGTAAGAGTTGGTGAACATTATGCCGTGCAACAAATACAAGTTGAAGTCCTTAATTGGTGAGGATAGTTGCAGACAGAAGTCCAATGTTAAAAATACGAGGTACTATGCACATTAATACTCTTTGTCTTGTGGTGATGATCATTGTGCCATGGATATTGACCTTTGCCCGAGATGTCGGTTCTTTCAGATGGTTTAGGATTGTCCAGCAGAGAATCGCCAAGGTAAAAAGTGGAACCTCATTCATGCAGGGCATATAGATTTTTCATTTGACGATGTTATCAATGCATTCGGTACATCAATGACGTCGAAACTTGAGGAAACCTTTTGTTTAGAGTTACTTTGCTTGGATTATTGGAATCAGGTGAAGGCTTGATACATCCTCATCCTTCATATAGGTTTTTTTTTGGAAGCATTTCCTGTAGTTGTTTGCCTTTTTGTATGCCTCAGACCTTTTTAAAGTGTTGTTTTTTATATATAAAATAATGAGTAAACTAGCAAAAAGAATGGCAGCTCAGCAGTTACATGGCCAACTGTTGAGTTGTCGACAACACCAAACATTGGTAGAACTACACAAGAGTTATCGAAAACATTAGGATTTATCTTTACAGATTAAATTTGATTAAACAAATACAGAAGATTTGGTCCTTTTCAATTAAAGTTCTCTAAATCAGTAGAGTAAAAAACTATGTTATGAAGTTCAACTGTCATAAAATTTTGTTTTCTATTGATTTTGATCAGCTTTCCTAGGATAAAAGAGACTGCATCAAAATTTTCATCTTTCATTTGATGGTAAACTTGGTCGAACCTTTGTTATACTTCAGTTTGCGTAACTCAATATAAGCTATGATATGATGCCACCTGGGTGATAAAATAAAAGAAAAAGTCTACCGATATGTCTGAAGTAAAAGAAAAAGTCTACTGGTATGTCCGAAAATGGTAACCGATTAAAAATAAGTTAACTTTTTACCTTTCAAACATAGCTTTGAATATCTCATGTCGTCCGGTGATTCCAAATAAGCCACCGGAATACAATTTGGGGATCAGAATCGGTTTTTATGTGATGGATCCTTCCCTTTTGGCATGAATTTAGTTAAATTGAACTGTCACAGCAGCAATCACCTGTTGGATTGAGGATGATTTTCCAATTTTTAAATCAGATTGTTTGAGTTTTATCTGGAATGAATTAATGTAACTCAGTAATTCTAAGAAGGGCATGCTTCTATGAAATTTTATTCGGATAATGTGGCGGTGACGAATAAGATATTATACAGATTGTTTGAGTTTTATCTGGAATGAATGTTGCTATGAAGTTTCATTCGGATAATGTGGTGATGACGAATGGTAGAGTGCTTTGGACGCGGATGGAGAATTCCCTTACGAGCTGCTTTCAGCTATGTCCCGTTAGCTATATGAATGTACAAGATCTTCTATCTGTCGAGAG
The DNA here is from genome assembly GCF_003573695.1 of Papaver somniferum. NCBI lineage: Eukaryota > Viridiplantae > Streptophyta > Magnoliopsida > Ranunculales > Papaveraceae > Papaver > Papaver somniferum. Next base: position 122,223,777 of record NC_039362.1, read on the forward strand.
TGTGTGCAAATTCTTAAGCTCTACTGTTCAGAGTGATGCTCGTTTGTGGAGGGATATTCATATAGATCAGCTGGCATCGAGGGAACGAATTACACACGATGATTTTCTGCAGATAGCTAACTGGGCTGAAGGAAACTTGAGAACTTTGAGTCTGGTCAAGTGTTTTAAGATAACAGATGATAGTCTGAAGCGTGTGCTCGAAAGAAATCCAATATTAATCAAGCTGAATGTTCTAGGATGTGCGAGACTAACTGTTGAGGGGACCCTGAAACGCTTGAAGAATTTCAAGTCTAGAAATACACCAATAAGTGGGATTAAGCAGGTTAGAGTTGGTGAATTTTATGACGTGCAATAGACACTTTGAAGAGTTGAAGTCCTTAATTGGTGAGGATAAGTGCAAACATAAGTCCTATGTTAAAAATCCGAGGTTCTATGGTCAACAGTACTCCCTGTCTTGCAGTGATGATGATTGTGCCATAGATATTGAGCTTCACATGAGATGTTTTGTTCTTTCGGATGGTTTATGATTGTCCAGCAGAGATCTTCCCAAGTAAAAAGGTGAAACCTTAGGCCTGCAAGCAGTGGCGGAACTAGACATTTGGTGCAGTCCTGGCTTGAGCAATATAGAATAGGCTGTAAAAACATGGACTTGGGCTGATTTGGGGGTGGCTTCAGCCAGAAGAAGCCTGGATGTAGTTCCGCCCCTGCCTGCAAGGCATGTAAATAATGTTTGTAACGGTGTTATTAATGCGGTCTGTGCATCAATGTCGTCGAACTTGAGGAAACCTTTTCTATAGAACCACTTTGCTCAGATTGCTGGAATTAGGTGAAGGCTTGAGACATCCTCATCTTTTTTTCTTTTTTTTTTGGAAACATTTCCTATAGTTGTTTGCTTTTCTTTTGATAAAAGTTACTGGCATCTGTAATGATCATGGTTAATTAACGTATTATGTGTTAGGGTATATATTTAAAAAACATAGTTTTGTAATTTTTTTCCAAAGTTAGAGAGATAGTGTGGTGGTATTATTTTGAGCTCCCACACTATAGGCATGGGTTCAAATCCCACCCCCATACATTTCCACTAGGGTATATATAATATATATGGTAGGTTTGGATGTAGAATTTTAAAGGTGAAATTTATGGGTTCAGGGGATTTGGTAGAATTACATTTCCCTTTGCATGTTTGGTTGCCCGAATCCTTGGAATCATGTTTCCTACGGGATTCAGTTTCCCAGCAAATCCTCCATATGGAGTCCGACTCCTCCCCCCTAGGATTTGCTGGGAAACTTATCAAGGGATTTATGGACCCACTTTTTTTTAACTCTAAACCCCATATATATATGCAATTTTAAGATTTGAGGGTAATGACAAACGGTACAAAGACTTTAATACAAGAAAACTCTATAAATCCTAGGAACTTTAATTGAGTTACCAAACACACAAGGAATTTACATGAATCCCAAAATTCGTAATCCCATGGGATTACGAATTCCTGGAAACGATGAATTCTGCAAACAAATTCACCAATACTATATACTTATATTACATTAGTCCGGGAGCAGGGCCTTGGGGTCTTGGGAGGTCTGCTGATCCAGAAACTTATTTTTGCCGTTTTTAATTTAGACTTTCAAAACGTATTTTAAGTAATTATTATTGTCGATTAATGTTATTAATTCAGTAACTATATTCTGACCGTTTTTTTATAACTTGTGAGAGGATTTTATGTGTGCATTAAAGCCTGATTTATTTTCATTAAAAATGTATTGATTATTTTCTGAGTTATAAAAAGACAGTTTTTGGAGAAGATGAAAACACAGAGTTTTACATCTATTGAGTTCTGAGCAAGTATTAGAAAGAGTGATAGTTGGTTCGATTTCTAAAGGTGCAGAGAAATCGATCAAGAGAGTATCAGCTTTTTTATCCCATAGGGTTTTCGACAAGTTTTTGACTGCTAGCACAATTAAGAGGCAGAGTCGCGAAACACCTTAAAGATAGCGACCTAGTCCGCGACTCAGCTGTTTGAGATTCGTTTTGTTTTTTGTGCATCGTTTCCAACATTATGAAAGATCAATATTTTAAATTAACTAGGATCCCATCAGTTGAAATCAACAAAAATTAAGCAAATTGAATAGAAATCAAGGGGTCTTGATAACTAATATATGCAAACAAAAGTTATTAAATTAGTAGAGTGATTAAACTTTTTGATTATAGTTCGGGTTAATAAAAAGTGATACCCGACTTAAATAGCGATGATGAGCCGAGTGAAATCTCGAATTAGATATCATAAAGAATGAAAAAAATGGTGTTAGTCGTGGGAGATTTCAATGTATTTCAATAGAGTTGGCAAATTCCATGTTAGTCGTGGAGGAGTTTGTCAAAATATTTTAAAATTAGTGGTGAGAGATTTCTAGGGTGTAGGATCAGAATCTCGCAACGATAATGTCTCAGCGAAATTATCAACTACACAACACAACAATGTCGCAGAACAATTTCAGAAATGATATAATAAACGCCGTCAGCTAAAATCATGAGAAAGATGTAAGGATCCTGCGAAAATTAGAGAGTTTGCGAGATTAAGATTTGTAAGGTTGTGAGAATGTCGCAAGTCTTATCCGAAAATAAAGGACAGATTAGATGTCATCCATTATGTATTTCCCTATAAATAGTCATTCAGTTGTAAAGGAAGGGGAGATCTTTTTTGAGTAAGAAACAAGTAAATAGGAGAGAGAAAGTCTAAAGCAGAAGTCATTCTTGATTATTTTATCTTTTCTTATAAGAACATTCAAAGATTGATCAATAAAATTAAGAGTGTAAATCTGAAAATGAGTTGAGTAATAATGAAATCACATGAGGGGTGTAGTGTAGGATTTCTTGCAACTACATAATGGCGCTAGAAACAGGGAAGATTTAGAGTGATTGATTAAGAATTTTCCATAATTTCTTGCAATATTGTTAACATTGAAGAAATGGCTAGAAGAAGAAATACATCCGAACAACCGACTACTGTTAGAAGAACCAAGAGAATTACTGGGAGAGAAAGAAGTGAAATGGGAGAATCTACTAGAATGAGAAGTAATAGAGAAAATAAAATTCAATCACCAATTCAACAAACACTAGTTCAAGGGAGGAATACAGATTATGATAGGGTGAGTATACACACTTGGCAATCAAATTCGGCAGAAGAAGTAGAAGAAGAGCAACAAAACAGAAACCATAGACAGGAAGAAAGAAATCAAGAAGCAGATGAAGGAATAATTCATGGAGATGAGGAAATTGGAGCGTTAGAAACGTTGAGACGAAGAATATATGAAGAAAGAAGAGCTGAGGCAGAAGAACGTGCAAATCTAACAAGGCAAAATCACGAATTAAGGATGGAGAATATGAGACTACAGAATAGAAGATCGAGAAGTATTACAAAATCATATTCAAGATCGACTAGAAGAGAAATGAGGCGAAACTCACCCACAATCAATGCTGGAAACAATATTCAAGAAGAAATATCAAATCCTAATGAAGAATATCGCGAAAATAGAGAAAGAGTGATGATCGTTACGTTCCACAAAATGAAACTTTTGATGATGGGCAAAATGGTGGAAATCAAGAGAACGGACAACGTCAGGGACGAAATGACCAAGATGGCGAAGGAAATCGAGAAGGAAGAAGAATTTTACATGAAAGAAACTCAAAGAAATCAACAGACATTGAAGAAGAAATTGAAAGACATTATGCTGAACAAGCACGTTTAATCTGCGAACGTGAAAGATTGAGAGCGGAAATGGAAGAACAAGAGCTTCAGGAGACAATTCGCCAGAACAATCACGACAATCGAGAAAGAAGGCGTACACAAAACCGGAATAACGGTAATCTCAATGAGGATGATAGAGTACAGAGGATGGCTGAAAGACAGCGAATGAATTGATAAGAAATGAACAAAATCATGGAGGGGAAAATGAAAGGCATCATCATATGCGAATTCAAGATAGAGATGAGGAAGAGAATCGCAGAAGAAGACGAGATGAGGATAATGAAGAAGAAATGCAAAATTTCGCGAGAGAAGATAGACATGAACGCAGAAGAAGAGAGGCGAAATTAAAAAGACCAATGGATCAAATTCAGGTGTAAATAAACAAATCTTGAAAGAATTAGAAGAAATGAGAGGAATGCTAAATAATAGAGGAGAAGTAGGCAGAAGACAATTGGATGAAGCAATAGAAGAAGCTGCGAAAACTCCATTTACAAGGGAAGTACAATTAGGAGGAATACCACCGAAATGCAATTTGCCCGCATTAACCAGCATTTTTGATGGAACAACTTGTGCAATTCAACACATTAAAGCCTATGTGAGGTGCATGCTACAATGGGGAAATCATGATGCCGTATTGTGCAAATGTTTCGCATCCAGCTTAACAGGAGAGGCGTTAAAATGGTTTGAAGGTCTACCAAAGAACACAATAACATCCTTCAATCATTTGCAGACTACATTCCTATGGGCATATATAAGTAATAATTCTTCGCGACCTGGTATAGAAGATGTGTTTGGATTAAAACAGAGGATTGGCGAAAGTTTGAAACACCTGACTAAAAGATGGGGAACTATGTGTAGCGAAATGGTTGGCCGTGTAGATGAGAGATATCTTATATTATCATTTATCAATGCTATGTTTGCAACAAACCTATTGTATGTCCAAATTTTCAGAGTCAAGAATACGATCGCAATGACTGAACTGCGAGAACTTCAAGAAGAATACATTGCTCTAGAGGAAAGGCAAAATGAAATGGAATCATATCCAGTTGCGAACACCAACTCACAAACAGCTAATGCAAGTTTATTACCCAAGATAATAAATACAGTAGAGAATACTTCGCAAGTACAGCAAGAGAAGGTGACGGGTAACAATCAACAGAAACTAGTGGCTATGGGAAGCCGAGATCAAGAGGAGTATGAAAGAGAAAGAAATTTCTACAATCGTGGTGGAAATAACAAGATTCAAAGACTCGATCAACCACAAGAAACTTATGGAGGTCAAAGACAAAACTATAGTAGAGGACAAGGAGGTCACAAGGTAGTATGGTAAGAAATAAAGATGCCGCCTCTAAATGCAAGTGTGGAGAAAATATGGGAAGCTATAATTTTGATGGAGAATATACCAACACCATGAAACATGGGAACGGAACCACCTCCAAACCACAGAAGCCATGAGTTTTGTTCATATCATCATTTTCATGGACATACAACAAATGATTGCAGAAATATAAAAAGAATTATTTTTAGAATGATAGATCAAGGAAAACTAAACCACTTTTTGGTAGGGCATCCACAATCTCAACCACTTCCACCGCCACCAGAGCATCACAAAGTGAACACGATGAAAAAGAAGGAAACATTCTTCATAGAAGTTGGTGCAAAAGCAAAAAATCTATTCTGTCACTCTATCGTACACTCATATAAGACAATTGAAGATTTTCATGATAATTTTTTGAGTAGAGTGTTCGCAAGAGATAACGATGGAAGAAAAATTATGAATATTGCGAAAATCTCACTAGTAGAGGAATGGCAAAAACAGATTATTTCTTTTACTGCAGAAGAGATTCCCGAAGGTGAGGAGATGCATGATAATCCATTGGTGGTAAAATTAGAAATTAATCCAAAACCTAAAGAAGATGAGGATGATGAAGCTGAAGATTCATGGGCAATTGGTAGAATTCTAATCGATACTGGAAGCTCTGTGAACATCTTATTTTATCATACTTATAAAACTATGGGAGGAAGAGATGATGATCTTATACCATCAACATATAAGATATATGGTTTTAATGGTACTGCTAACAAGCCTAAAGGGGAGGTTACTATGCGAATTCCATTGAAGGGAATATCTTTCGAAATCTTATTCTGTGTCGTTGATGTAGAATCACCCTACAATGCGTTAATTGGTCGACCTTGGCTACATGGAATTCTAGGTGTAGCTTCAACTTTCCACCAATGCATCAAATTCCCTCACCCCAGTGGTGTATGAATCATAAAGGGATATTGGTTTGAAGGAAAGAGGTGTTACGAAACTGAGATAGAATCTTGCGAAGGAAGAGCAAACAAGAAGGAAAATTGGTGACACAAAATCAAAGATACACAGAGAAGTGAGAGGTTGATGGTGGATGCAATTGAAAGAAAAGGAGAAGAGATGATGCGAAACTAGTGCTAGCTCAGAATAAAAATGATGAACATACCACTACCAAGGAAGCAGTAGCAGAAAATAATAAAGAAGCAGAGGATGGCAAAGGTAATAAAAACAAGAAATGTATGAATGATTAAGTTGTTGCAACACTTTCTCAATAAGTACAATTCTCAAAAATACATTTGATTGAATGATAAAATTGAGATTGCGAAATCCAAATATAATTGGTGATGTGCGAGACTCTCGCAGAGATAATGAATTTTACAGAAAATAATCAGAGAAAAATGACAAAAGAGAAAGAGGCGAACCTTTATGGCGTACACCCTAGTTCGCGAATACAATTTCGCAAGAGGCAAATGTAAGACCTAAAGTACGTCATATAAGGGGGTACCTGTTGCATGGCTCAGGGAAAGGCTACACCGCCACCAGAACCTGAGTCATGGAGATTCGGGGTCAATAAAGCCTATCCGGGAGAGGCACCTTGGATTCTCAGCTTAAGCATATGACTTAGGTTGGGCGACTAAGGTAATAAGGACTCTCCCAAGAAATGCAGATCTGATCAAGGCGCCGAGGTACACGGTTGAGTCAAGAGTGCCAGGGACGTTTGAAGCGTACTTTGCCATTCTTGACAAGTCTTGGCTTATACTTCACTCGGCCTGAAGAAAACCCCACTTAGGGTGCAGTCTCGTAACCATAAGCCCTATAGGTAAAAGGGATAAGAGGCTGCGAAAACAACTGGTTGTTGTTAAGACTGGATGAGAGGAGCTAACCTTGTATGGTAGAAGTACGCCTCCTTGAAGGGGCAAACAGGGGGGAGATAAGGGCGGAACCCTCCATTAGGGAGCTGATAAGTGTCTTAAGACGCAAATGTCATGAGGCTTTTTATTCGCAAGGGTATTAAGGCTTGTCATATTTGTGCAACAATCCTGAAGAGGCAATAATACAAAAGAAAAAGATAAGACGAGATCAATGGGTTTTCGCATGAAAGTGCGAAGACATCCTGCGATTTCGTCGCAAGACGGCAATGTCATGGGGCTTTATTTTCGCAAGAATATTTAGACCTGTCATATTATCGCAACATTCCTGAAGAGGCCATAATACAAAAGAAAAAATTTAAGGCAAGATCAATGGGTTTTTGCATGAAAGTGCAAGGACGTCCTGCGATTTTGTCCCAATGACAAGAGGTAGCATAATAAGACCTTTAATTAGGAAGGCAAAATAAGACCACACAGGAATGAGATTTTGAAAAGAATCAAAATTCACTTCGCATAAGATAGCGAAATTATACATAATTAACTGCGAAATTGAGGCATAAAATAAGAAAAATTTATAAAATCTCTCATTTGGATACAAATAACAGAGGCAAGTATGGGAATGTATGAAATTAGAAAATTTTATTTGTCTCCATATGATAGATTTACTCAAAGATTCAAAAATTAATGATTATATTGATTAACTGTATTGCAAGGAAGAATTTTTTTAATGAATGCAAGTCAAAATGAAAGAAACACAAATATACAGAAAGAAGGAATAAATGTACAAGTATTACAAAGAATCAAAGAAAAAATAAAGAATACTTCTTAGTTGATCCTTCATTATCTTCATCAGACATGTTCCCTTCTTCGTCTGCGTCAGAATCTTCATCACCATCAGAACCTTCATCACCATCAGATTCTTCATCATCAGCTTCGCTATCAGAGATAATCAAACTGGGAGTATTTTGTGGGATTTCTTCCAAGAGACAAGGATAATCAGAATGTGGGATATTATGATCGTCACAAACCATTTGGATAGTTTGATTACGAAAATGCATAGTATCATTCTTAAAATTCGCAACGGTGATCTTGATTTGATTCTTTAATCTTGAATACTTGTCGTTGCGAGAAGAAAGATTCTTTGCGAGTTCCTCCTTTTCAGCTTCGAGTTCTTCAATCTTTTCACGATATCTACTTTCAGAATCTGCGAGCAAAAGACAATCAATTATTAACTTGATGAAAATTCATAAGAAGCAAAAGATTAGTAAAGAAGAGCAGTTAGTAACCTTCTCTGTCAGAAATCATATCTCTAATCAAGGCTGTATGCTCAACTTGGAGACTAAAATTTACACCTAAATCTTTTCTGGCATCATCTAAGATTTTTGCATCCCAAACAAATTCATCCTCATTACTTATAAGAAGACGAGAACGAATATGATTTTCCCTTTCGCAGAGTTCGAAGTTCTTGCGGTTAGATTCATATCGTTCAAGTTGAACTTCAAGAAGAGTCTCTTGGAATTTCGCCAAAGCCTTAGCACCTTGATCAGAGATGCGATCCTTATCATCTATGAGACCGCTAATTTTGGTTCTTAACTCATTGGTTTTCTCTTTAGAATCAAGAAGGAGACGCTTAAATCGGTTGGCTAAGCCTAAACTAGATCTATGGTCAATTTCTAAGAGGCGAAATTTAGATTTAAGCTCATTTAGAGAAAGAGATGAAATTCTATCATTTGAGAAGCTATTTAAGGAATTGTTAAGACGCTCAAGAAGGGTATCATTATCCAAGGCATTAGGAAATGAACGAAGAAGGGTAGCTTCATCAGAAAGACCATAAATGTCTGCAAAAATGATCATTTAAATAAGATAAAACAACAGGATGAATGAATGAAGGGAAAGAGAAAAGTAACATACCATAAAGATGATTATTAGCTTGCTGAAGACTAGAAATTTTGTTCTTATATGAAGAAGAATCAATTTCTAGTTGTCTATTTTTCTCGCAAAGACCTTTAACTTCAGCTTCCAATTCTTCATTCTTTGTGCGAAATTGAAGATTCTTCTTTTCAAGATTTTCGCGTCTCCTCTCTAGATCCGAGGCAACAACGAAAGAAGCTTTTCCAGTCTGCGAGAAAATATAAAAAATATTAATATAGAAAGAAATTTTGAGTTATGACAATGAAGAAATAAAAGAATAAAAATACATCAGACTATTGAGGGAATGCAAGAAGTCGGGAGTCATTGATCTAGAAACTCCATGAAGAGAACTATCACCATCCAGCAAAGGGGCATCGCAAAGTGTAGCAAGAGCCTTGCAGGTGTTGGCAAATTGTTTATCTCCCATTACTTGCAGAGAATCAGAAAAGAGGCCAGAGAGCTTAGCCATAGAAGATTCAGGAGGAAAATATTCACTTGCGACAAGATCATCATTGTCCTCATCATCCTTGTCACTTTCGTAATTTTTTTGAGGAGGAATATTTGAAGGAGAATAAGAACGGACTTTCCTTATCTTTGAAGGAGGAGCAGTTGATTTTCCTTTGTGAAGAGCACCTTTACCTTTATCACCAGTCTTCGCAATATCAACAGGCTCTTCTATTTCAGCAATAATCTTCACACACAGATAGAAATAAGAAATGAAAGCAACAATATACAGTTTAAAATCATAAGGAAAAATTTCTTACCTCATCTGTGTATGAACGAAAAGCTAACAGAGTACTAGCTTTCCCAGTCCTGTTATAACTATCTTTCAGTTTTTGGATCTGCAGAATGTCGCAAGAGTTAGAGAACAAAATAATAAAGATAAATAAAGAAATGTAAAGTGAACCAAATGGGAAGAAACATACCTCTTTCTCCTTCTCGAGCCAAGAGAAAACCCAAGGTTGATAAGCAGCGAGATTCGCAGGAAGAACATTTGACCCAGCAATGTAAGGTCCTTTTAGCATTAAAGGAAAAACAAACCATTTATCATCTTTGGATTGGCGAGGAGTTGTATTTTTTCCAGAGTGCCAGTCAATATCTTGCATGAGAATTTTAGCTTCATCAATGTTATCTTTCCTTTTGAAGCGAATACCCCAGCGAGTATTCTCTTTCTTCATGGAGATAAGTTCATAGTTCTCAAAGAAACTCGATACTGTGTATTTCTCAACAATTATCTCTAGGTCTGCGAATTTAGGATCCCTAAGTTCTTTGGAGTACATAGATCCTTTACCAACACCACAGTTAGCGAACTCTAGCATCAAACGGATGCAATCCCCACTCAGTTGGAAGATAGCTCGCGAAAATCCTGGATGAGCGAGAATTTCATAGAATAAAGGAAGATCTGGGTCATAAAGAGGAATAGAGAGACCTGCGAGAATCTGACCTAGCGAAATTATGATTGATTGATCATCATAGTACTGATCAGAGAAAAGTTTGACAGAAAGAATTGATTTGACATTTTCACCAGGAATGGTAGAGAGTATGAAACCTTTATTAGCAAGATCTTTTTGGGCATGTTTTAAATTCTTCTCATGTCTATGACCACTTGGAGCCATATTTGAATATAGAGTATGGGAATGAATAAAAAGTAAGAAGATTGAAGGGGGAAAATTACAGTAGCAGAACTTGCAGAAAAATAACAGAGTTACAGAGATGAGAGAATAAAAAGAGAAGAGAAAGTAAAAAGAAAGTGGAAAGAAGAGTATATAAAGGAGATTTTTTTACTCGAAGAAATAAACATCATTAAGAAGAAAAGATGTGAGCGGTTGAAAAGCAGCGGTTACAGAAGACGTGTCAAGAAACAGATGGAAGAAAGAATACGTGTGATAAATGCATAATATGAAGAGATGAACAGCTGCGGCATTTCTCACATCATTCTCTACTTTGCAGAGAAGATATGAGAAGAGGCGAGATGTAAGATCAGAATCTCGCAACGATAATGTCTCAGCGAAATTATCAACTACACAACACAACAGAGTCGCTGAACAATTTCAGAAATGATATAGTAAACGACGTCAGCTAAAATCATGAGAAAGATGTAAGGATCCTGCCAAAATTAGAGAGTTTGCGAGATTAAGATTTGTAAGGTTGCGAGAATGTCGCAAGTCTTATCCGAAAATAAAGGACAGATTAGCTGTCATCAATTATGTATTTCCCTATAAATAGTCGTTCAGTTGTAAAGGAAGGGGAGATCTTTTTTGAGTAAGAAACAAGTAAATAGGAGAGAGAAAGTCTAAAGCAGAAGTCATTCTTGATTCTTTTATCTTTTCTTGTAAGAACATTCAAAGATTGATCAATAAAATTAAGAGTGTAAATCTAAAAATGAGTTGAGTAATAATGAAATCACATGAGGGGTGTAGTGTAGGATTTCCTGCAACTACACTAGGGAGTTTCTAAAACTACCTCAAAATCCCTTAAACTCCCCTGTTAGTGGTGAGAGATTTGATTAGAATCTCTTAAACTCCCGGTTAGTCGTAAAACACTAGAGTTATAGGGAGTTTACAATTTGGGGGAGTTTGAGGAAGTTTCATGATGTTTTTGTGCTTGGACAAAATCTCTCAAAAAACAAGAGATTTATGCTCTAACTCCCCCAAATTGTCTAGACTCTTATACACTTCCTCTAAATTCCTAGGGATTTAACTACATTAAAATCTTTCAAACTCTCCCACAACTAATCCCTGAAAGTAAACTCTACTTGCCCCCATCTATAACACTCGCATCAAAATTTTATTCATCAAACAAACAAGGTGCTGCACTCCTCGAGGATCCCAGCAGCGGTAAAATTGAAAAATACGCGATACACGATTCGTATTAGGGCTGCACAACGGGTAAGGTGGGTAGGATATGGCCTATACCCGTCACCCTACCCGTTTACTGGCGGTTAAGAAAATCTTTACCCGCCACCCTACCCGCCAAATAATGGATAAGGTAGGATACGATTAAAAAACTGGCGGGTAGGGTTGGCGGGTATGGGTAGGGTATGTGCACTCCTAGGTAGGGTGGGTAGGATATAGCCTATACCCGCCACCCTACACGTTTACTGGCGGTTAAGAAAATCTTTACCCGCCACCCTACCCGCCAAATAGTGGATAGGGTAGGATACGGTTAAAAAACTGGCGGATAGGGTAGGGTTGACGGATATGGGTAGGGTATGTGCACCCCTAACTCGTATTGAAAGTACTTTCGCTAAGTACGGGAGTATATTATCGTTGCCCCCTAGAAATTGTTTTTCCCAATTACCCAGAACTGTAAGTTCCATTCCACTCCTTCTTTCTTTCTTCGATCACAAGTAGAGATCTTCTCTTCTTTTCACATTTCACAGATTTCTCATTAAGTTCTGATCTGGATCTCTTTTAGGTTTCTTTTGGGAGATAACTGCTCATCTCGTCGATTCTAAAGCTTCCTCAGTTGTAGAGAAACAAACTTTTTCATGGTAATTTTTCACAATCTGTTTTCTTCAATTCCATTACTTTTTTTTTTTTCCTTTTTACCTTTTCATTGTTTCTATGTAGATTTTTGGATCTATTCATGAATAAAGTATATAGATCTGTTGTGATTTATTTGTAAATAGAGATGAGTTTCGTTCGTCTCTGTAAAAATTAGGATGTGAATTGATTGTTATTTGATGGTTTAGTTTATGTTTGTGTGTGAACAAGTATGATCTTAAACATATTCATTTATCTCAAAAGGGCATCCAATTGACCATTCCACAGCGTTACACTCTCTTAGGAACACTCTAGTAAGCTAATTGAACAGGATTACAATTACTGGTGAAGTTTTGGTGTACTGGTTTGGGGAATGTGAATGTGGTTTAGTAGTTTCTTAGTTTGATGTAAAATTCAGGGTTGGTCAGTGTTGTTATGATAATTTCACTTGAATTGGTATGTTGTTATGTAGGGTTAATATTATCTGGTAAGCACATATGTGCCATATGTTAATACATGTAGCTGAAATTTCATTAGATGCGGTGTTATTTCGGCGCCTTCGTGTCTCAAGCGTGTTCTCACACGAGCACTTAAAGTTGTATTCTGTCACTATGTTCTAGGTGGTTGGGTGAATTGGTAATGTGTAGATGATTCCGATTGGTTTGAATCTTTTGATACCAAGTAGCTAGTTGAAGCTGACTTTAGTTTGTTAGTGTTGTTGGGTTGGTAATCATAGCTATTTCTACCTTGAAGTTGAATTCTGTCATGAAATTCTAGGTGGTTGGGTTAATTGGTATTCAGATTGGTACGAATCTTTTGATACCAAATAGCTTGGTGAAGCTGACTTTAGTTTGTTACTGTTGTTGGGTCGGTTATCGACTTATCGTAACTATTTCTACCTTTATGTCACGATGTTCTGGGTGGTTAGGTAAATTGGGAATGTGTAGATGGCTTAGCCTGGTATGAATCTTTTGAAACCAAGTAGCTAGTTGAAGCTGAATTTAGTTTGTTACTGCTGTTGGATTGGTTACTGGTAACTATTCGTCTATTCCTACCTTCCTCCTTTTGATACCTTTGTCTTTAAGGAGAAAAGGAAACAAATAGGAAAAGAAAAATAAAGTGAAGCAAATAAGAATAACTAACTAGTCTATGTTGTCAGTAAACAATTTTATAAGACAGAATTGATGTTTAAACAATTTTTGATAGCTTTATAAGATTAGTAGAAGGAAAAATATGATTTGTTGAACTTCAAAATTTAAACCATTTAAGGTAAAAGGAAAAAAGTTGTCTCTTATCCACTGTTATTAACTTACTATAGTGAAAAATTGTCTGCCTGCCTATGATGTTATGCTTTGTGGATTAGTAGGTTGATTTTAGGGTCTTATGCAATGCAGGAAACTCTTCCATTGATTAAAAACATCCTTCTATTGGATTCGGAAGGGAAGCGAGTAGCTGTGAAGTACTATTCAGATGACTGGCCAACAAACAGTGCAAAGTTAGCCTTCGAAAAAGCTATATTTACAAAAACACAGAAGACGAATGCTCGGACTGAAGGTGATTTCGAGTAAAATTTTATAATCTTCTTTTTTAAAACTTCGACCAAAAATTCATTATTTCATTTCTCATTTTTAATTTGAGGCCAGATTATGTCGTTGCATATGCTCTTTTATTTGGTCCATATGAAAGTATGAGATTTGGATAGCTGGTACAGTCTCATGAAGTGTTAAAAGTTGTGCTTGTTTATTGAACTTTGACTTCTTATGTGCTAGCCCATAGGGGAATTCAAAAGATGAGTGAGTAGTGTCAAATTTACACATTTCAAGTTTAAAGATTCATCTATTTGAGAGATACATGCAAAAAGGAAAAACATTCAGGCATTAGAAGGAAAAGTGCAACAACCAATATGATAACAAGTCTGGCAACTAGGTGGAACAGTAGACAAAATTTCTCCTTCCTGGCAATCACATAAACCTAGAAGAAGTAATGGCATCACATGAAACTGCAAAATTAGAACCTGTAATTTCAGTCTTGTAAATGACATCTTTCAATGATTACAACGAATTTCCCATGTTAGTATTTGGATTGAAAGTTAAATGTGTGGCCTTGTTGCTTAAGTTTTCTTTCTGTCCATGTCTGTGATATCACTTCAAATGACAGTCAAAGCTCATTATTTACCATGGCCAACTTTTCATACAATGTCTGCTCTGTAAATGTGCTACTGTGCAATTATTTCAGCGGAGATTGCGATGTTTGAGAACCACATTGTCGTTTATAAGTTTATTCAAGATCTGCACTTTTTTGTTACTGGCGGTGACAATGAGAATGAGCTCATATTAGCCACTGTTCTTCAGGCATTCTTTGATGCAGTTGCGCTCCTTCTCAGGTAACGGGAGTACGGGACCCTCATTTTCTAGCCGCATCTCTTCTTATTTATTAATTTTGTTTTGAATTCAAGATTGCAGGTGATAATTTATTGACGAGCTGCTTTCCCGATTGTCCCAGGAACAATTTGGATAAAATGACAGCACTCGAGAACTTGGATCTTATCCTTTTATGCCTTGATGAGATTGTTGACGGAGGGTATGTATAAATTTTTTCCTTTGCATCTGAATGCATGTACAAATTCAGGCTCCTTCTTAATAGTATCTTTACTACGGAACTTGTCAGAATATTCATGTGTAGATGAAAGAGTGAATGTAACTTTGTCTGACACACGCGATAGGCAAGGCAAGACATCAAATATTTTACTTGTTGCTAACTCTGATTGCTCTTAACTATATTAGGGTGTAAGGGGAGAATATATTGCGCATTTTAGAAAGACATTTGCTCAACTTATAGTGGACATCAGGGGGATTTAACTATCCACTACTGCATATGCATCTTCTTAGCTGTCAAAATTTTCTGAATATAGATCATGTAGAATCTGGCTCAGATGCTGTAGCATAGTTGATGATTTGACCGGTTTGGGTTTGCTGCAGGAATATTCTTGACAACGAAGCCAGCATTATTGCAGCTAAAGTCGCATCTAATGGTGGTGACAATGCGGCATCTTTGTCTGAGCAGGTACTCTCTCTCTCTCTCTTTCTGACATAATACTCTTTTTCTCTCTCCCAATGGCTTTTCAAATTCCTTGAAAACTGTTCTGCAGACCATCTCTCAAGCACTAGCTACTGCCCGAGAACATTTAACTAGATCTCTCCTCAAGTGATAAGTGCTGTTGGCAAGGAATGAGAAAGGACAGAAATAACAGAAGTGTTGATCTTTTTTTCCCCTCTATCTCAGCGGGTACATGAACGCTTCTTAGTTTCCTATAAATATGATTGGTACTCTTTAACTCCTTAAAACTGTAAAAGACTAATGTTTGCAGCAGAATCAAAGGACTGGGAACTTAAAAGTAGGAAATATAGTGCCGTTCTCTTGCTTCTGCATATTAAAATTTCATATTAACTCGTTCCATCCATGGCTAGGTTAAAAAAAACATAGTACACTTTCTGCAACCTTTATAATGCAGTGCATAATCTTGAATTTAAAAGCTTTTTTGAGGCATTTGTATCGGTTAATGATGTTGCGTAGGCTTGTCATTGCCGTGCTTCTCGTTCCTTCTCCCAAGGTATACGAGGAAGATTGAGTTTCTCACGTCTTGTGCTATTTTGGAATCCTTGAAAATTTTAGAATGCTCAAGATTTAGGAAGGTGTTATGTAACTTGTGCTAGGAGACCAAAATCATCATATGACACCTCTTTTTGATACTAAACGATGGCTCAGACCTTTCATTAAACTAACCTAACTTTCAGGTCGATCCGGCCAAGCTCTCGTCAATGAGATTGGTTGTGGTCAGAATCTAATTTGTCTTGCTTAAAGAAAATCTACTTGTTGACGAGTGAAAATTCTAAGTACTTTCATTTTGATTTTCTTCCATCGCCTTCATCCGGTTCCCCCCCTGCAAAGATCATAAAGGTCGTGCACAATCAATCCTGTTCCATTTCTATGGGCAACTGTAATAGGATGAAAGGCTCTATCAAACTTTGCTTTGAGAAACCTTAGGTACGGGAGCCTTCACATGTCTATGGCCCCTCAGCCCTACCAGAGAACTGTACAGTTTTAGTTTGTGGTCTTATCCTTTCTGAGTTTGGGGCAGATGGTGATATTTGTATAGTCTTGTGGTGCTAACAGCTTGTTATTCCTTCTTCCTTGATGGATGAGGTAGGTCGAGCTTCTCATGACTTGTGTTATTTTGGGAGCTCTTCAAATTTCCGAATGTAGGTGTGATGTGACATTTGCGGAACTTGTACCTGCTCTCACGGTGTCACTGCCACCAATTATTTGCATTATGTTTCTTAATGATAAGAAATGAGTTGGTGCTTAGCTGTGAGAAAGAAAGACCAGTTAGCCTAAAATCTTTGAAAAGGATTTGTTTAGCGAAGCATATACTAAAATTTCATTAAAGAAACCAATCCATTTATCGTATTTTGTACGTCTTGTCGTATCACCATCAAACCTACCTAAGCATTTCCATTTCCACCAAAACTAACTAAAAGTCTACGAACTGATAATTCAAGAAAATAATACCATAGAAATATGCATCCTACAATAGTATGATGGTCTAATAGGGTAATCAACATAAGGAAAGAAAAGGTCATAATCTACTTATCTCTATCATAATACGTGAGCCTGCATTTTTCTTTTTTATAATAGTGCAAGATTTCTTGTATTCATACATCGACATTGTGTTGATATTCTAGCATTGTCTGGGAGTAGAAGCTGTATAGACAATCAGGGGGCGATTGCCCCCCAACTATTCCTTCTTACTTTCTAGTTTCAACATTTTTTCATTTAAAAAGAGAAAAAGTTTCTCCCGATACGGATGTTTCTGGCTCTGCCACAACCACGCATGCGGGTCATGAAAAACAAGAATCGCCTGTTATGAATATAAATATATTAAAAAAGATCCTAAGTTATCATCGAAACAAAAATCGACATGCTATAGACAAGAGAACCATAATAAAGAAAGGGAAAAAAGAAAAGAAAGAACATTCAATCTTTATCACTGCAAGAGACAAAATTTTAAAGCAACAAGAATCTTCAATTTCATTTTGGTAAGTACTAAAAAGCTTGCGGATAATCTTAAACTACATGTTTCAGAGAGTTTAGGATAATCTTAAACTAGATGCTTTGATGCTTCTTCTTATATTACGTCGCCATTCTTGGTTTAAGTATCCGGACGAGCTCGAATACCGCAAACAGCGCAAACACGACACCGACGTGGAGACACGGAAATCATATAAAATTGGTATTCACCAATAATGCAACTTAATCTGGATTCACATACAAAACTTTCTAAAACTTGTGTTTATTCATATTTCCAAATAAGTTTAGGTTCTTTCTTTAAACAAACAGCGGAACAAAACATCAATATTGTTGCAAGAGGTTACCAAATTTTTGCGGAAATTAGCTACAACTTCTAGTTTTCTAAGCAGGTCTTGCATTGTAACATATTAAGAGATAGGCTTCATACTATTGATTCTGCGATAAATGATCTGGTGTAATATCGTGCTTGTTGTCAACACTTCTTTATCAATAAAAGTAGAGCATTGAAATCATTTTCGAAAGTTTTTCTCTTAATCAAATGAATTACGATTTGATTTTAGTAAATTATCCTAATCCAACAAGAGATGTACATTATCTTAAACTTTTACTAATTTTGATTTTCCATTTTTGTTTGCCACCTTTGTTATCTTTCTTGACTTCCTAGGTACGAGTTTCCTAAGTCGTTTTTATTGTCACGAGTCCAAAAAGTTGTGGTCCAAAGTATAAAGTCTGGACTAAAAATCATTTAATGAATGACTGGGTTACCCTTGTACAAATAAGTCAAAAACAGTTTACTGGTATTTCCCAACGATCAGATCATACAAGGTCATTTTAGTAAACAATAAGTGCGCCATGTTTTGGGTAAATTGTCCGCCAATGAGGTGTTTTTGCTTGCTTTACTTAAACACTATCAACAACAACCGGTCACCACCACTTTACCACAACGGAAGAAACTAGCTTTACTATTTCAAGGGGTTCTGGCTTTGTCAATTTGTCACCATCTATGATTATAGACTTTCAGGCAGAGGATGATGCAATTCCGGAGGAGATAAAGGAAAATTATAGGTAAGAAGTTTGAGGAAGGTTCGATCTGGGATTTTGTCAAATGAACGATGGAAATTTTGAAGCAGTTTATTTTGTCCTAGCGGACAGAATCAAAATCATCAGAGATCAAAACACAACGGGTATACACTTAGTTAGACTAGCAACAAACTCTTCTCACTTAGAATATTTTAATTGGAAATGTCCAAATTTAATGTACTTATTAAAAAATCTGCAATCAATAGGAACAAATGACAATGTCGATTTTATGTATGAAAATCCCAGGTCCTTGCATGATGCTGAGCATGTCTGCATACCCCAATATTGTCGTTGGTGAGTAACTATCTACCAAAACAAGTTTCCAAAAAGAAATCATCGCCATTGTAGGAATACGACTTTTAATTCTTTAATATAATTAGAGAATAATGTTTTCACCTATTTCAGAAATATCAACAAGTTTAAGATTCGTTCTCGTCATATTTGATGTCAGTAATTCGAGCAAACTTGGCTAGTAATTGACTCATATATGACTGTCCTTTTAATTGTAGTATTTTTCATGCATATCAGAAAAATACATACCATTCTTTTTAATTATTAGATTTTTAGTTTTAATAATTATTGACACCAAGCTTTTGTCTACGACTCTATCTATGTTGCGCGAGGAATATTGGAGAAAAACTGATTGCAATTGAAAGCCAAATGAAACTTAAAAAGATCATTTGCTATAAATTAATTGATTACATCAGAAAAATCGTTCTTAAGCGCTATAATCCTGATATTTTTCTTTTGTTCGTAAAGAATTAAAAAGTAGATTTATCATTCCTTTTGACTTTTATGTGATGACGTCTTACCTTTCTTTCGTCCCAGAATTTTTTTCTCTTCTTGTAATGAGTATCGTTTTTGTTAGTAGTTCAATTACTTTAGAATTTTTATCTTTTTATTTCATTGAAAAGAAATATCACAACCATTTCTTTTAATATCTTTTCAATGCAAATATTGTAATAAAAACATCGATTTTTTAAAAGTCTGATTTATGTTTTTACATTGCATGAACGAATAATAACCTGTTTGGATAACTCTTTAAAAATTGCTTTTTGACTTATACAAATCACAAATTAGTTTGAGAATACAATGACTTTTAAAAACAGATTAACTTTTAATAAAGCCAATAATTTTTTGATTTTGACTTTTAAAATTAGCTTCGGCTTCCCCGAACAACACTTCTACTTAGGACTACACGTTAAAGGGTAAATAGTTAATTCAGTGCTGCTTGCTAGAATTTTTCACATTACATGCCTAAAAGCAAAAGATTTTAAATGTTGGAAGAAAAGAGTGATCGAGACCACATATTAGGTGTGTGCCCCATTAGAGACTCATGCAGTACATTAGATTAGATACATGAGGATCCATAAAATTAGCTGAGTGGTTAGAGGTGGGCCAGAGACGTGTCAGAGAATTCTGTATTATTTCACCTACTCCAACGTAGGTGAACACTTACACATATCATCCCACCATCCAATTCCCATTAGGTCAATTATTATAGCAGATATTAATCCGTAGGTTGCCCCACCTACCAAGAGATGAGTGAATGAAATCTGAACCTAAAGTGGATAATGTTTACGCAAGTTCTGGGGTACAAGACGGCGCACTCTTTATCCAGTAGTAGAAAAACTTAAGAAGATAAAAATAGTCATAAAAATTTAGTATAAGGGTATTAATGTAAATTGTGAATTTTAACTTGTTCTGACAAGCAAACCATTTAAATCCCCGTCTTAAGCAAAAGTGGAGAGAAGAAGAAATAGAGCTCACAGACTCAAATTTCTCCCTCTCTCTCTAAAATTCTTAGGGTTTTCGTTTTTTTTTTTCCTGAAGATTTCTAGAGAAGATTATCGGAGATTTTTTTGTTTGACTGTGTCTGGTAATGCTGTGAGGAGAAATGGCGTTTCAAGGAAAGAAACTAATCAACGATCCAAATGGTTTGTGTGTTTGTTTTCGCATTTTCAATTCGTTGCATGTTCTTTTCTACTTTGATTCACCTTCTCTCGTTGTTAGTGGAGATTTTAAATTTTTTGATGAGATTTTTTTTTGATCAATTTTTTGGTTTTTGTTTGGGAATTGATTGTTGAAAATGTACATTGTTTGAGTTCATCGAATTGTTTTTTCCTATGTTTTGAGGTGTTGATCGTGTATTTTTGTTGTTGTAGATGTTGTGATTGAGTTCATCGAAGGTTTAATTGAAACTTATCCGAACTTACAGTACTTGGATGGTTTCCCTCAGGTAATTAATTATTTTTATCTCTTGCGATGTTGTTGTTCTTGAATCTGGTTCAGAGAATTGATATTTATAGATGTTTTTATGTTTATAATGGTGTAGATTAAAGTTGTTGTGCGCGCTGATGTTTCAAGTTCAACCTATGACAAAGTGGCAGTAATCTCAGGTATATATAAAGTCTTAAAGTCTTTCATATCTCAACATATGGAAAATGCATCTGTGTATTTGTTTTCTTGGACTACCATTGGGATCCAACAAATATGGTAAAGAAACTGCAAATAGAAATTGAATTGGGTATAGATATCTGGTCACAAAAGACAAAATAATTTTGATATGTGCAAGTAAAATTGGAAGAGTAAATACTAAAGAAAGAAACTAAACAATTGACTTAGGATTTTACTTTTGGAAGCTACTGAATTACCACTAAAGATCTCTAATGATATTGAAAATGAAGACAAATACTTAACAAAGAATTATGTGGTTAAGCTCCCTGCACATACTCACTGTTTTTGGCAATCAGAAATATATGGCATGTGTTACTAACCTAGCAACAATAGAACGTAGGATTTTATGGGATTGTTGCTGAACATCAGTCATGTGAACTGCAGTCTGAAACGCAACCTTATGGCTAGATGATTTTATTTTTCAGGTGGTGGTAGTGGGCATGAACCTGCTCATGCTGGATTTGTTGGGGAAGGAATGTTGACAGCAGCTATTTGCGGGGATGTTTTCGCCTCTCCGCCAGTGGACTCCATCCTAGCTGTATAGTGTTTTCAGTTTTATATTTATACTTTAGTGTATTTTTTTAGTTACACTTGAATCTCTAACTTACTGACGTATTGTTCATTTTAGGGCATCCGAGCTGTAACTGGTGTTAAGGGATGCCTTCTCATTGTCAAGGTAGTGTAACTGTCGACAAATAGCCGTGCTAGCTTAATGACATTTATGAAGTTTTACGCATATTCGGTTGCATTTCATTATTATATGTGCAATAGTGGTGTATTCCCTTAGTCGTTTATCACTTATTCATCGACAGAATTATACTGGTGATCGGTTAAACTTCGGTTTGGCGGCTGAGCAAGCTAAATCTGAAGGTTGTAAAGTAGAGGTATAAATCTCTGTCAGTTTATCTTGAAGTAATCTACCAACTAGTTTTTTCGAGTAACTAATAATAACACAGACTAAAAATGTGATGTTTGCACCTTGTAGATGGTTATTGTTGGAGATGATTGTGCTCTCCCACCACCTCGTGGCATAGCTGGACGAAGAGGTTTAGCTGGGACTATTCTTGTTCACAAAGTTGCCGGGGCAGCTGCAGCTGCTGGTAAAGATCTTGCTGATGTCACTGCTGAAGCAAAAAATGCTTCTGAATCGGTTGGTACAATGGGAGTTGCTTTGTCAGTTTGCACATTGCCTGGACAGGTCACATCAGATCGTCTGGGCTCAGGGAAAATGGAGCTTGGTCTTGGAATTGTAAGTGAATAATGTTATTGTTAATCCAAGTCAGATGTGTCTTCTCTTTCTTGATGTGTTGAATTAGGCAATTATTTGAGGCCTGGGAGAAATGTATTTGTTTATCCACCGTGTATATACCTAAGAGGCTAAGGCCATAAAGTTTGATTATCTTAGCCAGACAATTTGCTTATCTTGTACTGCTGGTCTGTTTTATATCTAACCTTCAAAATATTCTCTGCTTAATCAAGTTAAAGATATCATTATGCTTATGTCATGGCATATCTTGTTTGTTTGTTGACCTGTATTAGTAACCAATTACATGTATTATACTGATTTTTGGGAAAATATAATATATTTCAGCATGGAGAGCCTGGTGCTGCGGTGGTAGACCTTCAACCTGTGGATATAGTGATTTCTCATGTTCTCAACCAAATATTGTCAACGGTGTGTTTTCAACATTAACTTAAAAGCTACCTCAGTCATATATTGTCCTTTAAATCACCTTTCAATTGCAAGAAGCGTTCTTGGTGTTTGACTTGATATCCTACAGGAAAAACATGATCCATATCAATGTTGGAACGACAAGTTATGTAGATAATGTACATGATGTTAACTTACCACAATAGTATACTGGTAAGAAACAACCATAATCTTTCCATCATATTTTGTTGCAGGAAACTCAATATGTGCCAATTACAAGAGGGGGTAGAGTCGTGCTCTTGATTAATGGGTGCGTTCTGTTACTCTGATTTAATGGATTATAAACTTTTTGACCAGGGTTTGTGAGCGGGAAACTCTTCGCTTACAGGAACATATGGGTCCTAACCAGTGCTTTACTAATTTAGTGGAGAATGCGCAGACATGTTAATGTTTCATTTTACTTTAACAAGAATTCTTAAAAGTGTTATTGCACATTTTGGATACAGTTGGGGAATATGATATCACATGCTTAGGACACTCCTGATTGGTATATGTGCCTAAATTATACTTGAACTCTATTATTGTCCTGAAACAACATTCAGACCTTAGCAACACTATTATGAAAACCCAGTGACAATACAGTCTGGACCCTGCGTGGTAGTAAAATGTGTACCGGGAACGAAGCATTAAAATGTGTGAATGTAATTAGTCTATAGGCTGAATGTTCTTAGATCAGGGCATGTTTAACTGATGGTTGAGTAGGCCAATCACATTTCTTGATCACCATTTCAACCATCTTCAGGTGAGATTCCAATTTCCAAGTTCGGGTGACACCTTTTCTAAAAGTTTTATGGGCGTTTGCTGAATTTGCTTAGTTAGATATATTGCACAAGTTTTCAATATAAGACAGTCCCTCAAAGGACTCACCTTTGCTTGATGCTAAAATAACAGCCTATGCATTTTTGAGTTTCCCAATACCTTCAGTTAAGCAAAACTTTCGGTGCGAACTTATCTTTCAGTGAGACTTCAAGCAGTTGCATTTTTGTAATATGTGACATGGTTGGGTGTATCCGGAGTTTGCTTTTTAATCTAGTACTGTTATTATTACATATGTGGAGCCATGCATGTAATGGGTTACTGATTTATTTTTGCATATGCATGTTTCAGGTTGTCTGACTATTTGAGCTAATTTGCTAAATGCAGATTAGGTGCCACCCCATTAATGGAACTGATGATAGCTGCTGGAAAGGCAGTTCCACAACTGCAATTGGAACATGGACTGGCTGTTGACAAAGTGTATACAGGATCATTCATGACTTCTCTTGACATGGCGGGTTAGTATTTCTACCGAAGTAATTTTCTGTTCACAAACAAGCTTATTGTTAACAATCTTGTGTTTACAGGGTTTTCGATATCCATCATGAAGGCGGATGAATCCATATTGAAGCGATTGGATGCTCCAACTAGGGCTCCTTCATGGCCAGTTGGTGCTGATGGTAAGATTTAGAGGATCATCTTGTGATTATCTTTTTATGTCTGTTGTCCCTTATCAAAGGTTCGTGCTATGTTAAATGTCCCAGCGATTTGGTAGGAACTAAAATTTGTTGTGACTTTATGTATTGTGATATCATCTTTACCACTATATATTCCTAATGTTTTAGTTTACTCTAAGCTTATTAGCAATATTTTGGCTGCAGGAGTTCGCCCACCTGCTAAGATTCCTCTTCCAGTTCCACCATGTCATGCAAGAAAGAAAGATGAGGTACTGTGAAATTATGTATAAACTTTGAGTTGATTCCTCGTGGAACGAAGATTATTCCAATCTGGATGCTTTATTCAATTTCCTGCGCATTCATTTTTAGGAACCCAGTCGTCCACAGCAACTGAACGTGCATGGCATTATACTTGAGGCTGGTATTGAAGCTGCGGCTAATGCGATTATTGATCTCAAAGATAGTTTGAATGAATGGGATGGCAAAGTGGGTGACGGTGATTGTGGATCAACCGTAAGTTGCCTTCCTAAGCAGTTTTATAGTAGTTATTAACTTTATATGCTCCGAATCCGTTGATACATTATGATCTAAATTCATGGAAGTTTTACAGATGTTTAGAGGTGCAGTGGCTATTCTTGAGGACATGAAGAGCTAGTAAGTTCCTCAATGTTTTCCTTGGTATCTTTTCTTTTTAAAGTTTTTATCAATTCCGAGAACACACGTGGAACCAACCACCTAACTGGAAGCAATATTTTAACTCAAGTATCTGTTGTTCGAAACTGTATCGTTTTTTTTTACCTCGGTACACGTGGTTAACATTGTTTTGTGGGTTAGAGGTTCTTATCCACTAATTCTTGTGAATACTTTAGTTCTCTTCAGTGATATTTGTAAATCACTTGTTGACCTGTGGGAAAGTAGAGCAAGTAAAGATCAAGTAACTTAAAAAGGAATCCAGGGATGTGGAGCATGTATACTTTTGAATCACACAAAATAAGGCTAAGATTAGCCTAGTGTAGCTGCATTTTTCCTGAGCATACATGAGGCTAATGCTCGTTGTCCTCAAACAACATAGTTGTTATTGTATCAGTTTACTGAATAAGTTTCGCTATTATGTTGGATGGGCAATCAAATATATATGAATAGTAATGACGACTGTTTTGATATCTTCAAAGTTCGCTTATCTGTTTGTATGAGTTCAGATACCCCTTTGCAATGGTCTTATTCACTTGTTTCATCCTTCCAGCTATCCTCTGAATGATGCAGCAGAGACAGTAAATGAAATTGCATCATCCATCCGAAGGGTTATGGGAGGGACAAGTGGAATCATGTACCTCATCTATCTTATTTTTGAGTTTATCTACTATGTAATCTATATTTTTGTTTCTTGGCTGTTCGTCAGTGATTTGGTTTCATCCTTCATAAGTACTTACTTCTTTCTCATGTGCAGATATGACATATTCTGTAAGGCGGCATATGCGAAGTTAAAGGAAAATAGTGAATCAGTGGTTTCACCCAAACAATGTGAGAATATGCTCTTTTATGCAAATGTACCTGTCCTTCCTGACCATGGACTGACATGTCGGTTGTGACATGGTCAGCTAATGTGTGATTGGTGGGCACTTCAAAGGTCTTCAGTTGTCAGTAGGATGGTAGAGTTAACCATATAAATACCTTATCATTTTTAATGGTGTGTTCTTGTTGTCTAATGTTAGACATTGAGTCCACAATTGTACTTGTTTTTCACCATGTGGCTGCTGAAATGTGGTGTACATATTGGTTGCCATAGCATGATGTCAGTTGTGGTGACGAAATGCCTCCCGAACACACCAGTTTCTAAAACATCTAACCTGATTCCAACTGTGTATGGTACAGGGGCTGCTGCACTTGAAGCATCAATTGCGGCTGTTAGCAAGTATGGAGGAGCAAGTGCAGGATATCGCACAATGTTAGATGCGCTTATTCCCGCATCGACTGTTCTTCACGAGGTGATCTCTTGTTCTTAATGTGTTCCATTATAATTTTTGCTTTTTTTTTTTTTTTTTTGACTTATCCATCTTTTGTGATTACAGAGGTTGGTTGCTGGTGATGATCCTCCTACTGCTTTTCTTCTATCGTCTGAAGCAGCATCCAGTGGTGCTGAATCAACCAAAGACATGCAAGCACAGGTCAGTCCCCTACAGAATCCTTTGAATAAATGTGTTGAACAATGTTAGATCTATGGAACTTGTAGTCCTGTGATCAGAGACCATTTTTTTTTTTGAAACTTAAAGTTTTGCTTCACCTATAAATCTGAGTATGCTTTTCCTACAGGCGGGTCGTTCCTCATATATATCGCAGGAGATCCTTTCAACTGTTCCTGACCCAGGTGCCATGGCAGTAGCAGCATGGTACAGAGCTGCAGCACTAGCTGTGAAGGACAAGTGCCAATAGTTATAAGATGAAGAATTTCTGGTGGAGCTTTTTGTAGAGTCTTTCTCCCTGGTCCTCTCGCCTATAGCTGCAAATTTCAAGCCAAGTAAAAAGAAAATATATTTTAGCTTTTCTTTTTCACAATTTTTTTGTGGGATTGTATTACTTCATTGGAGGCTCTCCGCATACGCAGTTGTGTGTGTACAGCTGAGAGAGCGAGTTCCATCGAGTTCATTGACAAGAAAGACTTTTACCGGGTTATTTTGGAAGTGATATACCCGAAACTGTACTTTATAGTATGTTATTAATTACAAGTGAATTCTGAAACTTCAAGTTGACAGTGTTATGGTTTTAAATACAAATCCATTTACTCTCTTCACATTGAAAATATTATGTACCATTTGTGAGATCGAGTAAGAGATCCAGCTGGGTTGACAGTGATCCATGGTAGATAGGGCTTCCCTCTGAAAACAATAACAACTTTTTAGACATTTGGTATAATCTGCTGGATGGTGGGTGAATGGTGATAACCACGGTTCGACCACCTCTTGCTAAGTGCTTAATTGTAGTCTAGGCTGTAGTCAAGTCC
The DNA here is from genome assembly GCF_003573695.1 of Papaver somniferum. Classification (NCBI taxonomy): domain Eukaryota; kingdom Viridiplantae; phylum Streptophyta; class Magnoliopsida; order Ranunculales; family Papaveraceae; genus Papaver; species Papaver somniferum. Next base: position 122,250,865 of record NC_039362.1, read on the forward strand.
AAACCCCAAGTGGAACAGATGGTTCTTCAGGTTCACTGACACGAACGATCAGCTGAAACTCTATCAAGAGGAATTCAGCCCTGACACTGCTGTTATGACTCCAAGCTTCTCTTGAAACTATCAGGAGGAATTTAGATCGGTTTTTTATCTTCACAAATGATATGAGTGGGAATACCTGTGAATCTGTGATACTTAGAAACAGCAAAGGCATGCCCTTACATGTACCTACGGGTCCTGCTGAAGCATGAAGTAAGCCGTAGGAGGCAAACAAACCAAAGGAACCCATGAATCAAAGCATGGACCCTTGCTAAACACAGATGGTATTATGGTAATATGCTAGACTCCGGGCTGGTAATCTCGTCAGAATACTTTCAATCGTCAGAATACTTTGAATCAGCCCCTGTTCTGCTGCTGCTGCTCCTCCTCTCCTTAAAAAATTTACATGTGATTTCCAACATTGAATCCGGTCAGTTAAAGCATTATATAGTGGTGAATTACTATTTTACCCCCACTATCACCCATTCCTTAAAACATCATTTCTCACTTCTCAGTTCTCAGTTGTATTTGATGGTCTTTAGTTTGAGCGGGAATTAAGAAGAAAAGGATAGGGCATTCGCCCCAATTCAACTCGTTTTCGAGTTTACACAGATTGAAATGACCAGAACTTGATATGAACGCCGGATTGCGTCGTTCAGCTGTTGAGTTCCTCATCGTCTCATCTCTGGTTAATACCCTAATCTCTATCTTTCTTTCTTTCTTTCTTTCTTTCTTTCTTTCTTTCTTAGTGTTTGTCCCTTTTTATTATGTTTCTGATTTTTTGATTTATTATAATTGCAGCAACTTGGCGTTACTCCAGTTGTGAAATACACCGCTTTATCAATCTTTGTTGAACGCTTTTTACCATCTATCAAAAATAATAACAGGTTTTATCACACAACTAAGAATTTCATCATGTTGATTTCGTTCTTTGTGGCCTCATGTAGATACGTTACATCAATAATCTATAAATCTGGTAGTTGATTTTATTTTTTTAATGATTTTTATAGAAATCTAAACTTGTGAATGAAATGAAATGAAGTAGTCCCACAAGGACCAATAGAATTGACCTAGAAGTAATTCAGGATGAGATACTGAACATGTCAGCTGTGTATGGACCGATACCCAATGGATATGATATCCTAGCATTTTATGCTTGGCTAGGGTATGTGTGAATTGTTTGGTACAGTCAGGGAATTGAAGGAAAGAATTTGGTTATAACACTTAAATCGACTATTACGTATTATATTGCAATTGCATAGGAAATTCTGATCAGTCTAAATGGAGTCCTTGGACCAGTAACTAGGAATGGGGTTGTTTAGTACACCATGGCAGTATGTTGCCCTGAAATGATAAAATGTGCTGACGAATTTATAGTTAGGGTGGAAAGTGGAAAACAAATATTTTCTTCCATTTGGATTTCATGCAACTTGTTTACTTCTTCCAGCCATGTTATCACTGTTGTCCTTGCTGCATAATTAGTTTTCTTAGTACTAAACTATGTGGGGGTGTTATATCTAGGTCTTTACGGAAGAAGCATGGCGATAACTGGCTTTTGCAGCCTTTGAGACAATGCAACTTGCAATTACTTGCTCTCGTTTCAGTTTGGGTGTCGAGTAAAGTAAGTCTTGAGCTTCATCAGAACCATTTGCTGTCCTCTTTTGTTTTGTTCTTTTATTTTGTTAAAACTATTTTTTGTTCGTTGAAATAGATACATGATACTAGGCCTCTTTCTGTACAAAGTTTGAAGTCTTTGGGAGATGTAGCTATAAAGGAACAACACTATACTACACGAGATTTCCTTGAAGCAGTGAGTAAATTACCTTCTCTATGCTAATATGTTGATTTCCGTTTCCTTTTCGGTAATTACGGGTTACTAATGAGAACGGTTGTATACTGCAGGAGGTGGTTTTATTGCAGGTAAATCTCGTTAATAAAGAAATTTGCAGTCTGTTGAGAAAGAGCTCTCTTATATTACTTGAGCTCATCGTAGCATCTCCAGGTGCTTGATTTCGAGATTGGTGCATCGAATGTTGCTTATGTCTTCTTAGAAGACTTTCTAATTCGGTTGAGGTAAGTTCTACATGCATCCAGATACTAACTAGTGTAATTGGTCAAACTGCATGTTTCGATGGTACCTTGGTTCAAGATTTGTTTTTTCTTGGAATGTTTCGCAAGTCTGTGTTTGTCTTGTTGAAGGTTGTGGTTTGTATTGTAATATCTCAGTTGTTTATCTATCAGAATATTTGGTCAAAACAAGATCTTACCCTGGTGATTGATTCACTTTTTTTTCTTCGTGTCGCCTAATTCAGGAAACTGGCGCGGGTAGGAGATCTTGTAAAACTCGAAGCATGTATGGACATAATGGATGTTCTATATGAAACAGAAGAGACATCAGTTCTGTATAATTCTCCCGATTTTCTTGCTGCAGCTATTCTGGCATGTCTCTTTGTTATCTTAGCAATTAATACCCCCTTTAGTGCTATTGTTCCCCATGTCCCTTTATGTGGCTTTGGTTAAACCTTACTATTCGTCACATTTTTTTTATTCAGGTCGCCTCATACGTTATAACTGTTCCTAAGCAAGAGCATGAGTTTCCTCTTCTTTCTTGGGGTAATATTCCGCACATAAGTTTTCTGTTTCTTATTACCTTACCCACCCTGTTTGTTAGTTATTTCTAATTTTATTTACATGATAAAGATACAGCCCGTTATCATCATTATGTATATAAAAGTGTCAATGTCATTAGGGGTCAGTTGCATTTTTCCCAGACACGAACAGTGCTTGAGAATTGGTTATGGTTTACAAATTTCTTTATTAGCAGATATACCATCCTTCATCAAAAGAGCCAGGACAATATACCCAGACCTAAGTACCAAATGGGCGAAACTATGAACCTGCGGTGCCAGTCAATTGAACTGTAAGCATAAATGTAAGAGTACTTAAGAGTGAAGAAAGGCCACTAAGTAAGAAACGGAAACAAACTTACGTAGTATTTCTTACGTAATTTTTAAATGTAACTCTGCCTGGTGTCCTTTATACCAGCATGATAGACCATTTTAGCCATCTGATCAATTGGTGCGAGCTTATCACACCTCTGATCATAATGACTCGTTTTATCATTCTTGCAGTGAAGTTTGTAAGCTCTTTCAAAGAAGAAGATACATTCGAACTGGTAAGAACCATTCTCCAACATGTACTGAAGCAGACAACACAGGAGACCTGACAACTACGAGAGGGTAAACGTTAATACAAAACTCTCCAGACACAGTCAATATTAGCTATCCATTTGAAAAAGAAAAAAGATCCGCTGAATATTAAAATGTTGTAATACAAACTACTAGTCATCCCATTGTGTAAAGACTATATATAAAAGTAAACCAGAAAACATTGTATATCCCAATTCCAAATCATATTCATGACCATTTCCAGGTTCTGTTACATTTTTTTGCCCAAATCAAGATGTTGATACGTCTCATTAGGAAGACTAACGAAACGTGGCAATATCCCATGTCACATTACAGCCTTGCAGGAATCTTTACAGCTACTGCTAGTAGCTTCCTCATCTTTAGTGATTTAACACGCAATACTTCCTGGCTTTGCTAAAGTTCTTTCCTGCATCACTCGAAATTTACCTAGCTCCGGGGACAAAGCCAGATAGAAACAAGCGGGGGTCAGCTGCTTCCACATGCCTATTCCTGTATTCCTTGTTTGCCCTGCAAATTAATTCACTTCTTGGCTTAATAGAAGAACACTTCCTTTGAAAGTCCAACAAAAATTGACTTATGCCATTACATCAACCGCCTCAGAGTATTGAAGACGACCTGCACGGCTGCACTACAGAAGTAGCGATCACGCAAATTTTTGTTTGGTGCCCAGTTGCAGAATATTAAACAATTTGTTTAAATTAATAAAAAAATAAAAATAAATAGAAACCGGAACGAAGATGAGAGTATGTGGCGGTTTGATTTTGGGGTAGGACAACAAATCTGACACATGACTTGATAGTTTTCCTTTGGCCCCAAGGTTTGTGTATTTCCCCCACAAATATAATAGAATTCCCTTCATCAAATCTCTCCTCAGCCCTCTTCTCAGTGCTCTCCTCACACCAAAAATAAGGGTGAGAGAAAGAAAAAAACCCAGAAAAAAACAGAACACACTGTATAGAAGCTTCCAACAAGGAGGAGGAAGAGGAAGAGGAAGAGGATAGCACTTAAACGATCAAATCTCTTTGATAATCTCTCTTCTATCTCTCTCTTAATTTTATCTTATTATCAGGTACTACTTGAAAACCCTAATTTCATTGATTTAGATTTAGGGTTTTTTTGTTGTTTTTGGGTGAGTCCCTCTCTTTTCAAAAGATAATAATGAGCTTTCAAGTACGTAATGATAATCGAAGAGAGGGATCGAGAATTCCTGTTCGTAATAGTAATAATAATCGTCAAACATGGATTCCTAGAGGTGGAGCTGTAATTGGTAGTGGTGGCGGTGGTGGTGGTGCAGGAGGATCTGGTAGTAGTGCTATACTGGAAACTCCACCGCCGCCACCATCATCATCGTATTTTAATAATTCGATTCCAAATGGGGGAAGATACGGTGGGAATTTTAATAATAATTATAATGGCAATCCGACTGGTGGAGGAGGATATGGTGGTAGTGGGAGTTCTTATTACAATGTTAATAACTCAGTTCCAAGTGGGGGAGGATATGGTGGTGGTGGGGGTGGGAATTCTTATCACAATGAAAGTCGGTCTAGAGGAAATTTCACTCATCAACATCATCAAAGAAGTAATGTGTCAAGACCAGTTAATAATCCTAGGAAAGAGAAGGTTGAGAAACCAGCTCAGGTGTCAAAAAGTTTGAATTCTAATCTTCCTCAGCTTGTTCAAGAAATTCAAGACAAACTTACTAAAGGGACAGTTGAGTGTATGATTTGTTATGATATGGTTAGAAGGTCTGCTCCAATTTGGTCTTGTTCTAGTTGTTACTCCATTTTTCATATGAATTGTATTAAGAAGTGGGCGAGAGCTCCTACTTCTGTTGATTTATCAGCTGAGAAGAACCAAGGGTTGAATTGGAGGTGCCCGGGTTGTCAGTCTGTACAACTTCTTACTTCCAAGGAAATTCGATATCTCTGTTTCTGTGGAAAGAGACCAGACCCTCCTTCTGATTTGTATCTCACACCGCATTCATGTGGTGAACACTGTGGAAAGCCGCTGGAGAAGCAGCTGCAGAATGGGGATGATGAAGATCGCTGTCCACATGCTTGTGTTTTGCAATGTCACCCAGGTCCTTGTCCTCCTTGTAAGGCATTTGCTCCTGCTCGAAAATGCCCTTGTGGGAAAAAAATGATTACAACTAGGTGCTCTGATCGGAAATCTGTGCTTACTTGCGGTCAGCTTTGCCATAAGGTTCTTGAGTGCGGGCGTCATCACTGCAACAAAATTTGCCATACAGGACCTTGTGAAAGTTGTGAGGTTCCAATGGATGCTTCTTGTTTCTGCAAGAAGAAAAAGGAGGTTGTCCTCTGTGGAGAAATGTCCGTGAAAGGTGAGCTGATTGGTGGAGGTGGTGTTTTCTCGTGTAACTCAATTTGTTCGAAAACCCTTGTTTGCGGTAATCATACTTGTGGAGAGGTCTGTCATCCAGGGCAATGCGGAGAATGTGAACTAATGCCAGGAAACATCAAGAGCTGTCCCTGCGGGAAAACACTATTGCAGAAGGAAAGGGTGAGTTGTTTGAGTCCGATTCCAACTTGCTCTAACACCTGTGACAAGACCCTACCCTGTCAGATTCACAGATGTAAGGAGACGTGTCATGTTGGAGTTTGTTCACCTTGTGTGGTTACTGTTAACCAAAAATGTCGATGTGGGTCTTCTTCACGTTTCGCTGAATGCTACAAAAAGGAGAAGGATACATTTACCTGTGAGAAGTCTTGTGGGAGGAAGAAGAACTGTGGAAGGCATAGATGCAGTGAGAGGTGTTGCCCACTTTCGAATTCTAACACCAGATACTCTGGTGATTGGGATCCACATTTGTGCTCAATGATTTGCGGGAAAAAGCTAAGATGTGGGCAGCATTCTTGTGAATCTCTTTGTCATAGCGGTCATTGTCCACCATGTCTCGAGACAATCTTCACTGATCTGACCTGTGCATGTGGTAAGACTTCGATCCCACCCCCGCAGCCTTGTGGAACACCGGCTCCATCATGTCAGCAGCTTTGTTCGGTTCCTCAGCCTTGCGGCCATGCCTCCACTCATGGCTGCCATTTTGGGGATTGCCCACCTTGTTCATTTCCCGTGGCAAAGGAATGCATTGGCGGACACGTTATTCTTCGAAATATTCCTTGTGGCTCGAAAGAAATTCGTTGCAATCAACTTTGTGGAAAAACTCGACAATGTGGAATGCATGCTTGCAGTAGAACATGTCACCCGCCTCCATGTGATACTTCCTGCACGTCTACTTCTGGTTCAAGATCAACTTGTGGCCAGGTTTGTGGTGCTCCGAGGAGAGATTGCAAGCATACATGTACCTCTTCATGTCACCCTTCATCTCCTTGTCCTGAACGTAGATGTGAGTTTCCAGTGACGATCACATGTTTGTGTGGTCGGATTAGTGCTACGGTTCCTTGTGATGCTGGTGGTAACACTGGTGGGTTTGCCAGCGATACAGTATTTGAGGCTCAGCTAATTCACAAGTTACCAGTTCCGCTGAAGCCTGTGGAAGCAAACGGCAACAAAGTTCCTCTTGGACAAAGAAAGCTAGTGTGTGATGATGAATGTGTAAAGATGGAGCGACAGAGGAAACTTGCTGATGCTTTTAAAGTTCCTCTCCTGAATTTGGAAGCCCTTCATCTAGGTGACCAGTCTGTCATCTCTGAGCAGCTTCAAGACTTATTTAGGCGAGAACCCAAGTGGGTTTTGTCTATAGAGGAGCGATGCAAGTTTTTGGTGCTTGGCAAGGGTAAAGGGAATACCTCAAATGGTCTCAGGGTTCATGTTTTCTGTGCAATGGTCAAGGAAAAGAGAGATGCAGTAAGGCAAATTGCAGGGAGATGGAAGCTATCAGTCCATTCAGCAGGGTGGGAGCCTAAACGTTTTCTGATTGTTCACGTGACCACAAAATCCAAAGCCCCTGCCCGAATACTTGGTGTTAAGGGTTCGTCTGTACCTCTCACCGCCTCAAATCCACCTGCTTTTGATCCTTTGGTAGATATGGATCAAAGGCTTGTTGTGGCTCTTTTAGATTTACCCAGGGAATCTAACGTGAATGCGTTGGTCCTGAGATTTGGTGGTGAATGCGAATTGGTCTGGTTGGATGAGTTTAACGCATTGGCAATATTTAGTGATCCAGGTCGTGCAGCTACTGCTCTGCGAAGATTAGATCATGGGTCTGCGTACCATGGTGCTGCTGTAGTTATTGCACCAACAGTAACTAATGTGTGGGGAACTTCCAAGGAGGTAGGATCTGCAGGGGCTCCAAAGGCCAACTCATGGAAGAAAGCAGTTGTGCAGGAAGCCTCGTGGGGAGAAGATTCGTGGGGTGTTGATCAGAATTGGATCAACAATCCAGCGGATGTCCAGAACGCGGTTTGGAGAGGAATGGAAACTCCAATTACGGCATCGATAAACCGGTATGACGTTCTTGACCAAGATTCTGTCTCAAAATCATCTGCAGTATTATCATCTGGTGGAGTTGAGAGAAGACCTGGTAATTATCAGATAGGAAGTTCTTCTACCTCTACAGAACCGAAGCAGGAAGCAATGGCAGGAGATAAGAGTGATAAAGAAGTGGTTGCTGAAGTAGTTGATGACTGGGAGGAAGCTTGTGAATGATTGAGTGGAGAAAGCAAATGCAGGAAGAGGGAAATGTGCTCTTGTTGTTTTTTTATTGTTGCCTTTTGTTTTGTTTTTTTTGGGAAAAGCAATACGTTCCAAAGATACACGATCATTGAATCGATACATACTAGACTTGTTCACTAGTGTCAAAATTAAACCTCGTTACAACATTCGATGAAGTTCCATTTTGTTCCTAATTTTGAATTTTATCTTTTTTGCTGAGTTTACTGTTTTCTTCTTCATTTTTGCTGGGTTTACTGTTTTTCTCTCATTAAGCAGCTTATAAGTGATTGTTCTGCTTGTGTCAAAATTACTCCGAAGGCACCAAGCTAATCTCAGCCTTCCTTTTGCAGGGGAGCTTCTGTTTTCAGCTTATAAGGCTGGCTCTAATGGGATCCAACATTCAAGATTCTGACTGTAGAAGTGTCGTTCTTTGACGCACTGTTTTCTTGACTCCCAGAGAGTGCTTCGTTTTGCTTGGATCCAAGATGGAAGTAATCCAGACACACGCTTTGAAACTGCGTATCAAAAAAGCATCACACGCCGTTCCTAAATGCGTACCAGCGAATATTCTACAGAAATATTCTTCCGCACGCCGTTCACCTAAAAGAACCCAAATAGTCAAAATCCTAAGTTGACATTCCATTTTTTCAAATCAATTCAAAAATTACCCTACTACTCCATAACAACGTAATCAAGTATTGACATTCAATAAGATCGAAATCTATCCTTTGTAACTAAATTCAAAAACCCAAAATCAACAAAATCAATCAAAAATAAAATTTCATACCTTGTGTTGATTTGTTGATGAAATCTCCCAAAAATATCACCAATAGATTCCCCACGGCTTCTAGAACAAACCCTTGAAAGATTTTAGCTCATTAAACATTAAAGCATCTTGAATCAACCCATGGGAAGTGAGGTTCTACGGGTTTAGGTTGAAGAAGAAGGGAGAAAGAAAGAAAAGAGAAGGAGTGCGGTTTCTGTATGGTTTAGGGTTCTCTAGGACACGCACTTTGAAACTGCGTGTTGACCGGTCAACACGGTCAAAACGCTGTTAGGAACGACGCATTTGAGTTTTCTTATGATACGATGTTAGAAACGGCGTGCCGCGCAGGTTCAAAAGGCGTATCTACTAGGAATCTCGGATCCCCATTGTGCCCGTGCGTTGTGTTTTGGTGACGTGGATCCGGTGATAATCTTGAATCTTGGCATACCATTAGGGCCAGCCTAAGTGATTAAATGCAGTGTTCAACTCTTAGTTTGTGTTAACGCTGTTGTCGATATTGATCTCCCATGAAGTAACATGTTATGAACAGAAATCAGATAGTTAAATGTTCTAAGATCTCTCGTTCTTATCCAGAGAAAAGTAAGTGAAAAAAAGTCAACTTCGGTCAACTTAGTCAAACTTTAATTCCTGTCCATTCTTTCTCCAATTTCTGTTATTACTCTTCATCTTATTTGATTGTATCATAACTGTGTTCTTAATTTTTTTTTTCTTTTCGACATCTTTAACCTTTTTCCATTCTTATCACCTGAAAATCTAACCCTAATTTTAATCGTATCTTTCGAATAATTGGGTTTTGCTATCATATTTTGGTTGTTTTATTCTGTTTCTTTTGCCGTTATTAATGTGGTTTTTGTTTCCTTCTGTTCTTTTTTCAACCGTGGTGTATGCAGTATTGAAGTCATGTTGTCTGTATCAGTGGCTACAACAATGTCTCTCATCTTCAGTTGGCTTAAATTCAATTGGTTAGAGGTCTGTTGGCTAATCTTATATGCAGTGGTGCATCATAATTATCATTACATTCCTGATCACAATAACTACTTGGTACTTTAAGATTGGATATGCAACCTTTAATTACCTGTATCATATTCCATATACAAACTTCTCAACACTCGATGATATTATATATTACTCACCTTCTCAAACTTCAACAATTTTCAATTCTTATCATAGACACATGATTCTCATCCTTACACCTACCTATTGTTATTATCAGTTCTTATCCTCAGTTTCTATGAATACTTGCACAACCTTTGTTTTTCTCTTATCCTTTCAGTTTTCTTCTCTAAATCTTACCTTTAAATATCATTCGATGTCTGATAATATAAACAACATATCTCAACATATGGTATTTCACTAGGAAATATTCCTGCTAGAGCTATAGTTGTGACTCACTCAACTAATGCCTACCTCAAGGAATTAAAGATTGGAAAATCTCTTTGGCAAGTAAACTGTTTGCGTCTGGTATTAAGTTATACATCATTCGATGTCTGATAATATAAACATCATCTCTCAACATATGGTATTTGACTAGGAAATATTCCTGCTAGAGCTAGAGTTGTGACTCACTCAACTACTGCTCTACCTTAAGAAATTAAAGATTGGAAAATCTGTTTGGCAGGTAAACTATTTGTGTCTGGTATTAAGTTATGGCAAGATGCGGAGAAATCTGCTAGATTTGTTTGGCCTCATTTGAAACGCAATATCAATGGCTGATACTGGTAAGATCACTGGAACCCAATACATATGCTATTAAATTCTATACTACTGAGGATAAAAATGTAATTTTATTTGGAGGTGCTTGGAATTTTGATGGACACCTTATAGTTCTTAGATATTGGCATCCCTCTTTTCCATATCAACATCTTAACTTTGATACCTCACCATTCTGGCTTGAGTACAAATATCTCCTTCATGAGTTCACTTACCCAGAGGTTTTAAGACTTTCTGGAGATATGGTTGATGAAACGATTGTTGTCGAACCAAATGGAATTCATCCTACAACTTCAACAAAGTTTAGAGCTATGATAATGATGAATGTTAACACTCATATGACTAAAGTTATTCATGCTGCTAATGCTGCGGGTGTTCTCGTTGGGTGAGTTTCCTTTTTGAAAAACAACCTTACAAATTGTGTCCAGAATGTAGAGTTCTGAATCATGATATTGGTTTATGCAATGACAGGAAGACAAGGCGTATAAATATGGAAAGCACTATAAGACATTTTGGCCCTGTTGTTGAACCAGTGATCTTACCAATCCGAAATCCACAAGAGCTTGTTGATTTGTTTATGCAGCATGGTCATTAGAGAAAATCCAATCTTCAAGAACTGGATACATCTGATCTTGGTCCTTTAGATGGTATGCTCTTATCATATTTCACGGGTACTGATGCTCAATCTAACTTTTCGATTGCACTCGCTGACAGAGTAATTCCTCATCCAAATTCAGCTATCATAAGTGCTACTAATAATTCTGTTTCCGCATACATTTTTTTGTCGAAAGAGATGTTGTAACATGGACTCGATGGTTCTCTCTGATGAGGAAACTGACCAAGCTTCTACAAGTCATCAAGCATCAACTAGTCAACCAGATAATGCTAATTCAATGTGAATTTTGAGCCAACATCTTCGAACATTGTTGCTAGAGATCAACCTCTTGATCATAATCTCACGCTTGACAGACAATAGGTACATTTTCAAAACTTTCCTACTATTTTACATTTCTTTTACAACCTGTCTTTTATCTTTCTTCTTGTGTATTGGTTAACTTTTTTGTTCTCAAAAATGAAACTTTTTTCCTAGAACTGTTAGGGTTTTGGTAATCCATCCACTAGGGATTATTTAGCTTTTTACATTTCTCATTATAACTCTGATTTTTTTTTCTTCTCTCGGAAACCAAAACTCAAAACTCTAATATGCATTTTTATTTAGAACAATTTAAGTATCCTAATGTTTGTTATGCTCCTTGTGTTGGTTTTTTTGGCGGTATTGCCATAGCTTGGAAACTTGGTATTGACTTAGAAATCATGCATACTACTAGACATACAATTCATGCCATCTTCCATACTCATAATCATCGTGAATATATCCTTATTTCTTTTATGTATGGTGCTCATGACCTGAATGAAAACAATGAATAGTGGGATTATTTGGTGAAAATGCAACCTCAAGTGGATCTGCCTTGGGTTTTAATTGGTGATTTAAATTTTACCTTGAATGATTCTGAAACTCATAGTTTTCGAACTAGTCATAATCATCACTCTAGTCATATTAGGTATGTTATTCAACAACTAGGTTTAGTAGACATCGGATTTTATGGTTCTGCAACAACTTGGTCCAACCACAGAGCAAATACTAATTACAGTGCAGTTCATCTTGATAGAACTTTAGTTAATGTCAGGTGGATAAATAGTTACTGTACTGCTTTTCTGCAACATATTCCTTTAGTAGCTTATGATCATTAAACGATTTTGTTATCAACTTCCACTGAAGTTACTCGTAGAGATTCTCCTTTTAGTTTATACAGATGTTGGTTTTCACAGAATTCTTGTACTGAAACAATTAACCAGAGTTGGTCTCAATCCTTTTTAGGATCACCCTCTTATCAATTTTACTCAAAACTTAACCATACTATACATAATCTTCAACTCTGGAAGAAATTTTCTTTTGGAAATATTGAATCTCTTTATCAACAGCTTAATCATTAATGTTATAATATGAATATCCCAACTTCTGATCCAAGAATTTCTACTTTAACTCATTCTCTTGAAAAATGGTTATCTATTCAGAAAGACTTTTACATGCAAAAAGCTAGAGCTTAGTCCCATGATATGTTTGTATTTTCATTCTCATGCTAACTATAACAAGAAGAAGAATCACATATCTGCAGTTTAAGACTCTTTTGGTATTTGGTATTTACATGCAAAAAGCTAGAGCTTAGTCCCATGATATGTTCGTATTTTCATCCTCGTGCTAACTATAACAAGAAGAAGAATCACATGTCTGCAGTTTAAGACTATTTGATATTCTTTCTCGACTTGGTTTGCATCAGGATTGGATTCAACTTGTGAAGCAATGCATTAGTACAACCAGTATTTCGCTTCTCATAAATGGATGTCCTTCGGAAGCTTTTACTCTCACTGTGGAATTAGACAAGGTGATCCTTTATCACCCTAATTTTTTCTCATTGTAATGGATTATCTATCTAGGATTATCCAAACTCAAATCATCCAACGTAATATGAAAGGTATTAAAGTAGCGAAAAATTATCCTGAGGTGAGTCATCTATTCTTCCCAGATGATATTTTACTTTTTCTTGAAGGTTTACTGCATCAGTTTAGTTGTGCTTCTGTTCAAGTAGTTAATCTTCATAAGTCCACTATATTTTTCAGCAAGAATGTTTCTCCTTCTGTCAGAATTCGATTATCTAACATTCTTCAAATGAAAACAATGAGACTAGGTGAAAAATACCTATGTATTCCCTTGCTTATGCACATGTCAAGAACTGAAAACTGCAAACCTATCCTGGATCATATGAATGATAAGATACAAGGATGTAATAGTAAGATAATCAATCAGGCTGGTAAGACTACTTAGCTTAACTCAGTTTTAAGTATTATGAGTTCTTACCACATGCAAGTTCTTAAATTTCCAGATTTTACTATTCGTTAGATGGACCATCTTCAGAGAAACTATGGTGGAACAGTTCACCTCATCATCATAACAAACATTTCATTTCTTGTAACAAAATGAGGTTAACTAAAAAAGACTAGGAGGTTTGGGTCTTAAAAACTTAACCTTTTACAATTCAGTAATGCTTGTTAAACTTGCCTCAAATTTAATCCATAATACTTCTACTGATGTGGTTAAATTGTTAAAGAGTAAGTATTTTCGTTTCCATGATCTTAAACATGAACCTCCTCCAATCACTAAGAACTCGAGCTGAATTTAGCAGAGCATCACTTATGGATTACAAATAATTCATCAATTTTCTAAGTGGCAGGTGGGTACTGGAATATATGGATCACTGGATTTCTTGTGAATCTTCGGCACTGTATAAGTTGGATGATCTTTCTACCAATGACATTCAATGGGTCAGTTGATTAATGCAGACCAATCACAATATGTTTCATTATTACATCAACTTTTTACTACTCATCATGTACATTCAATCTTAACCATTCCTCTTAATATACAACAAGAAGACACTTTAGTTTGGCCTCTTACTTCTACTGGTACATTCACTACAACCTATAATTACAATCACTTGTACAGTATACATTCACCTTCTATACCTTCTTCTCTTAGTACATATTTTTGGTTAAAATTCTGGAAACTCAAGAGGACTTATACATATGTTGTGTGATACTAATCATATTGAGGATGCCATCCACTTATTCTTCAACTGTCATTTTGCAATATAGAATACATGTCTACCACAACATTATAATCATCTTCAACAGTATCTCAATCTGCATGACTGGTTTGCCTCTTGGATTTCTCCAGCTTCTGCTATTAATTTTTCATCAGACAATCCTTCCATTCATGCAATCACTACAATTATGAACCTTGGGCACTTCTTGAAGCTAAACAATATGGATAAAAGGTTTGTAAGAAATACTTCAATATTTCTTAAGTCAGAAGTGCCCATTGCATAGCTTCAAGAAGTGCCCAAGTTGAAGCTATGCAATGGGCACTAAGTCATAATTTGGATAAAGTTATCTTTGAGCCAGATTGTAAAAGTTTAATTATGTGTATACAACAAGATTTGGTTCTCCCTCCTTGGCAGTCATCTTCTTTGTTAAATAAGTGTGCTAAGATATATAAACAGTAGTGTAACTGGACCTGTAATTATGTTCCAAAGGTGTATAATAAAGCGGCAGATTGTTTAGCCAAATCTGTCTGTAACTTTGTAACGAAGGATAATGGTGGCATCATCATCCTGATATACTCAATGAAAAACTGGCTACTGATGTATCTTTATCTATCTATCATATAATAACTAGCACTTAACCCGTGCCATAACGGCACGAGATGTTTTTTAATACGATATTGTTCACATTTGTCTTGCTTCGTTTTTTCGTGGGTAATAATTTTGATATTCAAATAGGTTTTTCCAGAAAAATAATGGGTTACCTAATCTTTTTATTTTACTTAAGTATGTTATTTCAATTTATTATCTGGGTGGAGTAATAATGTTGTCCCAACATGAAAATTTAAAAACAAAAATAGATATTTTCTCCATTTACTATTCCATCCCACCGTAATTTAAAATTTCAAAAAGAATGGATCATCTAACAATACTTATACCTAAATTGCCAATCCAACTCCATGACGTTTATGAATACATGGGTTCCGAAATTATTGATAACTGAGGCTCTACGGAGTGAAGCAAAAGCCCATAATATTTTCCCTATTATAGTCAAAAACTATTATTTATTTTTTTGCAAATGTGAGAGTTATAAAAATGAAGAACCCTTGGCTATTGGAAGGCTGAGATATACATGTGTGAGACGAAAAAAAATAAACTTATAAAAGTAAATCAAAACATGTGTAAGATTCTTCCTCAATCATATTGATAACATAAAATTGAAGAAATTTGTGGATAAAAAAATGTCACATCAACTATGCTAAGTAGTTGTTAGAGCACTGCTCGGTCGAACTCGCAAGCGTTGCTATCTCAAGATTGTTATCAAGTTTAGTTGCCAAAACTATAAGTGTTGATTTCTAGTCTACTTATATTTAAGTCTCGGATTAAGATAGAAAGTGTAGTTGAGCTTTAGAATTCACGACGTTCATCGATTGAAGACGAAGAACTACTAAGGAGAGATTGTGGAACTTCATCAACAAAAGGTATGTGGAGACTTGAACTCATATATCACTCAAAAGTATATCTACTCTATCTCCTATTTTGAGACAAAATTCGTATAGCTATATAGACTTCATTTATACACATTTGATATTTCGAGCTGCGTTTAACTCGCTTACATATTTTTCGAAATATGTGTTGGTAAGCTTTCGCTTTAACCAAGTTCATCTTATATTCTTGACAAAAGTCAAAAGATGATCATGTGAAAATCGCCTGGTAACATCTTACATGATTTGTGTGAGACAGTCATTTGATGTAGACTTGGAATGTTTTGTATTGATCATTAGATCACTTGAAAATTGCTTTGAAGCTAATACTTTGTGTGAGACATCTATTCCCGTCTTCCAAGAATGTTTCAATGGTTGAAATGAGAGTTTAAAACAATTGGATTTAAGTATAGTGTGCGTGCTTGCATATATGTAATCCATGTCCGGGAACCATGGTATGCATACCCGTATGCGTACTTGTTGGTTTGAGAAGTCTGGGTACCTGGTATGCAAACCGGTACGCTACTGGCGTAAGGTTCAGGTCCGAGAATTTCTGCTGAGTTTGGATGGTATGCATACCAGTTCGCGTACTGGCGAAACCAAAACTTAGTCCGAACATTTAGGTATGCATACCCTTATGCATACCTAAGTGGATGATGTTCTAAAATCGGTTTGTTCATGAACTAATACATTTATATAATAAGGAATGCAATCTTTTGCAAACCGTGGCTATAATGTTCATGACTTGATTCGAGTGAATCAAAATCGATTTTGCTTCACTTGTATCTTGTATACTTCTATGAGTATAAACAATTGAACAACTCTAGAACTAGTTTCATTTGAGTCATTTGAACTAGTTATGGTTATGATGAATATGGTTGATATGAAAGTGTTCATATGGCTAACTTCGGTTAACTATTATTGAGCCAACAAGGTGTACACGTTTAGGTACAGTTACTCATATATAAATGAAAGTACATTTCATTTGTGTGTAACAAGTTAAGTTCAATCTAACGTTTGAAAGATATTAGCTTGAGTCAAATTAGGTTTTCATCTAATGGTGAATATTGAATGCTTTTTTACCAAGGTAACATTGATTGCAAACCCTGATTTGAAGATTATATAAAGGAGAAATCTAGCAACTAAAAAACCTAATCCCCACACCTCTTGTGTGATACTAGTTGCGACTAGAGTCGATTCTCCTTTAACCTTAGGTTTTTCATGAAACCCTGTAGGTTAGCGACTTAAAGACTTCATTGGGATTGTGAAGCCAGACCCAACTATTATATATGTAGTTGTGTGATCTGATCTTGTGGTTACTATCGTGATTAAGTACTATCTTCTTTAAGATTGGCTCGAGATTTAATCTCCGATAGGCAAAATAAAAAGTAGTCATAAAAATCTTTGTCTCATCGTTTGTGATTCCACAATATCTTGTTTCGATGCCATACGATTAAGCTTATTGTGAGATGATTGATATTACTAGGTTGTTCTTCGGGAATGTAAGTCCGGTGTATCAATTGGTTCATGCTCACCTTGATTTATGAAAAGGCGAAACAAAACACATAGGTTTACCTGTGGGAAACAGATTTATCTATACAATAGACTTTTCTGTGTGTGACAGATTTGCTTATCAAGTCTTCGACTTTGGGTCATAACAACTCTTAGTTGTGGGTGAGATCATCTAAGGGAATCAAGTGCGTAGAGTCCTGCCGGGATTCAGAGACGTAAGGAGCACAAATGTACCTTAATCAGTGTGAGATTGGTTAGGGCTCAACTACATTCCAACCCAAAGTTAACTTGGAGTAGGCTAGTGTCTGTAGCGGCTGAATACAGTGTGGTGTTCAAATCTGGACTAGGTCCCGGGGTTTTTCTGCATTTGCGGTTTCCTCGTTAACAAAATTTTTGGTGTCTGTGTTATTTGTTTTCCGCATTATATTTTGTTATATAATAGAAATATCACAGGTTGTGCGTAAGTTCAATCAATCGGGAATCCAACCTTTGGTTGTTGATTAAATTGATTGACACTTGGATATTGGTTTTTGATACCATCCAAGTTATTTTTTATATTCAATCGGGTTCGTAATTTCTTATTTGTTTATTGCGGATTGAGTTAAAAAATAGAGATATAACTCTTTGATATACTTTTCTCAAGATTGAGTCTGATTGTCTAGTTGATTCTCTTGAAAGTATATTGGAGTTAGTCCATACAGATTGCTAAGAGAAATATTGGGTGTGGTTTTTGTACCCCGCTTTTTCAATTAGTATCAGAGCTGTAAAACACGTTTAAGAACTCATAAGTCTGTGTTTGTAAGCGATCCGACTCTATGGACAGAAGAGCTATCTCTATAAACGCACCGTCAGTCTTCGATGGCTCAAACTACTTATGGTGGAAAATTGCCATGCGTGCATTTCTTCAGCCGCGTGATTTTCAATCACGGGTTTATGTTGTTAATGGCTACCATCCTCTAATGGTTACAGTAGATGGTGTCTCTATTGCAAAGGATATTGGTAGATATGAACCTAACGAGATTCTCGCTTCAAAGCAAAATTCTAATGGTTTAAATGCTATCTTATATGCCATTACCCAGATCTTCAGCACCATGTAACTACGTGCACTCGGTCTAAAGATGCGTGGGATATCTTAGAAACTGTATTTGAAGGGAATACCTGTGAAAAAGAAGCTAGGCTTCAAAACCTAAATTCTGATTGGGAAAACCTTCGTATGGCAGATGAAGATTCATTTGACGAGTTTAATCACAAAGTGACTGAAATTATTAATGCATCTTTTCCGTTGGGTAAGACTATTTCTGAAAAGGATATTGTGATGAAAATTCTCAGATCATTGCCAACCAAATACGATTCTAAGAAACATGTCATCATTGAAGGAAATAACCTTGATACTCTATCCAGAAATTCTCTGGTAGGAAAGCTAAAGATTTTTTATCTTGAAATAAGTAAAACAAAAAAACTTCGAATGAGTTGCAATTCCGTTGCTACATCTGATGTAAGTTCTCTGTGTCCAAAATTGATTGATTTAAAGGATGAGAATTGCTTTAATTCTACTCTTTCACTGTGTGTAAAACAGTTAAAGAAAACTCTTAGGAGAAGAAAAAGAAGGTCTCGTAAAAAATCTTCCTCGATCAATAAAATTGATAAGAAAGTTCACAAAAACTATGATGATGGAACTTCTTCCATGTGCTACAAATGTGGTCATCACATTTCTGGTGTTCCCGATAAGAAAACAAGTGAGATAACCAAAGCATGGATGTCAACTCTTGACTACTATCCCGAGGAAGAAGTATGTGGAAGTGCTATCACTTATTTTGATGATAATCACCCTTGTTCTTCCGACAACTCTGATTATTCCATGATAAACAATCAAATTTCTCCAGAAGAAAAATTCGATCTCCTGACCGAACATCTCTACTTAATTAAGAGAAAATTTCAACTGGAAAAGGAAGTCTGGATTAAAAGGATTGAAAATCTGGAATGTCAACTGAAAACACTAAGATAAGAAAATGCGACTTCTTGCATTTGTGATGCTATGAAGAAAGATCGATACTCTTCGATAAGTTCTAGTAAACCAAATCAGCATACTATTCCTGTGATTTTTCCGTGTTCCAATCTCTCTCATGATGAGAAAGACATGGTTAAATCCACTGCTTATCATGAGCTTTCCTTGAATAAAAATCAGGATTACCTAGAAACGGATAGCACAAAGGTTTTTCAGTTCTTGCTTAATTATTGTTTAGGAAACTTCTTATGAGAATTTATTCTTGTGTTTGCCTATGTAATTGGTGATCCAATGATCATGATCATTTTGTATTATATGATTTGGTATCATCCTCGAAATATTTGTTACCCATCTTTGTTGATCGTGTCAAAAACAACCAACTATATTTTGCACAGTACAATGTTACCCGTCATGTAATTTTTTTTATTTTTATTATTATTTTTGATTCAAAAAGAAAAAACCAATACCACCACCATTAACGGTTTTTCAGTTCTTTCTTAATTATCCCTTGTTGGTTTTTTCTTTTTGAATCAAAAATAATAATAAAAAAAATTACATGACGGGTAACATTGTATTGTGCAAAATATAGTTGGTTGTTTTTGACACGATCAACAAAGATGGGTAACAAATATTTCGAGGATGATACCAAATCATATAATACAAAATTATCATGATCATTGGATCACCACTTACATAGGCAAACACAAGAAGAATTAAGCAAGAACTAAAAAACCGTTGATTATTATGAGGTAATTGATATGATATAAAATTAATAAATCATTTATTATGAGAAATTAATGAGACACAAATTAATAAAACACTTATGTTAATATTTAAGTTGAACAAACCATGACCGTTGATTTATCTTCTCTCTAGACAAATCTGGACCACCACTTACATAGGCAAACTTAGCCAAACTGTGTTATGTATTCTTGAAAGATATTTCAAATAAAATAATTTTTTTATTGTTTTCTAGTTAGCCTATTTTAATTACATTACACATCCTATGTGTTTTCTGATGATGATGTCAATTGTAAACTGCATTCTTGCTTAGCCATGGAGGCTCCTGGTGCCTTACTGTGGTAGACCTTTAACCCCTGGATTTTGTGGTGTCTCGTGTTCTCAAGCAAATATAATGACTTGTCCCTTGCATTACTACAAATGGGAACATCAAAATCATGGTGATTATGATGAGTGCAACTTCATCTACAACAGGTTTTCCAATGCTGCAAAAAAAGATTCTCACACAGCCTCTCGATGCAGCAAGAAGAATTCACACACGAATTTGATAAGTTCATCGCACAAATTTCTCATGACAGTGACTAAATTTAACCTACATTTAATTTAATTACAACCCAAAGTAAACAACCTAAATATTTACACACCTAATTTACGTGGGTAAACAAAACCTATCTTAATCATCTTGTGTGTTCTTCTTTCTTAAAAATTAGAATTTTGCTTATCCCTGTGTTTCAAGCACATGGATATCAAAAAGAAAAAAAAAAAAAAAAAAAATTCTGACCACGTATATTTCCGCTTCTTATATTGATCCAGTCCTTTTTTAGGGTTCCATTAATATTTTGGTTGTTGCCATTGTTGTTCTTAACTTTGAATACGATTAACTATATCTAGAGTTTTGTTAGCCCAAAACCTGTAAAGCTAGAATTAAACAAAAATAGCTTGATATCAAGATAAATTGGATTGAGATTATGAATAATGGGGTGATATATCCATAAATAATAAAGTATAAAGAAATGCTTACGAGAGATCAATAATTAATTTGGGTAATCAAACTCTTAGAATTTTAAGATGTTTTAGTTCATCCATTAATGTCAATTATAAAGAAAAAAAAGTGAAAAGCAGGGATGAAGATAGACGTGAGTTTTGTTTACTCATGTAAATAAGGTCTATAAAGTTTTAGACTTGTAACTTGGGTTGTATTTAACTTAAATGTAGATTGTATTTAGTCATTGCCTTTCTCATTTATCAAACACAACTAACAACCTTTATTACCCTTATTACTTCCAAAACAAAGATACATGGGGGGCGAATTTGCCGAGTTGACTCAGAATTCTAACTTCATCTTTTATTTTATCTTTTAGACCAATTTCTAAACTAAAATTCTCTTACTTTACCTCTCTAATCAGTTTAATATCACTAGTTCTTTAAGATCTTTTTTTTTTTAATATTTTCGATAGATTTTCCAATCTATTTGTGAGTCTCTTGATATTATGTTTCATTAATCTCTTTTCTTCCTAATGTGTTTGCAGTTAGTGTTATCCCAAATGAGGTTTACCTTGTTTTCTGTTGTGATTCATGCGATTGCAAAAGTTGCTATGAAGCTTTTTGAAGCTATTGTGTGTTCGCATATTGTTAAGCTAGATTTTCTGGAGATGTTCCATACCGAGTTGCTACAACAATTCAGCGGTTTAGGAAAGGTCCCGCCTCAGTGAAATTCAAAATTCAAAATGTTCGTTACAAACAGAAATCATTAATTCGTCCCGTAATTATCGGTCTTCTTTATAGCTGTGAACTTACCTTTACTGAACAAAATTTCCTTCTGAAGTATTATACTCAGTCAATCATATTTTCTCCAAATAAAAATACTCGGATGAATATCTTTCTCAATTCAAGTCAATCCCAAAATTTTCTAGGGTTGAGACCTTATAAAGGATCTTTTCTATGTTTTATATCTCATAGTTTTAATAATTATCAAGTATTTCAAAAGGCAAGCTCAATCCAGTCTTAGACTTGGCAAAAAAGTTTATGCAAGCTGCTCTAGAGCTTGGTGATGTTGAAGAATTGGAGTATCATGAATCTGACAATACTGATGATAAAGAAGAGGAAAGTGAGGAAATCAGTTTGGTTGGTGAAAAAGTGGGGCACAACAACCTCACCCAAAAATTCGCTTAGCAATCTGTATGGACTAACTCCAATATACTTTCAGGAGAATCAACTAGACCATCAGACTCAATCTTAATAAAAAATATATCAAGGAGTTATATCTCAATTTCTCGATTCAATACTTACTCAAGCAAATAGAAATCTGCGAGTCTAATTGAATACAAGAGAAATTAACTTGAACGGTACCAAATACCAATGTTCAAGGATCAATCAATTTCAATCAACAACCAAAGGTCGGATTTACCAATTGATTGATTCAACGAACAACCTGTGATATTTCAATTATATAACAAAATATAATGCGGAAAAGAAATAACACAGACACCAGAAGTTTTGTTAACGAGGAAACCGCAAATGCAGAAAAACCCCGGGACCTAGTCCAGATTGAACACACACTGTATTAAGCCGCTACAGATACTAGCCTACTACAAACTAACTTCGGTATGGATTGTAGTTGAACCCCAATCAATTTCACATTGATCCAAGGTACAGTTGCCTCCTTACGTCTCTGATCCCAGCAGGATACTACGCACTTGATTCCCTTAGGTGATCTCACCCACAACTAAGAGTTGCTACCCAAAGTCGAAGACTTTAATAAAAAAATCTATATCACACAGAAAAGTCTACAGGAATAGATAAATCTGTCTCCCACAGAAATACCTACGAGTTTTGTTCCGTCGTTTGATAAATCAAGGTGAACATGAACCAATTGATATACAAGACTTATATCCCCTAAGAACAGCCTAGAAATATCAATCACCTCACAATAATCTTAATCGACTAGCGAAACAAGATATTGTGGAATCAAAAACGATGAGACAAATATGTTTGTGACTACTTTTCTGTCTTGCCTATCGGAGAAATTAATCTCAAGCCAATCTTACGATTATACTCAATCAAGATAGAAACAACAAGATCAGATCACGCAGCTAGAAAGAAAATAGTTGGGTATGGCTTCACAATCCCAATGAAGTCTTCAAGTCATTAACCTACAGGGTCTCGGTAGAAACCTAAGGTTAAAGGAGAATCGACTCTAGCTTAGAGGATTTGAAATAGAGGTTATTCACACACTATTTTTCATCAAAGCGATTTTCAAGATATTGAAATAATCAACATGACTTTCGTCACTTGTAAAGATGAGTTTGACTAAAGGGAAAGCATACCAACACATATTTCGAGAAATAGATAAGCGAGATAAACTCGGCTCGAAATAGCAAATGTGTACAATCGAAGTCTATATAGAAATACGACTTTTGTCTCAAGATAAGAGATAAAGTAGATAGACTTTTTGAGTGATAGATAAGTTCAAGTCTCCACATAACTTTTACTAGATGAAGTTCCAGCAGTTCCTTGAGTAGTTCTTCGTCTTTGCATGATGAACGCCGTGGAGTTTAGAGCTCAACTACACTTTCTATCCTAGTGCGAGACTTAGCTATAAGCAAACTAGAAATCAAGACTTATAGTTTTGGCAACTAAACTTGACAAACAAGCTTGAGATAGCAACTCTTGCGAGTTCGACCGACCAGTGCTCTAACAATCTCCCCCTTTGTCAATTTTAGTGACAAAACTATCAATACATATGGAATACAAAATAAATAAACTTTGTAGCTTCTCTTCCACATGCATGATCTCCTTGGTTCTTCAACATTACTCGAAATCTTTGTCACTTCCAAGTACTCTAATGATTCCAAAGATATCCAATGCAACATCATCGTTGTTGAAGATCCGTATCCATAACAATGAGAAAAAAAAACTCTCAATCATTGTTACACAGTGTCATAGTATTATTACACAACATCAAAGTTCAATTGTATCACAACTTCGACAACAATACTATGGTGATACGTATCACTCCCCTTTAGTCAATACTCCATCTCACATGGAAACCACTCTCCTTACATAATGATCCGAAAACCATATGTATTTGTAGTGTGAACTACACATTAATTCTCCCCCTTTTTGTCAATAAAATTGGCAAAGGTACGAAAACTAGTGGGATCCTAATGAAATTTCCGTAGAGACACTTCATGACCAAAAGAAAGCACATATCAACTTTTTAGATGCAATCATGTAGCCGAAACTAAATGCATTCATCAAGGAGTTTATAAAGATACAAGATAACCCCTACAATATTCCGCAGCCGCACTCCCCACAAAGATTTGGCAATTAAGCACAAGTTCAATTAAGAACTCCCCCCCATAAAATGTCATTCCCAAAAGAACAACAAGAGCGACCTTACTTTCACAAGAAAAGAAGGATTTATTTGGACAACAACAAATCACATAAGAATATGAATTTATATAAAAAAAACTCAATTAAATTAACCACAAGAAAACCCATGATTAACTTAATCGGAAATGCTCAACATAAGAGAACTTACGGAGCCACACACTATATACATAAAAAATATGGATCAGGGAAGATCAATACTGCGGAATAAACAAAGATTAATTCTATCTTCCATCACTATTTGCACAATGACATACAATAGACTTAATATTTGTAAACAAAAGCTCATCCTTTCTTCCGTCAATATTTGCACAATGACATAAAAGGCTTAACTTTTGTTTGTCAAAAGTTCATTTAATCTTTTATCAATACTTGCATATCGACATGAAAGACTTAACTTTTGACAATGTATGGGACAATCACAGTTCACAGACGCAAACACACATATCCCATAACAAATTACAATATATAAAGCCATAAAGATTGATACTAAAAAATCATCTTCCAAATAAACTTTAGAATTTAAACAAATAAATCTAAAAACATTGAAGATGAAAATCTTTGGACATAGCTATTGTAATCACAATAATGTCTATTCCAAACTCTAGTTATTCTTCTTAAAAACACAAGAATAAAATTCTCATAAGAAGTTTTTCTAGATATTGATACATCTGAAAAATTCTTTATCGTCCCCGAACTCCTTGTTGTCAACAGCGATAGGAACATATGGTTCATGAAGAATGAGTCAATTCCAACAAACCTTCTAGGCTGAAGATGTCGAACCAGGGCCTTCTGAATCTCAAGAGTTCTCAAAACAAAAGCCTTTATTTGCTGAATCTCCTTTCTTGTCTCCTTTAACTCTTCAAGAATATCAGAAAGCTTCTGAGAATTTGAAGGAACAACTCTTTGCTTCCTCACATTCCTTCTTTGTCTTTTCAAAGTTGGAGGTATCAGAGATTTTTTTTCCCTTCATAATTGATGGTTTAACAATCATATTAACATCTTTTCCATCAGAAGACAGATGCTTGGAGTATCCATATGCGTACGAGTTTGTGAGAGGAAATCACAAAATAAGCTAACAGTATTTGGTTAAAAAGAGTTTTAGGAAGGAAAAAGATATGTAGGGTTACGAAACCTTTAAACACACAGGTTCCTGTACACACAACTCTCAACCCTATAAAAGGCAGAATTGTCCATTTTAACCCTCTTTTATTGATTAATTAGGGAAGTCCTTTCCAATATCAATTAGATTTGAAAAGTGGCATGAATTCCAGACTTTAAAATTCTCTCAGAGAAAAAACAATCAAAAGAAAATCAAAACAACTAATTTTTTTTTCCTTAAAGCCTGAGGTATGCAAAATCTTGTCTCTTATAATCAGGCATATGAGACAAGATGCACTAACCAACACAATTTAAGTTGTGCTGGGATGAACAATAATATGTCCACCATATCCCTTTCGATTGGAATTCATAGAACCATGTTTCTCATAGTTTTTATACCATAACTTTTCCCATGGTCTTGTCTTATCCTTGTAAACTAACTTCTTTGACGAAGATAAAATCTTACATACCTCTGCGGTCTTTTGAACAAGTTTAAGCTTGTTTGCTAATCGATTTGCTCTTCGTTGAAGTTTGTTGACATGTCTCAATTTGTGTTTGTGCTTGAAACCCTTTGACAGTTCATGGCCCTTGAGCGAACAATATGAGCATGTCAACCTGGAATATGACTCAGGTATCCGAGATGTGCAAGCTGCTAGACACATAATTGAACCTGAAAAATTAGACAGAGAGTTTCCAAAGGAAAGGAAAACTTTTTCTTCCAGATTGGTTGAGTTTTCTACTGAAAGAATATCAAGATTGATGTACAATTATCAGAATCGATATTTTCACAAAGAAGTGCAATACTTGATTTTTCGTCTTCATTAGAATCATAGTTGTCAGACATTTCATCAAGAGTTGCAGCAAAACCTTTGTTCCCAGTGTATTTCTTTCGATTTGGACACTCATTTGAAAAATGAACAAAACCTTTACACTTAAAGCACTTAGGCATATCCTCGTCATCAGTTTCATCAATATCCCTGTTTTTAATAGGAACACGATTATGGGGTTTATCTGATGACTTGGATTTTTCTCTAGAGAACCGTTTACTTCTCTTCAAAAGAAGGTCCCTAAACTGTCTTGTGATCAACGAGACTGACTTGTCAAGATCTTCATCTGATGAATCAGCCTCAGAAAGATCATCTTTAGAGATGCAAACACTTTTACGTTTGTCACGTAATTTAATGTTCTTTTGTGCTTTGAAAGCAACATCCTTTCCAGATTTGGATGTATGCTCATGATCAAAGATCTTTAACTTCCAAACCAGAGTATTTCTGGAAAGCGTTTCGAGATTATTTCCTTCAACGATGGAATGCTTCTTAGAATCGTATCTAGATGGCAGGGATCTGAGAATCTTCATCACAATATCCTTTTCAGGAATAGTCTTACCCAATGCAAAAGATAGATTAACAATTTCAGACACTTTGTGATTAAATTCATCAAATGAATCTTCATCTGCCATACGAAGGTTTTTTCAATCAGAATTTAGGTTTTGAAGCCTAGATTCTTTTTCACAGGTATTCCCTTAAAATACGGAATATCCCAGACATCTTTAGACTTTGTGCACGTAGTCACATGATGCTGAAGGTATGGGGTAATGGCATGTATGATAGCATTTAAGCCGTCAGAATTTCGCTTTGCAGCAAGGATTTCTTCTGGACTATATCTACCAATATTCTTTGGTATAGATACATCGCCTTCTGTATTAACCGGGGGATCATAGCCATTAACAACATGTACCCATTTTTGAAAATCACGAGCTTGAAGAAAAGCACGCATAGCGATTTTCCACCACAAGTAGTTTGAGCCACCGAAGACTGGTGGTACGTTTATGGAGATAAAATTTCTGTCCATAGAGTCAGATCGCTACAAACACAGACTTATGAGGTCTTTAAACGTGTTTGCCTGCTCTTATACAAATTGAAAAAGTGGGGCACAACAACCTCACCCAAAAATTCGCTTAGCAATCTGTATGGACTAACTCCAATATACTTTCAGGAGAATCAACTAGACCATCAGACTCAATCTTAATAAAAAATATATCAAGGAGTTATATCTCAATTTCTCGATTCAATACTTACTCAAGCAAATAGAAATCTGCGAGTCTAATTGAATACAAGAGAAATTAACTTGAACGGTACCAAATACCAATGTTCAAGGATCAATCAATTTCAATCAACAACCAAAGGTCGGATTTACCAATTGATTGATTCAACGAACAACCTGTGATATTTCAATTATATAACAAAATATAATGCGGAAAAGAAATAACACAGACACCAGAAGTTTTGTTAACGAGGAAACCGCAAATGCAGAAAAACCCGGGACCTAGTCCACATTGAAAACACACACTGTATTAAGCCGCTATATAGAACTAGCCTACTACAAACTAACTTCGGCCTGGACTGTAGTTGAACCCCAATTAATCTCACACTGATCCAAGGTACAATTGCGCTCCTTACGTCTCTGATCCCAGCAGGATACTACGCACTTTATTCCCTTAGTTGATCTCACCCAAAACTAAGAGTTGCTACGACCCAAAGTTGAAGACTTTAATAAACAAATATGTATCACACAGAAAAGTCTAAAAGAATAGATAAATCTGTCTCCCATAGAAATACCTACGAGTTTTGTTCCGTCTTTTGATAAATCAAGCTGAACAGGAACCAATTGATATACAAGACTTATATTCCCTAAGAACATCCTAGAAATATCAATCACCTCACAATAATCTTAATCGACTAGCGGAACAAGATATTGTGGAATCACAAACGATGAGACGAAGATATTTGTGACTACTTTTCTATCTTGCCTATCGGAGAAATTAATCTCAAGCCAATCATACGATTGTACTCAATCACGATAGAAACATCAAGATCAGATCAACAACTACAAAGAAAATAGTTGGGTATGGCTTCACAGTCCGAATGAAGTCTTCAAGTCGTTAACCTACTTGGTCTCGGTAGAAACCTAAGGTTAAAGGAGAATCGACTCTCGCTTATACAACTAGTATCACACATGAGGTATGGGGATTAGGTTTCCCAGTTGCTAGAGTTCTCCTTTATATAGTCTCTAAATCAAGGTTTGCAATCTAAGTTACCTTGGTAACAAAGCATTCAATATTCACCATTAGATGAAAACCTGATTAGATTCAAGCTAATATTTTTCAACCGTTAGATCGAACTTAGCTTGTTATACACAAATGAAATGCACGTTCATTTATGTTTATTTAACCGTACCTAAATGTGTACACCTAGTTGGTTCAATAGTATTTAACCAAATGGTTAGCCATATGAGCACTTTCATATCAACCATATTCATCTTCACCATAACTAGTTCAAATGACTCAAAAGAACTAGTTAGAGAGTTGTTCAATTGCTTAGATCTCATAGAAGTATACAAGACACAATCGAAGCAAAAATGATTTTGATTCACTCGAAATCATAGCCACGGTTTGCAAATATGCATTCCTTAGTTTATATGAGTTTAAGTTCACGAATAAACCGTTTTTAGAAAATAACCCACTCAAGTATGCACACCGGTACGCATACTTTAGTACCCGGATTGAGTTTTTTTTCAGTTCACAAACTCCAGCAGAAATTCACGGGACGTTAACTTCCGGAAGTACGCGTACAGGTACACGGACTTTCCGGTTATCCTGAGCAGCAAAGTACGCATACTTTGGTTCAAGGATTTTGGACTTACACAAGTATGAGTTCACATACAATGTTTATACCCATTAAAGGTTATATATTCTAAACTCTCATTTCAATCATTGAAACATTCTTAGAGGATGTTAAATAGAGGTTATTCACACACTATTTTTCATCAAAGCGATTTTCAAGATATTTAAATAATCAATATGACTTTCGTCACTTGTAAAGATGAACTTGGCCAAAGAGAAAGCTTACCAACACATATTTCGAGAAATATATAAGCGAGATAAACTCGGCACAAAATAGCAAATGTGTATAATGGAAGTCTATATAGCAATACGACTTTTGTCTCAAGATAGGAGA
This sequence comes from Papaver somniferum, assembly GCF_003573695.1. Lineage (NCBI taxonomy): Eukaryota > Viridiplantae > Streptophyta > Magnoliopsida > Ranunculales > Papaveraceae > Papaver > Papaver somniferum. The sequence goes on from NC_039362.1 coordinate 122,280,149, forward strand.
TAGAGTAAATAGACTTTTTGAGTGATAGATAAGTTAAAAGTCTCCACATACCTTTTAGTTGATGAAGTTCCAGCAGTTTTTTGAGTAGTTCTTCTTCTTTGCATGATGAACGCCGTGGAGTCTAGAGCTCAGCTACACTTTCTATCCTCTGAGACTTAGCTATAAGTAGACTAGAAATCAAGACTTATAGTTTTGGCAACTAAACTTGAGATAGCAACGCTTGCGAGTTCGACCGAGCAGTGCTCTAACAGTTGGTAACATTATTATTGAAGGAAAAATGGGATTGAAGATGGTGGAAAAGTTTATTGCTTTTACATGGGACTTTATTCCAGAATGAGACCTTAAAGTTTTTGAGTTGGATAACAATATAATAGAATTTTTCTTTAAGGATCAAGATACTTGAAAGAAGGTTTTTGATACTCTAACTTGGTGTATCAATGGTCAACTTGTTATTCTTTATGTATATAATTCTGAAATTATTTATCAAGAATTGAACCTGGGGATACAATGTTACTGGATTCCGCTGAAAAAGATTCTTCCTGAGCATATGAATGTAAAGGATGTAACTAAGATTGGAAAGATTATGGGGGAGGGCATTGCAGTTGATCCTGAACATGCAATTCTAGTTGCAGAAGACTATGTCAAAGTTTGTGTTTAAGTTGATGTTAATTTTCCTTTGGGAAGGGGTGTGATGGCAATAACTAATGTAGTTCTACAAGGTGGATTAAGTTTTTTGATGAGAAGCAGCCACACAAGATCTGTCCCAACTGTTACATTCTTAATCATACTAAAGGTGCTTGTAAGGCTGCTGCTGACTATCTTGCTAAGGCTCATGGAAAGCCTCATTTCTTTGGTGAAACTAAAAAGGAGAAAGGAAGCAGATTGTTATTTGGGGGGGGGGGGGTGATCAAGTTCCAAATTTAATCAAAAGAACATTGTTAAAGCAAATGGGTTTGTCCCGCAAAAGGATGGATATGTAATTGGAGCCAACATTGTTGCTGGAAATAAAACTGATGTAGGAGAAAGGCTAGGAAAAAGGCAAAGGAATAATGCTCCAGAAAGTCCTATTTTCGAACATGTTGCTTCAAGCTCTGACAATCATATGAACACACATACAACTCAAATGGTCACAACAAGGGATAATCAAAACTGCAACACAAAGGAAGCTAAGGTAATTCTTATTTTCTTTAATCCTTTGTTTTGTTTAACTTCTTTTGTTTTCAAAATCAAAATTATTTCATGGAATGTGCAAGGTATAACTAATAATTTTACTGATGAGCACGAAAGTGCGACACATTTTCACACATAAATACATTAGCAAGGACTCATTTTATCACTAATAAACTTGTTTGTAGGTGTTTTTGTGAAATAAGCTCTTATGGAGAAAGTTGCTCGAAAAGTGGTTTTTGTACCCCGGAGGACGCGTGTTATTCGGACTCTCATCGCTGGTTAAGGGGCACCTCAATTACTAAGGGGTAACCCAATTACTGTTCGCACCCCAAGAATTACTAAATATACCCCATATTGCTAAAGGGACACTGGATCTGGATAAGGGGCAGTCATCTTCTTCGTTTGAATTTTGAACTTTGGCGGGAAAATGGCTGCAGAATTAGGGTTGAAGATTTGAAGGCGTTAAGAAGAGACTAAAGCGCTGAAATAAAATGGGTTTGTTCCTAGGGCCTAAACATAGGTGGTAATATGCTTTGTTTCAGTTACATTTGGTTGGATAATCAACGATTGATGGAAATAACAAGAACAGTTTTGGCGGGAAAATATGGCAGTGAAGAACAGAATTTAGGGTTTGATTTTTGGGCATTCTAGGGAGAGATTCAATCGCTGATTTCTTTGTGATAACTTTATTAGACCCAAAAAGGACTGGTAAGTCCACCAGAACTGGTAAATTTGGGCTACATCGTCGGGCAGAAGAAATCAGGGCATTTGATGCATGGGAGATTATCACGAGATTTTTGGATGATACGTATTGCATGGGAGAATATTTTCTTCTTCATTCAACAAGATTCGACCAATCAAGCCAAGTTAAACAAGGAATTCCATCCCAGAACACGAGTGTGAGTAGATAAGGAAGATTTGGGTTTAATCTCGTCAAACAGGGGAAGAAAACATACCGAGTATTTTGTGGTTAACTTCTGCTTATTTTTGGAGATTTTCAAGGGTCATTATGTCGAGAATTTTTCTCTACCTAATTAGAAGAGATGGTGACGTGTTCTGGTGATAAAGAAGGAAACAATTACGTAAAAATGGATGAAAATATTCCGAGAATATTTTGTGTTTGCTGCCGAGTAATGAAAAGATATTTTGGATTAATGAGAAGTTTTCTTGGTCGGAAGAGGTATAAATAAGTTTCTGGAGTCGAAGGCAGGGGCATGGAGTGATTGGGGGAGGCTACAGAGTCGATAGAATTGCTACAGAGAAATCTGCAGCAGCAACAGAAAAACAGTGAAGAACGAAGAACAGGGGAAGAAAACATACCGAGTATTTTGTGGTTAACTTCTGCTTATTTTTGGAGATTTTCAATGGTCATTATGTCGAGAATTTTTCTCTATCTAATTAGAAGAGATGGTGACGTGTTCTGGTGATAAAAAAGGAAACAATTACGTAAAAATGGATGAAAATATTCCGAGAATATTTTGTGTTTGCTGCCGAGTAATGAAAATATATTTTGGATTAATGAGAAGTTTTCTTGGTCGGAAGAGGTATAAATAAGTTTCTGGAGTCGAAGGCAGGGGCATGGAGTGATTGGGGGAGGCTACAGAGTCGATAGAATTGCTGCAGAGAAATCTGCAGCAGCAACAGAAAAACAGTGAAGAACGAAGAACAGGGGAAGAAAACATATCGAGTATTTTGTGGTTAACTTCTGCTTATTTTTGGAGATTTTCAAGGGTCATTATGTCGAGAATTTTTCTCTATCTAATTAGAAGAGATGGTGACGTGTTCTGGTGATAAAAAAGGAAACAATTACGTAAAGATGGATGAAAATATTCCGAGAATATTTTGTGTTTGCTGCCGAGTAATGAAAAGATATTTTGGATTAATGAGAAGTTTTCTTGGTCGGAAGAGGTATAAATAAGTTTCTGGAGTCGAAGGCAGGGGCATGGAGTGATTGGGGGAGGCTACAGAGTCGATAGAATTGCTGCAGAGAAATCTGCAGCAGCAACAGAAAAATAGTGAAGAACGAAGAACAGACTGGCAAAGACAGTCATTTTCCAACAGTGACAACGACACTCAGCCGTGGGTCGTATATCTACAGTGGTTGCGACACATAGTGACAGTCGTAGAAGCTACAACGTCAGTAACAGTTTATTGTTGTATTTGTAACAATTATAACTGTTACAAAAGCCCTGTTTTATACATTTTCTCCTTGTAAACACCTTTTTGAGCAATGAAATATTATTTTGAGAGTGTTTTCACCATGTGGAGCTAAATCCCAACACTGGGTCGACGGAGGAAGCCGGACTTCATACTTGGGTGAATTTGTTTTATTTTCTATTTGACTTTTGAACTTAATTAAAATAGAATTATGATTTGAAAAAATTAGTTATTATTTTATTAGATGGGTCATGCTTGCTTAGATGTTTGATGTCCCATGCTTACGATTTATAATTAATGTTTGGAGAATCTACCTTGGCAAGAATAAGAGTCGATGTTGTTTTATTTGTCGAGCGATAATTGTTTGAGAATGAATAATTGAACCTATTGATATGAGTTTGGCCGAATCCTAGACCCAGTAACTCTCTATTTTATTCCTTTAAAATTAATCTTAACAAGTCTTAGAGTTCGAATCTTTACTACTACAACAACCACAATCAAAATATTATCATTTTGGCGCCGCTGCCGGGGATCTAACCCGGGTCACCCGCGTGACAGGCGGGAATTTCATTTTATTGGATTAATTTTTAGGTTTATTTTTTATTTTTTAATTTTGTACAGTATTTTAATTTCATTTTAGATTTTCTTTTTTTCCTTTTTATGCGTTTCTTTTTGTATTTGTTTTCAGGGACTTTTTGAGGATGATGACTTCTTCTGAGGAGACGTCATCTACGATGACGCTGGCGGAATATATGCGTAGAAATTCAAATTATCAGGAAACCTCATCTGCGATGACGCTTGGTGAATACATGCATAGGCAACGGTATGGAGTTTTTGATCCACATGCGGTAAGTGAAGAATCTCCTTTAGAGATATACGAGAAGTATTATAAACACACACCACCTAGTTTGGAACAAAGATTGAGAGTTCTTGAATGTCAAAGATTATTTGCTGCTGCTGATGATGATGATGAATCATGTAGTGACTCTCTGTCCCATACTGAATATATAGATGACCCTGTGGATGATTTGTGCAGAGGATTTGTTTAATTCTTTAGATGAATCTATCTCGCAAAAGCATTCACCCGACTTACAGGTTGTTTCTAGACCCCTAGACTTCCAAAAATTACCTAATTTAGGGTTAGAATTGTGTGCTTCTAAAATTTTATTGGAGTACTTTGCATCTAAATACCCAGAGGAATTGCCTATTCCTGATACAGTGCATGAGTCAATTGATAATTCCCCAGTCTCAATAGAATCCCCAAATATTGTTCTTTACGCACTTCCTTGTGTTGTAAAAACTTGGTTTGGAGGTAAGTCTCTGTTTTTGATAGTTTCTGTGTCTCCGCATCTTTATAACATAAGTGTGAAGATGTCATTTGTAAATATTGTATTTTGGGTCGATCCCCAAATTTTCAGGTTATTAATGTATGGGGATCCTTTTTGTATACTCCAGTAGGTATAATTTTTTTTTTATTTGTTTATTTTTTTTGCAATTTAGAATTTCCCATCTTAAGTTTTGCGTTGGATGACTCAATTACATTGAAGACAATGTAATGTTTAAGTGTGGGGGAGTGTTTAACTTTTTACCTTACTGTTTCAGGAATTTTCTTGCATATTATGACCAGCTGTGTAGCGGATCTCGGTCTCGAAAATAATAATAATAATAATAATAATAATAATTTATGACCAGCTGTGTAACGGGTCTTTTCGTTTGTTCCTCATCATTTAAAAAAAAATATAAAATATATATATATATATATAATTTATATGACCAGCTGTGTAGCGGGTCTCTCTCTCTATCTTCTTATATGACCAGCTGTGTAGCGGGTCAATTCTATTTTCTTGCATGTTATGACCAGCTGTGTAGCGGGTCTTTAAAAAAAATAAAAAAAAATTATGACCAGTTGTGTAGCGGGTCTCTCTATGTCTCTTATTATATGACCAGCTGTGTAGCGGGTCAGTTTTCTGTTTTGCTCGAGGACTAGCAAAATATAAGTGTGGGGGAATTTGATGAGCACGAAAGTGCGACACATTTTCACCCATAAATACATTAGCTGTGGCTCATTTTATCACTAATAAAATTGTTTGTAGGTGTTTTTGTGAAATAAGCTCTTATGGAGAAAGTTGCTCGAGAAGTGGTTTTTGTACCCCGGAGGACGCGTGTTATTCGGACTCTCATCGCTGGTTAAGGGGCACCTCAATTACTAAGGGGTAACCCAATTACTATTCGCACCCCAAGAATTACTAAATATACCCAAAATTGCTAAACGGACACTGGATCTGGATAAGGGGCAGTCATCTTCTTCGTCTGAATTTTGAATTTTAGCGGGAAAATGGCTGCAGAATTAGGGTTGAAGATTTGAAGGCGTTAGGAAGAGACTAAAGCGTTGAAATCAAATGGGTTTGTTCCTAGGGCCTAAAAAGAGGTGCTAATGTGCTTTGTTTCAGTTACATTTGGTTGGATAATCAACGATTGATGGAAATAGCAAGAACAGTTTTGGCGGGAAAATATGACAGTGAAGAACAGAATTTAGGGTTTGATTTTTGGGCATTCTAGGGAGAGATTCAGTCGCTAATTTCTTTGTGATAGCTTTATTAGACCCAAACAGGACTGGTAAGTCCACCAGAACTGGTAAATTTGGGCTACATCGTTGGGCAGACGAAATCAGGGTAGTTGATGCATGGGAGATTATCACGAGATTTTTGGATGATACGTATTGCATGGGAGAATATTTTCTTCTTCATTCTACAAGATTCGACCAATCAAACCAAGTTAAACAAGGAATTCCATCTCAGAACACGCGTGTGAGTAGATAAGGAAGATTTGGGTTTAATCTCGTCAAACAGGGGAAGAAAACATACCGAGTATTTTGTGGTTAACTTCTGCTTATTTTTGGAGATTTTCAAGGGTCATTATGTCGAGAATTTTTCTCTATCTAATTAGAAGAGATGGTGACGTGTTCTGGTGATAAAAAAGGAAACAATTACGTAAAAATGGATGAAAATATTCCGAGAATATTTTGTGTTTGCTGCCGAGTAATGAAAAGATATTTTGGATTAATGAGAAGTTTTCTTGGTCGGAAGAGGTATAAATAAGTTTCTGGAGTCGAAGGCAGGGGCATGGAGTGATTGGGGGAGGCTACAGAGTCGATAGAATTGCTGCAGAGAAATCTGCAGCAGCAACAGAAAAACAGTGAAGAACGAAGAACAGACTGGCAAAGACAGTCATTTTCCAACAGTGACAACGACATTCAGCCGTGGGTCGTATATCTACAGTGGTTGCGACACATAGTGACAGTCGTAGAAGCTACAACGTCAGTAACAGTTTATTGTTGTATCTGTAACAATTATAACTGTTACAAAATCCCTGTTTTATACATTTTCTCCTTGTAAACACCTTTTTGAGCAATGAAATATTATTTTGAGAGTGTTTTCACCATGTGGAGCTAAATCCCAACACTGGGTCGACGGAGGAAGCCGGACTTCATACTTGGGTGAATTTGTTTTATTTTCTATTTGACTTTTGAACTTAATTAAAATAGAATTATGATTTGAAAAAATTAGTTATTATTTTATTAGATGGGTCATGCTTGCTTAGATGTTTGATGTCCCATGCTTACGATTTATAATTAATGTTTGGAGAATCTACCTTGGCAAGAATAAGAGTCGATGTTGTTTTATTTGTCGAGCGATAATTGTTTGAGAATGAATAATTGAACCTATTGATATGAGTTTGGCCGAATCCTAGACCCAGTAAATCTCTATTTTATTCTTTTAAAATTAATCTTAACAAGTCTTAGAGTTCGAATATTTACTACTACAACAACCACAATTAATATATTATCATTTACTAAGCAACAATTTCAAAACTTGGTTCATACTCAAAAACCTGACTTCATTTTTCTTTGTAAAACTAAAATAGATGAAGTTAAAATGATCTCAGTTGCTTAATCAGCTCACTATCCTAAATATGCAAAGATGGAGGTTTGATCCTCATGTGGAAAGATGGAATTGATGTTGAGATAATTGGTCTCGAAAATAATATTATTCATGCTCTCATTAAACTTGATCCAAGTAAACCTCAAGTCCTTACATCCTTCATGCATGGCTCAACTTATACAGAGCCTAAGAAAACCCAATGAAACTTTTTGACTGAGTTTAGTAGAGATTTCCAACAACCTTGTTTAATCCTAGGGGATCTAAACTTTCATTTGGATAGGAATAATAATAACTCTGATAATTGGGTTCAAAACATAGTTAATGATGTTGTATTGTTGGATATTAGTTATTAACGCAGGGATTACACTTGGACTAGTAACTCCTATGCAACGGGGACCAGGAAAGCTAGACTTGATATGGCTCTTAACAATAATGATTGGTTCTTAAATTTCTCCACTGCTAAGCTTTTACATTTAAATTTTATTGCTTCTGATCATTGCCCTGTTTTGCTAATTACTGATCCTATTCCTAAACATTTATGGAGACCTTTCAAGTTTTTTAGAATTTTGGATAGAACATGAAAATTTTAAGCATAATCTAGAGAGATCTTGGAATTTAGAGACTCATGGTAGTCATACTCACAAGTTAAATCAAAAGCAACATAATGCTAAAATGACCTTATCTCAATGGAATAGAATGAAGTTTGGTGATATTCAAATGAACATTAATAAGTTACATAAGGAATTAAAATCTGCTCAAAATGATATTAGTTCTGCTAGTCAGCATGCTAGAGTTAAGTCTATTGTTAGTGATCTAGAAAAATGTTATAAAATTCAATCTGAATTCTATAAGGAAAAATCTAGGGATAATTCTGTTTTTGAAATGGATAATAATACTAGGTATTTCCACTCTATAGTCAATAAAATATTGCATACTAACAATATAAATGCTCTTTGTGATGCTAATGGTAATTGGCTCAGGGATAAGGAAGATATTATTACTCTTATTACTAATCATTTTAATGATGTGGATTGTACTTCTAATCCTGTTATACCTAATGATGCTTTTGATATTTTACCTAGAATTATTTCTGATGCTGATAATATTGTTTTGACTGTTGTTCCTAATGAGCATTGAGAATGTTGTTAAACATATGCCTGCTTCGAGTTTCCCTGGACCTGATGGATTTCAAGCAGGTTTTTACCAAACACAATGGCAACTTGTTGGTAAGGATATCATTGATATTATACAAAGATTTTTCTATAGTGACCATATGCCAAGAAGTCTAAATATGACTTACATTACTCTTATTCCTAAGTGTAAAAGCCCTAAAGATCCTTTTGAATTTAGATCAATTGTCCTATGTAATGTTTCTTATAAATTTGTGTCTAAAATTCTAGCAAATAGAATAAGACCCTTTCTTAAGAAGTTAATCTCACTTTATCAAGCTGTTTTTTTTCCAGGGAGAGTTATTCATGACAATATTATTATTACACATGAAGTGATTCACTCTATGAAACATAAAGAAGGTTTCAGTGGTACAATGACTCTTAAATTGGATTTTTCAAAAGCTTTTGACAGACTTGAGTGGAAATTTTTGATTAAAGTCCTTTATATCTTTGGTTTCAATAAGGATTTTTGTAATATTATAATGCAATGTGTCTCTACCACTAGTATTAATGTGCTTCTCAATGGCTCTCCCCGTGATCAATTTGAACCAACTAGAGGTGTTAGACAAGGGGACCCTCTGTACCCTTATCTTTTTATCCTAGCCATGAAATATTTATCTAGATCTTTGTTAGTTGCTGAGTCTAATAGGTCTATCACTGGCATTAAAGTCTCTAGGAAAGCTCCCCCAATATCTCATTTACTTTTTGCTGATGATATCCTTATAGTTGGTCAGGCTAATATGCAACATGTTGATTATATATTACACATTTTGCGGGAATTTGGTAAACTCTCAGGTCAAATACTTAACTTTGATAAATCTTGTGTGTATTTTAGTAACAATCTCAGTCCTAATGATTGTACTTGTCTTGCACAGGCTCTTAATATGTCTTTAGTGTCTGATTCTGAAAAATATCTTGGAGCTCCTTTACTTCTTGGTCACTCTAAGGTTAACTCTTTTGATCCAATTGTGCAATCCTTTGAAGCTAGACTTAAAAATTATATTGGTACTACTCTTAATCAAGCAGGTAGATCTACCCTTATTAAGTCAGTTCTAAATTCTCTACCCACTTATCAAATGGGTTGCTTTAAAATCCCAACTACTTTGATTAGTAAGCTTGATTCTCTACAAAGAAACTTTTGGTGGGGACATAAGGTTGGTAAAGGTATAAAATTCATTAATTGGGATAGTATGAATATTCCTAAAGAACTAGGAGGTTTAGTTTTTAGGTTTTAGGAATCTAGAAACTTTCAACACTGCTCTTATCTGTAAGCTGGTTTGGAAAATTATTAATGAGTAGGATGAATTATGAGTGCAAGTTCTGAGTGCTAAGTATTTTTATAATGGTAGTATTCTTCATTTTCAAAAACTTAATGAAAATTGTTCTTGGATTTGGAGAGGCATTTACAGGTGCATAAATGTCATAAAAAGGAATAGTTTTTGGGTTGTGAGATATGGAACTAAAGTTAAAATTTGGCTACATTGTTGGGTTATTGGTTTAGACCATCCACCTTTACCAGCTGAAGGTTTAATTAATACAGTGTCATATTTATGTCTATGATATGTTTTTACATGGAACTAGAGACTGGAATGTGCATTTGGTTCACTATCTGTTTGCTCATGATTCTGCAGTTAAAATCCTGGCTATATCTATACCTGCAATTGGCTCTGACACTCTAATTTGGTTACCAGATACGAAGGGAAAATTCTCTGTAAAGTGCTTATAATGTTTTATCTGGTTTCTTTTGAAAATGCGGGGGTCTAACAACCTCACCCAATATTTCGATTAACAATATGTATGGACTAACTCGAATATACTTTTAAGAGAATCAACTAGACAGTCAAACTCAATATTAATAAAAAGTATATCAAGGAGTTAATATCTCAATCTTTTGATATAAATCTTACTCAAGCAATCTGCGAGTATCGATTAAATACAAGAGAGATAAACTTGGATAGTTCCAAAGACCAATATACAAGGATCAATCAATATCCAATCAACAACCAAAGGTTGGATTTCACTATTGATCGATACAATGCACAACCTGTGATATTTCAATTATATAACAAAATATAATGCGGAATAAAAATAACACAGACACGAGAAATTTTGTTAACGAGGAAACCGCAAATGCAGAAAAACCCCGAGACCTAGTCCAAATTGAACACCACACTGTATTAAGCCGCTACATACACTAGCCTACTACAAACTAACTTCGGTCTGGACTGTAGTTGAACCCTAATCAATCTCACATTGATTCAAGGTACAGTTGTGCTCCTTACGTCTCTGATCCCAGCAGGATACTACGCACTTGATTCCCTTAGCTGATCTCACCCACAACCAAGAGTTGCTACGACCCAAAGTCGAAGACTTTAATAAACAAATTTGTATCACACAGAAAAGTCTACAAGGATAGATAAATCTGTCTCCCACAGATAAACCTAAAAGTTTTGTTCTGTCTTTTGATAAAAATCAAGGTGAACAAGAACCAATTGATAAACCGGAATTATATTTCCGAAGAACAACCTAGTATTATCAATCACCTCATAATAATCAAAATCGTATGGTAGCGAAACTAGATATTGCGGAATCACAAACGATGAGACGAAGATGTTTGTGATTTCTTTTTATCTTGCCCCATCGGAGATATAATCTCAAGTCAATTATTCAATTGAACTCGCACGATAAAAAATGGCAAGATCAGATCGCTCAACTACTAGAGAAGAAACCTACGATTAAAGGAGAATCGACTCTAGCAAACCAACTAGTATCACACAAGAGGTGTGGGGATTAGTTTTGCACAGTTGCTAGACGTCTCCTTATATAGTTTTCAAATCAGGGTTTGCAATCTAAGTTACCTTGGTAACAAAGTATTCAATAATCACCGTTAGATGAAAAACCTGATTTATCCAAGCTAATATCTTTCAACCGTTAGATCGAAACTTATCTTGTCACACACAAATAAAATGTATTCATTTAGGTTTGAGTAACCGTACCAAGGTAAGTTTCGATCTAACGGTTGAAAGATATTAGCTTGGATAAATCAGGTTTTTCATCTAACGGTGATTATTGAATACTTTGTTACCAAGGTAACTTTCATTTAGGTTTGAGTAACCGTACCTAAACGTGTACATTGGTTGGTTCACAAATGGTTTACCAATGGTTATCCATATGAGTGCTTTCATATTAACCGTATTCATCTTTCTCATAACTAGTTCAAATGACTCATAAAAACTAGTTCAAGAGTTGTTCAATACCTTAGGTCTTTATACATAAACACAATTGAAACAAAATCGGTTTGATTCATTTGAATCAATTCATGAACAATATACCCACGGTTTGCAAAGATTGCATTCCTTATAATTTATTGTTTTAAGTCCATGAACTACCGATTTGAGAAATAACTAGTTTGGGTACGCGTACGGGTATGCGTACCTTAGCTACCGGATTTTGAGTTGGTTTTAGTTTCCAAACTCAGCAGACTTTTTCGGGTGAAAAAGTTCCGCCAGTACGCTTACTGGTACGCGTACCTAAGACGTGAATTTCACAGACGTGAATTTCCTCCAGTACGCGTACGGGTACGCGTACCCAACCTGTCTCCTTCACCAATACCGCATGCACACATATGCACACACTTGGTTTCCGGCACATGCATTTATACACTAATGTGCGAACACACTATATGCTTACATCCGTAGGTGGTTACATATTCTCAACTCTACATTTCAATCATTGAAACATTCTTCTATAATGTTATAACAGTCGTTAGACATAAAGAATCGACTATCATCATCAAAGCTATTTTCAAGATTGAAACGTCATCATGACTTTCATCACGGGTAAATATGAAGATGGTTAAATCAAAAGCTTACCAACACGTATTTCGAGAAAAAGATAGGCGAGTAAACTCGGCTCGAAATAGCAAATGTGTATGTATGAAAACTATCATACTTATACGACTTTTGTATCAAGAGTAGGAGATAGAGTAGATAGACTTTTGAGTGACAAGATGAGTTCAAGTCTCCATATACCTTTTGGTCGGATGAAGTTCCACTGGTTCCTTGAGTAGTTCTTCGTCTTTGCAAGATAATCGCCATGGAGTCTGGAGCTCAACTATTCCTAACTATCTTAGACCTAGACTTAGTCATAAGTATACTAGAAATCAATACATATAGTTTTGATCACCAATAATGACAAACATGCTTGAGATAGCAACACATGCGAGTTCGACCGAGCAATGCCCTAACAATCTCCCCCTTTGTCAATTTTAATGACAAAACTATCAATACATAAGGATTACAAAATAAATAAAACTTTGTAGCTTCTCGTCCATATGCTTGATCTCCTTGGTGCTTCAACGTTACTTGAAAACTTTGTCTTTTCCAAGTACTCCCGATCCCTTAGATGTTCATTTCGGCATTATAGTTGTTGAAGTTCCGTAACCATAACAATGAGAAAACAAAAGCTCTCAATTTGTAGCAGACCAGAGAATTTTGCTTCCAATGGGTTGGGTTACGACCCGCTTGCCCGCTCCGACTCTCTGATACGCCACTCAAGAAACTAGACTTTCAAAATTTCGGACCAATTCAATTAAGGGTCAAGTAAATGTCAGAATTGTCAGAGTAATTCTGGATACCAGTCACCATCGACCTGTGCCAATGGTCTTCCGGGTAGCCACCGAGGTGGTGGGGGTGCCCAGTGGGCCTGACAACACATATCGCATCAGACGGGTGAGGAACGACCAGTGCCAATGTCAGGGTAGTTCTGGTTACCAGCCACCATCGGCCTGTGCCAACAGTCTTCCTGGTATCCACTGAGGTGGTGGGGTGCCCCAATGGGCCTGACAACACACACCGCATCAGACGGGTGATCCAGATGTAGTGGGGGTGCCAATTGTGGCCTAGTAGATGGTATGAACTGCCTTGCAGTAACCATCCCTTTTCAGATGATATAAGTTACCTCGCATGATAATCACCATTGCCTAACTCACTAGCCGAGAAAGATGATATGAATTACCTTGAATGGTAATAATCATCTCTTGTCTAACGGACTGTATGGCTATGAAATGGTATGAATTATCTCGAAGAAGTAACAATCATCTCATTATTAGGTAGTATGAACAGCCAATACTGCAACTACCTCTACCAAATTTTTTTATAAACTTCTAGGTTGTAATCATCTCCGAATAGATGGTATGAACTGCCAAGCAGCAACCAACACTTCAAATGATATGAACAACCTTGCATAGTTGTGCTGAATTGTGCTGAACCGCATAGCGGCTGCCTACGTACCCTCTCCGTTGCTCGAAGGGATCAAACACGACCGTAGTTTGTCATTCTTTAATTTAGATAATATGAACTACCGTCAATAGTAGCAATTATCTCTTTTAAATATCAAGTAAACTTATTCCACTTGAAGTATACATAATAATATAAGAGTGGAACACTACTCCGTTAACTGCCGAAAAGTACAGATATGTCCAAACATATAGTAATAAGACATGCTAGCATGTGTAAAAATCACGACAAAGGGGGTTCCGAAGAAATAGAAATAAATTTAGTACACAATGTAAGACTCATAGACTGATGTGAATATCATACCATAATGAAAAGCAAATCTATTTAAATAGCACATTTATCTACTCACGGCGGCCTCAATGACAACCAATAGATTAAGCTGAATGACCGGGCAATGATCACCTTCCCGTGTTTCCTATTTAGTTCATTTCAAATAACAAAAATCTGCTAAGTACTCGAACCCCACCGTACTGACAAGCGTTAAGCTTACAAATTCAGTGCAACCCTGATTAAAGAAGAAATCAGTTGATAGCTCATATATATCTATGACCAGTTTCTATGCACAGACATTCTACATAAACGCCTGTAACAAACAAGGTCAAAATCCTAACTTAAAACTTGTAGAGAATGTGCCACTAAATAAGTTGATATCCGTTAATAAAAGTGATTGACAATAGATTGCATTTCAAACACAACAAACTAAAGAGTACAGAACAAAATGTAGCCTTACACTACTTTCATCGTTTTCGACAATTATCAGCACAAACGAAGGCTACAATATCAAGGTGAGAAAATGTTATCCACAAAACTCCAATGCCTAATTTAATAACCATTTCCGTTAATCATTAATGATACAAGTTCCCAGCTTATTACAATCATAATACCTATTAGTGTCAGCTAAATAGGATGAGATCATTAAGTAAGGTTAGTTACCATTGAGGTAGTGAAATGAATAAAGACTGTCCATTGATATTATCTCATATCTTGGCCTTATACAATTTAAGCAAGTCACCATTCAATAAAGAACTAGTAGTGGTTTATGTATACCTAATTAGTGAAACAACTAAATGTGGCACCAAAGAGATCAAGCTTGCTCGTGTTGGACAAACTGTCTCACCAAAGCATAAATTTATCTACATCACAAAATGGTGACAAGTGTATGCACTTCATAGTGACTTTAGAAAATAAAACAGTAACATGAAAGCAATAGAAAGTGTCTCCATTTCCAATCGTACCTGCCTACGACACCAAATGTAGAATTCAGGTAGAGTTGGATAGAGCACCCATCCCCAAGTCTGGAACTAAGAATATGTGTACGAAATAAAATTAACGAATTTAAACGAGTTCCTAAGTCTCTGGACGTTAGTAGCGTCAAGTAGATTTTATACAAACATCCTGGAGATCAAGCTAGTGAGTAATAATGATAACTTCAAACAAGGAATGAAGAGTCATTCCCTGAGTATATTAGACAATAAGGATAACTGCAAGATTTCCCAAGCCAAGTAGAAATGCAACTGTATTAACATGCACAATGAATCTAGTGATGGTGATAACCATGACTTTCACCATTCGTAGTAGATGATGCTTACTGTCACAACATTTGTATGGGTAGTGTGCAAGAGTGAGAATACTAAAAAGTGGCTTATCATTTGTACAACTACCAAGTCCTCTTAACTAACTGTGCTCATAATTATTCTCATGGAAACCCCACTATTATGTCGTTCGTAAACAAGTTGATGTTCCATGAGCCATAAAGAGTACACTAGAATACCAACAATTGTTAACTCATGCAATGACGTCGAGAAAGACATCATATGGTTCATATATAAGAAACCATGATTGAAAACTTGAGCACTAAGTTGAAATAAAATCCATACAACACCATTTAAACCAATTAAAATTTCAATACATCCATGACAACTTCAAGCTCCAAACACGTACAGTCCAATTCCGTAGATTGACCCTACAAGCACATATCTATATCATCTGTTGTATCTGTCAAACTCGTAATGCATGCTGACCGGATCATAATGAAACTTTTACAGTAATCTAATGTATTATGTTACCACAACATACTCAAGAATTACAGGCTTTTAACGGTTCAATAAGAATATAACCACATCATAACTTGACAGACTTATATTATTGTCTTACAGAAGTCAGGCACGTTAAACCCATACTTTAGTATACCTAAATTGATCATAAATTCATAAAAATTTTACAGTAGGTTACTTACACATATATAAACAACATACTAAAAATTCAGCTTCATCCGGTATACGGAAAATAAGATACTTCGATTGCAAGTGGGATGTTCAGGATTTGAATCCTGCAGAAGGCAGTCATGATAAGTCTAATGCTTTTGGTACTTAACTATGTCTGATCATCTTCACATTTTTACCATACTTCTAAGACTGAATGAAGAACAACATACTGAAAATTCATAACATTCCAACGGCTGGAATTTAAGATAAGCATACAATAGAAGACATACGTTTTAGGGTTTATTCATACAAGAAATCCAAGCACGAATCCATCATGAAAAATGATAAAAAACAAATAAATTTCTGAGCAATTCATGATGATTATTAGATACCCAACTCATTTATTTACAAAATAGCATGGTTTATCATAAAAATCTCCAATTTCACAACATGAATCCTAAATTCTCAAATATCTCAAATCAAATTTTCATGTGAATGGATTCATGAATTAGTTCGTGTACAACATAAACTCACCCTGATTTCCACCAACCCCTTTCATGGATTTACTAATGGGATCAATTTATAGCAAAACCCCCAAATTCTAAAATAAGGCCTACTTAAGCATCAAACTAAAACAAATTCATACCTTGTTAAGCTAATTTCATCACCAAGAATTAACAATTTCAGCTAACATATTCATGAATATCAAACCCTAGACTTGTACTCCCTTAAAAAGAAACAATGGCAGCCAAGAGAGGAAGAAGTAAGATGCTCCCTGATACAACACCATCATTCAAATGAATCGCCAAAACCCATTCATTTCTCACAGCTCATATCTTGTTCTTAGAGGATTTGAAAAAAAAAAGAAGAAAGAAATATTCCCAGAGAAGAAAATATCCAGGAGGGAGAAAACGCAAGAAGAAAAACCAGAGAGAAATTGAGTTCCCCTAATATTTAAGTTTTTTATTTTCTAACATACAAAAATTACTCATGTACACTGACAGGTCCAATGATCGACACGTGCACTGAAACGTGGACAGCTGCATGGTTAACTATTAGGCACCCAATGGTTTTAGATTAAGGCAGATTTTATTTTCTAATCGGAGAACGAACTTTAAATCCTGAGGTCACCTAAAAATGTTTAGAAAACATGTCAGTCTTAAGCACTCTGAGGGTAGAGTCTGACTAACGGGTTTAGTTAAACCCGAAGAGAAATTTCAGTCTTTCACACGATCATTGTTATACAGTGTCATAATATTATTACACAACATCAAAGTTATCATATCACAACTTCGATAAAAATACTATGGTGATATGTATCACTCCCCCTTAGTCAATACTTTCGTCTCAACATGAAAACCACTCCCCCTTACATAATGATCCGAAAATCATATGTATTTGTAGTGTGAACTACATATTAATTCTCCCCCTTTTTGTCAATAAAATTGGCAAAGGTACGAAAACGGGATCCTAATGAAATTTCCGCGAAGACGCTTCAAGACCAAAGAAAAGTACATATCAACTTGTTTAGATGCAATCGTAAAGCCGAGGATAAATGCATTCATCAAGGAGTTTATAAAGATACAAGATAACCCCTAAATAATTCCACAACCGCACTCCCGACAAAGATATGGAAATTAAGCGCAAGTTCAAAAGAACTCTCCCCCATTTGATTTCATTCCCAAGAGAACAACAAGAGCGACCTTACTTTTACAAGAAAATAAGGATTTTATTGGACACCAAAAACCATAAAGCAATGATTTTTTATATCCAAAATTCTCAATTAAACTAACCACAAGAGAACCCATGATTAATTTAATCGGAATTCATAACCAAATTAATCACAAACGAGTCTATGATTAATATAGTTGGAAATGCTCGACATAAGAGAGTTTACGGAGCTACGACTAAGTTCACCATAAAAGAATGATTAACTCAATCGTTTTATGCTCAACACAAGAAAAACTTATGGAGCATTTCAGTATACACATAAAATATGGATCAGGGAATGATCAATACTGCGGCATATACAAGGATTCATTCTATTTTCCATCACTATTTGCACAATGACATACAATAGACACAATCCTTGTAAACAAAAGATTTTAACCTATCTTCCATTAATAATTGACATAATAGGCTTAACTTTTGTTTGTCAAAATTTCATCGATCTTGTATCAATACTCGCATATCGACATATAAAAGATAACTTTTAACATCATATGGGACAATAATAGTTCACAGACGCAAACACACATATCCCATAACATATTTCAATATATATAGAACCATAAAGATTAATACTGCAAAAATCATCTTCCAAACAATTTTTAGAATTTAAATAAATAAACCTAAAAAATAAAGATGAAAAAACGATAGACATAGCTATGTGTACTCACAATAATGGCTATTCCAAACTCTAGTAATTCTTCCTCTTAAAATAGAAGAAATAAATTCTCATAAGAAGACTTTCTAGATATTGATATCTTTGAAATATTCTGTATCGTTCCCAGACTCCTTGTCGTCAACAGCCATTGGAACATAAGGTTCGTGGAGGAAGGAGTCAATACCAACAAACCGTCTTGGATGAAGATGTCGAACCAGGTCCTTCTGAATTTCCAAAGATCTTAACACACAAGCCTTTATTTGTCGAATCTCCATTCTTGTCTCTTTCAACTCATCAAGAACATCAGAGAATTTCTGAGAGTTAGAAGGAGCTGCCATTGGCTTCCTCACATTCCTTCTTTTTCTTTTCAAGGATGGAGACACCGAAGATTTTTCTTTTTCCTTGGTGATTGATGGCTTAACAATCATATTGATATATTTTCCATCTGAAGACATGATGATTGGAGTATCCATTAAAGCACGGTTGTGTGAGAGGAATTCACAATTCAACTTCAACAAGAAGTCTTGAGATATAAAGAATATCAGAGAAGGAAAAAGGAATACAGGGATTCGAAACCTTTAAACAGGCTCGTACACGTCCAACTCACAACCCTATAAAGAGCGAAATTGTCGATAATAACCCTCTTTTTTTTGGCATATCGGTTCCTTCCAATATCAATAGTGATATGAAGAAAAATAACACAATCAGATCTTGCAAGATCTTGTCTCTTTTGAACAGGCACATGAGACAAGATGCACAAAAATAACACAATCAGGTTGTGCTGTGGTGAACAATGATTTGTCCACCATGACCCTTTTGTACAGAATCAATGGAGCTCTGCCTTTCCGTATGTTTAGACCAGGTTTTCCTCTCTAATGGTCTATATCTTTCCTTGGAAACTAGTCTTTTCGAAGAGGACAAGATCTTACATACCTTAGATGTTTTCTCCGCAAGTTTAAGCTTATTGGATAGACGATCTGCTCTTCGTTGAAGCTTGTTGACATATCTCATCTTGTGTTTCTACTTGAAACACTTTGAAAATTCATGTCCCTTGAGAGAACAATAGGATCATGTCAACGCAAAGGATGGTTCAGGGGCCTTTGAAACGCAAGTTGCTAGGCACAAAGTAGATCCTGAAACATTAACCAAAGAGTTTCCAAAAGACGGGTCAAATGATTCTTCCATCTTGATTGGGCTCTCTTCTAAAAGATTATCAAGATTGATGTATGTATTGCTACAACTATCAAAATCAATATTTTCAGACAGAAGAGCAACACTTGATTTCTTGTCTTCATCATAATCACAATTGTAGTGTCGCAGCAAGACCTTTGTTCCCAGTGTATTTTCTACACTTTAGGCACTCGTTTGCAAAATGACCAAATCCTTTACACTTAAAGCACTGAGGCATATCCTCGTCATCAGTCTCATCTGTGTCCCTGTTTTGGGGAGGAATACGATTATGAGGTTTGACCGATGCTTTTGGCTTATCTCTGGAGAACCGTTTACTTCTCTTCAACAGAAGATCTCTAAACTTTATTGTGATCATCGAGACTAATTTGTCAAGATCTTCATCTGATGAATCTGTCTCAGAGTGATCATCGTCAGAGATATACACATTTTTACTTTTATCAAGTAATTTTATGTCTTTCAGTGTTTGAACGCAACATCCTTAGATTTGGACGAGTGTTCGTGATCAAAGATCTTAAGCTTCCCAACCAGTGTATTTCTGGAGAGGTTATCAAGGTTATTTCCCTCAACGATGGCATGCTTCTTAGAATCGTATCTAGATGGCAGCGATCTGAGAATTTTCATCACAATGTCCTTTTCAGGAATAGTCTTACCCAATACAAAAGATGCATTAACAATTTCAGACACTTTGTGATTAAACTCATCAAATGAATCCTCATCTGCCATACGAAGGTTTTCCCAATCGGAATTAAGGTTTTTAAGCCTAGCTTCCTTTTCAATGGTATTTCTTTCGAATACGGTTTCTAAGATATCCCACGCATATTTAGACCTAGTGCAATTTGACACATGGTACTGAAGATTTGGGGTAATGGCATGTATGATGGCATTCAAACCGTCAGAGTTTTGCTTTGCAGCAAGTATCTCAGCAGCATCGTATTCGCCAATATTTTTTGGAACGTTAATGTTACCTACTGCAACAACGGGAGCATCATAGCCATTAACAACATATACCCATGATTGAAAATCACACGATTGAAAAAATGTTCGTATAGCAATTTTCCACCATAAGTAATTAGAGCCATCGAAGACTGGTGGTACGTTAATAGAGATAGCACCTCTGTCCATAGAGTCAGATCGCTACAAACATAGACTTTTGAGGACTTGAACGTGTTTGCCTGCTCTGATACTAATTAAAAATGCGGGGGTCTAACAACCTCACCCAATATTTCGATTAACAATCTGTATGGACTAACTCGAATATACTTTTAAGAGAATCAACTAGATAGTCATACTCAATCTTAATAAAAAGTATATCAAGGAGTTAATATCTCTATCTCTTGATTTAAATCTTACTCAAGCAATCTGCGAGTCTCGATTAAATATAAGAGAGATAAACTTGGATGGTACCAAAGACCAATATCCAAGGATCAATCAATATCAATCAACAACCAAAGGTTGGATTTCACAATTGATCGATACAACGCACAACTTGTGATATTTCAATTATATAACAAAATATAATGCGGAACAGAAATAACACAGACACCGGAAATTTTGTTAACGAGGAAACCGCAAATGCAGAAAAACCTCGGACCAAGTCCAAATTGAACACCACACTGTATTAAGACGCTACAGACACTAGCCTACTACAAACTAACTTCGGTCTGGACTATAGTTGAACCCTAATCAATCTCACACTGATTCAAGGTACAGTTGCGCTCCTTACGTCCCCAGCAGAATACTACGCACTTGATTCCCTTAGCTGATCTCACCCACAACCAAGAGTTGCTACGACCCAAAGTCGAAGACTTTAATAAACAAATCTGTATCACACAGAAAATTCTACAAGGATAGATAAATCTGTCTCCCACAGATAAACCTAAAAGTTTTGTTTTGTCTTTCGATAAAAATCAAGGTGAAGAAGAACCAATTGATAAACCGTGCTTATATTCCCGAAGAACGGCCTAGTATTATCAATCACCTCACAATAATCTAAATCGTATGGTAGTGAAACTAGATATTGCAGAATCACAAACGATGAGACGAAGATGTTTGTGATTTCTTTTTATCTTGCCCTATCGGAGATATAATCTCAAGTCAATTATTCAATTAAAATCGTACGATAGAAAATGGCAAGATCAGATCGCTCAACTACAAGAGAAGTAGTTTCTCCTGGCTTCACAATCCCAATGAAGTCTTTCAGTCGTTAATCGACAGGGTCTCGAGAATAAACCTACGATTAAAGGAGAATCGACTCTAGCAAACCAACTAGTATCACACAAGAAGTGTGGGGATTAGTTTTGCACAGTTGCTAGACGTCTCCTTATATAGTTTTCAAATCAGGGTTTGCAATCTAAGTTACCTTGGTAACAAAGCATTCAATAATCACCGTTAGATGAAAAACCTGATTTATCCAAGCTAATATCTTTCAACCGTTAGATCGAAACTTAGCTTGTCATACACAAATGAAATGTATTCATTTAGGTTTGAGTAACCGTACCTAAACATGTACATTGGTTGGTTCACAAATGGTTGACCAATGGTTAGCCATATGAGTGCTTTCATATTAACCGTATTCATCTTTATCATAGCTAGTTCAAATGACTCATAAGAACTAGTTCAAGAGTTATTCAATTGCTTAGGTCTTTATACATAGACACAATTGAAAAAAAATCGGTTTGATTTATTTGAATCAATTCATGAACAATATAACCACGGTTTGCAAAGATTTCCTTCCTTATAAGTTATTGTTTTAAGTCCATGAACTTCTGATTTGAGTAATAACTAGCTTGGTTACGCGTACGGTTATGCGTACCTTAGCTACCGGATTTTGAGTTGGTTTTAGTTTCCAAACTCAGCAGAATTTTTCAGGTGAAAAAGTTCCGCCAGTACGCGTACCTAAGGTGATTGGTTTTTGAGTTCGTAAACTTCAAACTCAGCAGAATTTCACGGACGTGAATTTCCTCTAGTACGCGTACCCAACCTGTCTCCTTCACCAATACCGCATGCACACATATGCATACACTTGGTTTCCGGCACATGAATTTATACACTAATGTGCGAACACATTATATGCTTACATCCATATGTGGTTACATATTCTCAACTCTACATTTCAATCATTGAAACATTCTTCTATAATGTTATAACAGTCGTTAGACATAAAGTATCGACTATCGTCATCAAAGCCATTTCAATATTGAAACGTCATCATGACTTTAGTCACGGGTAAAGATGAAGATGGTTAAAGAAAAATCTTATCAACACGTATTTCGAGAAAAAGATAGGTGAGTAAACTCGGCTCGAAGTAGCAAATGTGTATGTATGAAAACTATCATACTTATACGACTTTTGTCTCAAGAGTAGGAGATATAGTAGATAGACTTTTGAGTGAAAAGATGAGTTCAAGTCTCCACATACGTTTTGGCCAGAAGAAGTTCCACTGGTTCCTTGAGTAGTTCTTCGTCTTTGCAAGATAATCGCCATGGAGTCTGGAGCTCAACTCTTCCTAACTATCCTAGACCGAGACTTAGTCATAAGTATACTAGAAATCAAGACATATAGTTTTGATGACTAATATTGACAAAAACGCTTGAGATAGCAACACATGCGATTTCAACCGAGCAATGCTCTAACACCTCTAATGCTAATAATATGGTCAACTTTGTGAGTCAAATCTAATTGACTTAGAGGATCCCCAATTATTCAGGTTGTTGTTATGTGATTCTAAATTTTTATTTGATTTTTTACAAACTCTAGGACCTAATAATTCGGATCTCACTTTTGAGGAGTTGCAGCTTAAAGAAATATATTTAGACCCTTTTATAGAACCTGAACCTGAACCAAAATCATATGTAGTTGTCTTAATCAGTAAACTAGGTAAGGGCATGCTAGTCTTGTTCATTTTCTTGGTTTACTGCAGTTTCCTTTGGTCAGCTCTATTTGGTTTTGAAGACCCACAGTTATTCCGGCTATTGTTATACGGTTCGAGTTGACTAATCCTTTCCCAAGTCTGGCTGAAGACTTTAAACTTAGCACTTCTTGGGAGGTAACCCATGCTCATGCAACATGGTATTATCTTTCCTTAACTCTTTTTCTTCAAGTGGTAATAGTTTCTCCTCGTTCATGCTTTTAATTTTATCTTTAGAACATCGAGGACAATGTTAGATTTAAGTTTGGGGGTGGGGAAGAACTTTTTAGTTGCACTTTTGAAACTTCTAGCGTCACATGGTATCCGGTTAGTTAAGTTTACATACTGTTTCTCACCGAAAAGATAGAAATTGGAATGCTAGGGATAACAACCTTTTGAGACATTAGAGAAAAAGACATTGAGATCCTTGAAATTCAGGAGAGAACTTGTTCCTTTTAGAGGGTAACCGTGATGGACCTAACCATACATGATGGAAAGGCAAATAGGTCCGGAAATGCCAGAAAGACAAAGCAACCTCACAATGTAGTCTTAGTTACTGGATTGCGACTCTCTCTCAGTAGAAACTTATCATCATCAACAAGCGGAGCGACATCAAAATCTATGAAGAAATTTGAAGACGTTTTAGGTTTAGAAGCAACAATAGAAAAGAATAATTCAAAAATCAAAGTTGAAGTTATAAGAGCAAATGATATAAGTTGTTAGAATACATGATACCAAGACATCACAAGTTGGGAAGATCCAAGTTCTGAAAGTCCTTCTCTCATGGCCATGTAAATTGTTGTCTTGTAATTTTTGTTTCCAAAAAAAAAAAATGAAAAAAATGAAAAAAAAAAATCATCGTTACGTTTTGTTCAATAAGGCCAAAGGGAAGTAGAAATTTATAAGTCAAGGAAGAAATCAAAGAGAAGAGTTAATTGTCAAGGTTCTATGAGGTTCGATAGTTTATCATCAACAATTGAAGACCGAAGATGACGTTGTTTCTACTGAGCACTATGAGAGAGTCGAAGAAAGATACATTTGGTTGCTTTGTTAGTCCGCTTTCAATCTGGCACAAAATCTTTCTAGCACTGGTTTAACTCATCACACGTAATTAGTCCAGCTGTGTAGCAGATGTCCCTCTCATCTATTCTTATCCAGCTGTAAAGAAGCTGACGCATCTTACAATGTTTATCTAGCTGTGTTGCGGATATCTCTTTATCTAGCAGTGTTGTGGATGTGTCTCCCTTTTTCTTCAGTCAGCTTTAGAGCTGACACCTTTAATTTCTCTGGCGTTCTAGTTACTTGGAGATATGTTCAGAATATGTATGTCCTCATAGCTCTTTGGATACTTGTGACCAATTAGAAGTAATGGTTTTGTGGGTACACCTCTGGTAAACCCTCCCGAGATTAACTCGGTTTTATTTTTTATTAGTTTTGCTCGAGGCCTAGCAAATAATAAGTTTGGGGGTATTTGATAGACACATTTTTTTGTCTAATTTGTCCTCAATGTTCTGTATTCTTAGTACTCGATTTCGTACTTATTATGGAGTTTTATGTTTTTGTAGATGTTTTTGGAAAAATAAGCTCTTGCGGCAAAATTGGCTCGAAAAGTGGTGTTTTACACCCCCGAAATGTGTTAAAGGCACCCCAAAAATACGATGAAGAAATCCCGGAAAAATTACTATTTACGCCCAAAAATACTATTTGCACCCTAGGGCAAGTGCTAAAGGGACACCCGTACAAGATTAAGGGGAGGACATCTTCTTCCCAAAATTCAAAAATGAAAAAAGGCGGGAAAAATGGCAGCAACAATGGCAGAGTTTTCGATCGGATTTTGGAGGATTTTTGTGTGATTCAATCACTGAAACTTCATGGGTAGTTGTGATATGTCCTAACAAAGCTAGTATGGGTGTTTGTTTCGATCAAATTTGTCTGGATAACTTGGTTTAATCCAAACAGGGAGTTGGAGGAAAAACATGAGCTTACACGAGTTGTGGTGAATCTAAACGTGTACTGCACGTGTTTGGAACCCTTAATCAACACTTTGGAACGTGAAGAATATTTATAAGGAATTTAATCCAGCTGCAGATGCGTAAAAATCAAAATCATTGATAAAAAAAGAAAGAAAATATCCCGAGTAAAATAAGATTATTTGGAGTTAATGGAGGAGATTCAATGTCGCAATCACGTATAAATATGTTCACAAGGTATCATAGAAGGGGTGTCGAGAGTCTAAGGGGCGTAGGAGAGCCAGAGAAGAAGAAAAAAATCAAGTTACAGAGCTGCCATTTGTCAGCGTTTGCGACACAGAGCCGTGGGTCTTAGAGCAACAGTATCAGTGACACATATTGTGGGTCGTAGTTCTCTGGTTTGTAACAAATATAATTGTTACAAACCCGGTTTTGAATTATTTCTCCATTTTCATCATTTGTAAACACTCTTTGAGCAATAATAATGATTTTTGAGCGTGTTTCCAACATGATGAGCGACTAATTCTCCCACAACCAAGGCAATGAGGAAGCTATTTACGCATGAATAATTGGTAACTATTTTATTTTCTCTAATATTTAATTATAATTCACTCAATCACTGCTTTTGCAGAGTTTTAAATTGTTTGCGTAATTTTCCTAATCAGTTGTGATTCAATTAGATAAGTTATGCTTTGTTTAGATAATCCATGCTTAAGGGATACAATTGATGTTTGAGAATTTACTTGATTATTAGTGAGTTAAGATATAAAGGACTTAAAAGATAATTAGAATTTTGGATTATTTACCATCATTAATTCTTGTGTAATAGTGGAATCAGTGTCTTGGTTATTTTCTCATACCTCTCGCCCACTTTGTTAATATTTTTGTATATAATTATATTAAATATTTAAATTTAATCTTCACAAGTCCGAGAGTTTGAACGTGAGAGAGTACCTATAAATTCTTCTAGGATATCTTATCTCAGCAATTTTTATCCTTTCACTGCAGCTTCCAGGAAAGAGGGTGTGTCTCGCAGTCCTTCTGGGAATCACAGGCGGGAAACCCTTCTGATAACAAAGTCTAGGAGTAACCAATATTTTTCGAACGACTTTCCTATTAAGCTCGTTACCCTATAGGTCTCGTTCTAGTCAAAATTTTAAGATTAGGTTCGCGTTTGGTTTCGTTTTCCTAAGGCGGGCAAGAAGGAAACGGTGATGAAATGCGAGTCCTTATCTTAATTTGGCCAGGCCTTTCCCTTTACAAGGAAATTAAAACAAACGTATTCAAATCCTCAGCATATATTCACCTTAAGGCATACAATAAACCCGCTGACATATAACATCAAAGTCCAATTGTATCACGACTTTAACAATAATACTACGGTGATATGTATCACTCCCCCTTAGTCAATACTCCATCTCGATCATGGAAACCACTCCCCCTTACACAATGATCCGAAAACCATATGTATTTATAGTGTGAACTACAATATTTCTCCCCCTTTTTGTCAATAAAATTGTCAAAGGTACAATAATGGGATCATAATGAAATTTCCACATTCATCAAGGAGTTTTAAGATACAAGATAACCCCTATAAAATTCCCCAGCCGCATTCCCCGCAAGATATTACCATTAAGCACAAGTTCAAAACAACTCTCCCCCATTTGATGTCATTCCCGAGAGAACAACAAGAGCGACCTTAATTTCGAAAAAAAAGAAGGATTTTATATTGGAAACCAAAAACCATAGGAATGATTTTCTATATCCAAAGCTTAACCAAATTAATCACAAGTAAACCCATGATTAATTCAATTGGAATACGCAACTAAATCAAACCACAAAAGTGATAAATTTAATTGAAAATGCTCAACATAAGTAAACTCACCGAGCTACGACTAAGTCAATCACACGGAGATGACTAACTTAACCGTACAAATACTCAACATAAGGAAAACCTTACGGAATATATGACTACATTAACCAAAGAACATGATAGTGTAGCCTTTCATATACTCAACACAAGAACTTGTGGAATATATGAAAACTCAACTAGATTAATTACAAGAGAACCTATAATTAATCTAATTGGAATACAAATAACCAAACTAATCACCGAAGTAATCAATTTAATTATTTTGGGCTCAACATAAGAGAACTTATGGAACCCCGACTAAGTTCATCATAGAATATGACAACCTTAACCGTACATGTACTCAACATAAGAAAGAAAACTTATGGAGTAATAACTAAATAACCAGACTAGTTGATTAATTTAGTTCTTAATGCTCGACATATAGCATCTTATGGAACAACCAACAAAGCCAAGGTAAATCGACTTAGTTGTAAGGTGCTCAACATAAGACACACAATGGGGACTTCACGGTAAAACATAATAAAATGGATCAATGAAGATCAATACCGTGGATAACATACAAGGATCTATTTTATTTTCCATCATAACGACATAATAGACTTTATCCTTGTTGAACAAAAGATTTTATCCTATTTTCCATCAAATTAATGATTATATAGGCTTAACTTTTGTATATGTCAAAAGTCCATTCGTCCTTTCATCAATACGAATACCGATTCATGAACGACTTTACTTTTGACTGCAATATGGGACCTTCAAGTTCACGGATGTAAACAATACATATCCCATAAACAAATTGCAATATCACAAAATCATAAAGATCAATACTGCAATAACATCATCCTACAAATATTTTTAGAATTTAATACCAATAAACCTAAAAAATAACATAAGAAGATGAAAACAAAAATAGCTATGTGTAGTCACAATCATCGCTATTCAAAGCACTAGTTATTCTTCCAACTAATCCAAAAAGAAGAATTACTAGGCATATAAGACTCGGTTTTTCCTTGATGATTTCATACCTCTGAAATGGTCCATCAAAGTAGGAGTCAATGATATCCTTGACCCTGTTGACCGTATTCAAAAGTTAAAACGTTGACTTTTCGATCAATAGTGCGAGCATAATGACGAGCCTTTGCACAATAAAGGATAACTTTCTTCTGATTTCTGATCAAGATATTCTGAGTACCAAGGATTTTCGCATGTCCATCAATCAGCTGGTTTATCTGCAATTGAAGGTTAGTCGGTTCGTTCTTAACTTCATCCTGAACACGAATCAAATCCTTGACAGATTCACCAATCCAAGTGTTATACTCTTTTCTTTCAAGCATCTTCTTCCGTATAAACTCTTGATCAAAATCACAACCTTTGAGATCATCCTCAACCATAGGGTTAACTTCTTCTTTGGGAACAGTTTCCATAGAGATCATTTCTGAAGAAAAATGAGGCACCTATAAGATTTATATATGTTCATGAATGCCCTGGCTAGAAACCCTAGATTTCTTTGAGGAGATACATGCATTTGTGGCCGACCAAGAATGGCTCTAGAAAGAGATACTGTGCAGCTTCCAAAACGTCCACCATCCCAAAAGAGATGAAAGGAAAATGATACTAGAAAAGATCATTACAACAAGGGATATACAATCCTAGAGAAAATATAATACAATACTTGAGCGTCTCTCAAATCCTCATCCTTGTATCTCTCAAGTTAGACACAAGGATAGAACATTCTGCTTCTAGGTAGCAGAGGGAGACATAGAAAAGTTTTCATAACTTACAATCTTCTCCCGTGGATATGAAGTTTAAACAAGTGCCAGTTGTTGCTTCTCCTCCAGGAATATGTACCTTATGTGGAAAAGGAAATCACTATGTTATCCACTGTTTTGCTAGAAAGAAACGTGTTTCTGAACTCCACAAGTTGCTTCTTTCTACTGTCAATCGAGTAAATAGTCGAACGACTACTACAGTGAAGGTCCCTTTCACATGAAACCGGGTAAAAAAAGAAAATTTCATTCTGTACAGTAACTCATGAGAATTAGTTGGTGCAGAAGAATTTTTCTTTAAAACAGAGTTTTCCTTTTCCAATGATTTTCACTGTCCATAGGCTAAGACAAGCGATGCTTCAAGTTTCTCCCTCTCAACACGAAGTCTGTCTAGATCAGATGAATGCGTCTTGATCAAACAATTTTCTCTAATTGAACCTTCTTTGACCAGCTTTTCAAGATCACAAATCTTTTCACGCTGTATGTTGTTTTCTTGAAGAAGTTTTTCAATTTCCTTAGAGAAAGACCCTATAATGTTATAGAGTACCTATTCACAATCAATAGACTTTTCAAATTCATCAATGAGTTTACCATGATCCTGTAGATCAATACACTCAGTAGAATTTTTTGAAATTCTGGTTATCTCCAATTCAGCTTTAGCCATTATATCCAATGTCTCATTGGAGGAAGAATGATTGACACAAGATGAAACATTCTTCCTACCTCAGGATTCGGAAGAATCATCTAAGGAGTGACCCTTTGAGGTATTTCCGAGACACTTGACAAAGTTGATAGCTTTAGGAGGTATTTTGGTATCCGTATGAGATTCTGTCCACAGAGTCAGATCGCTACAAACACAGACTGATGAGGTCTTAAACGTGTTTGCCTGCTCTGATACCAATTGAAAAAGCGGGGGTCTAACAACAACACCCAATATTTCTCTTAGCAATCTGTATGGACTAACTCCGAAACACTTTGCTAGAGAATCAACTAGACAGTCAGACTCAATCTAGATAGAAAGTATCTCAAGGATTTATTATCTCAATCTCTCGATTTGATCATTACTCAAGAAAATAGAAATCTGCGAGTCTTTATCAAAGAGAGATAACTTGGAAGGTACCAAAGACCAATGTCCAAGGATCAATCAACTACAATCAACAACCAAAGGTTGGATTAGATAAGTTGATGATCACGAACGCATAACCTGTATTATTTTAATTATATAAAATATAATATGGAAAAGAAATAACACAGACACCAGGAATTTTGTCAACGAGGAAACCACAAATGCAGAAAAACCTCGGGACCTAGTCCAGATTGAATACACATTGTATTAAGCCGCTACAGACACTAGCCTACTGCAAACTTACTTCGGACTGGACTATAGTTTAACCCCTATCAATCTCCCACTGATACAAGGTACAATTGTACTCCTACACCTCTGATCCCAGCAGGATACTGCACACTTGATTCCCTTAGCTGATCTCACCCACAACAAAGAGTTGTTGTAACCCAGAATCACAGACTTGATAATAAACAGACCTGTCTCTCACAGAAAAGTCTATAAGAGGATAAATCTGTATCCCACAGATAAACCCTAGGTTTTATTCCATCTTTAGATATAAAATCAAGGTAACAGGAACCAATTGATAATCCGGTCTTATATTCCCGAAGAACATCCTAGATTAATTAATCACCTCTCTACAATCCTTCCTGACTACACAAGCGGATTGTCGAGGAATCACAAACAGTGAGACGAAGATGTTTGTGACTTCTTTATCTTGCCTATCGGAGAACTCTCACGATCTCAATCCAATCAATCGATTGTAATCGTACGATAGAAGATGCAAGATCAGATCACACAACTACGATAAAGTAGTATCAGTCTGGCTTCAAAATCCCAATGAAGTCTTTAAGTAGTTAACCTGATTTTAGAGAAGAAAATCAAATGTTAATGGAGATCGACTCTAGCGGGCGCACTAGTAGCACACATACGTGTGGGGATTAGTTTTACACAATGCTAGATGTCTCCTTTATATAGCCTTCAAAGCATGGTTTTGCCTTAGGTACAAAGCAATCCTTATTCACCGTTAGATGAAAACCTGATTTAGATTCAAGCTAATAATTCTCAACCGTTAGATCGAAAACTTAGCTTGTCACACACACTTGGGTAGACGTTTACTGGGTTCGTGAAAACCATGCCCAAACGTGTACGTGTATGTTGGTTCAACATAGTAACCCAAAAGGTTAACCATATGAGCATTTCATATTAACCTTGTTCTTCTTCACCATAACTAGTTCAATTGACTCAAATGAACTAGTTAAAGAGGTTTTCAATTGCTATGAGATCTACACAAGACACAATTGAAACAAAGATGATTCGATTCGATTGAATCGGCTCATGAAAATTATAGCCACGGTTTGCATAAAGCATTTCTTAGTAATTTAATGTTTCATGTTCAGAGCACATCTTTAGATCATAACCTCTTAAGTTCACAAACATGTTCGCGGACTTAAGTTAATCGGTTGAGTTTTCCAAACTCAGCAGAAATTCTCGGGATGAGAACTTCCGCCAGTTCGCGGACTGGGTTCGCGTACTTAGCACACAAACGAGTTTTGGAAAATCCCAGCAGAAATTCACGGTCGAGAACTTCCGACAGTTCGCGGACTTGGCAAGCCAATTCCACAATCCTCCCGATTTCTCTTGATTAACAAAGTTCGAAAACTTCGGTTCAAGGAATACATGGTTATGTAATCTAAACTCTCATTTTAATCATTGGAGTACTTGGAAGGACGAAGATTTCAAGGAACGTTGGAGATTAGACTATGGAAAAGGAGCCACTAAAGTTTATCTTTTTTGTATTCCATATGTATTAATAGTTTTGTCACTAAAATTGAAAAAGGGGGAGATTGTTAGAACATAGCTCGGTCAACCTCGCATGCGTTGCTATCTCAAGCATGTTTGTTAATGTTAGTGATCAAAACTATAAGTCTTGATTTCTAGCCTACATAGCTAAGTCTCCGACTAGGATAGAAAAGTGTAGTTGAGCTAAAGGACTTCATGGCGAATCCATACCATTTTGAGCCCAATTACTATCCACATACCCACAGGTCATACGAGTAAAACAATCCTTCTATTTCTCTAGAAGAGTCTCTCAAGAGTTTCAATGAGTCAGCACGGAAGTTATTTATGAAAGATACTTATAATATTCTTCTCCCAGAAGAGTCCATAGAGCGGTCAACTAAGATATCTCTAGAAGAGACCCTCAAGCAATTTACTGAGAATACAAATAGGATTGTGGAAAAACTTGCTCAGGATAGTCTTAATTTCCAGTGTAGTTTTCCCAATACCACCCTCGAAAATAAGGAAAGTTTTTATTCACATAATCAAGATGACGAGGTTAGAATTGGTAACACTACTTGTTTTGATGAGGTTCGACCTTTTTCATGTTATTATAATGAGGACTGTGATGAGGATAGTATTGATGAAGAATCTGAAATATATAGGCATAGTGATGAGGAATCTGTTACTCCCGATGAGCTCTTTAATGATAATATTATTTCTAGTTCAAATCCAAATAATTTTAATAATTATTCACCTATTCAAAAGTACGAGGATTTGACTAGAGAAACCCTCGTTTTAGACGATGTAGTATTTCCTGTTTACAAAGCCGATAATGATTTAGAGGAAAGAGTTTACCCGGAGAATACTGTTTTAGAATCTAGCAATTTAGAAATACTAGTCTTAGAAGATGATAAACCCGTAGAAATGAGTGAGGATGAACCCAACTTAGAAGAATCAATTGACCATTTCCAGGAATCTGATG
Source organism: Papaver somniferum (assembly GCF_003573695.1). Lineage (NCBI taxonomy): Eukaryota > Viridiplantae > Streptophyta > Magnoliopsida > Ranunculales > Papaveraceae > Papaver > Papaver somniferum. The sequence goes on from NC_039362.1 coordinate 122,313,007, forward strand.
ACCTAGAAATTAGGGAAGTTGTGACTAGTATTTATAGAGACACAGAAAACTCTAAGTTTGGGGGTGATTATCATTCTCCGTGTTCTTTAACTCTAAGAAATTTCCCTCGTGTAGGACTTGACATTTATGCCTCAACCATCTTACAAGATTATCTTCATACATGTTTTACAGAACCTAATGATGTCCAGAAAGAAGCTCAGTTGTTAGAGACCCATCCTCTGGTTGATGTGGTTAACCCAGGCTATGATACCAAGATTGACTTTGTTTTCTCACCAAAAACTTTTCTTCTAATTATGGGAACATACGATTTTCAGATGTGTCGGTATTTAAGTTTTGAGACTAAACCTAATTACTTTAGGATATTAGGGTCGACACATTTTCTTAAGGATGACTACTATTATGGTCAACTTTGTGAGTCAAATCTAATTGAATTAGAGGATCCCCAATTATTCAGGTTGTTTTTATGTGCTTCTAAATTTTTATTTGAGTTTTTACAAACTCTAGGACCTAATAATTCGGATCTCACTTTTGAGGAGTTGCATCCTAAAGAAATATATTTAGACCCTTTTATAGAACCTGAACCACAATTAAATGTAGTTGTCTTAATCAGGAAACTAGGTAAGGTCATGCTAGTATTGTTCATTTTCTTGGTTTACTGCAGTTTCCTTTGGTCAGCTCTATTTGGTTTTGAAGACCCACAGTTATTCCGGCTACTGTTATACGGTTCGAGTTGACTAATCCTTTCCTAAGTCTGGCTGAAGACTTTAAACTTAGCAATTCTTGGGAGGTAACCCATGCTCATGCAACATGGTAATATCTTTCCTTAACTCTTTTTCTTCAAGTGGTAACAGTTTCTCCTTGTTCATGCTTTTAATTTTATCTTTAGAACATCGAGGACAATGTAGATTTAAGTTTGGATGTGGGGAAGAACTTTTTAGTTGCAATTTTGAAACTTCTAGCGTCACATGGTATCCGGTTAGCTAAGTTTACATATTGTTTCTCACCGAAAAGATAGAAATTGGAATGCTAGGGATAACAACCTTTTGAGACATTAGAGAAAAAGACATTGAGATCCTTGAAATTCAGGAGAGAACTTGTTCCTTTTAGAGGGTAACCGTGATGGACCTAACCATACATGATGGAAAGGAAAATAGGTCAGGAAATGCCAGAAAGACAAAGCAACCTCACAATGTAGTCTTAGTTACTGGATTGCTACTCTCTCTCATTAGAAACTTATCATCATCAATAAGAGGAGCGATATCAAAATCTATGAAGAAAGTTGAAGACATTTTAGGTTTAGAAGCAACAATAGAAATGAATAATTCAAAAATCAAAGTTGAAGTTATAAGAGAAAATGATATAAGTTGTTAGAATCCATGATACCAAGACATCACAAGTTGGGAAGATCCAAGTTTTGAAAGTCCTTCTTTCATGGCCATGTAAATTGTTGTCTTGTAATTTTTGTTTCCAAGAAAAAAATAAAATGAAAAAAAAAAATGAAAAAAAATGAAAAAAAAATCATCGTTACGTTTTGTTAAGGCCAAAGGGAATTAGAAATTTATAAGTCAAGGAAGAAATCGAAGAGAAGAGTTAATTGTCAAGGTTCTATGAGGTTCGATAGTTTATCATTAACAGTTGAAGACCGAAGATGACGTTGTTTCTACTGAGCACTATGAGAGAGTCGAAGAAAGATACATTTGGTTGCTTTGTTAGTCCGCTTTCAATATGGCACAAGATCTTTCTAGCACTGGTTTAACTCATCACACGTGATTAGTCCAGTTGTGTAGCAGATGTCCCTCTCATCTTTATCTCTCTCCTAATCTTATCCGGTTGTAAAGCAGCGTACGCATCTTACAATATTTATCTAGTTGTGTAGCGGATATCTCTTTATCTAGCAGTGTTGCGGATGTGTCTCCCCTTTTCTTCAGTCATCTTTAGAGCTGACACCTTTAATTTCTCTGGCGTTCTAGTTACTTGGAGATAGGTTGAGAATATGTATGTCCTCATAGCTCTTTGGATACTTGTGACCAATTAGAAGTAATGGTTTTGTGGGTACACCTCTGGTAAACCCTCCCGAGATTAACTCGGTTTTATTTTTTATTAGTATTGCTCGAGGACTAGCAAATAATAAGTTTGGGGGTATTTGATAGACACATTTTTGTGTCTAATTTGTCCTCAATTTTCTGTATTGTTAGTACTCGATTTCGTACTTATTACGGTGTTTTATGTTTTTGTAGATGTTTTTGGAAAAATAAGCTCTTGCGGAAAAATTGGCTCGAAAAGTGGTGTTTTACACCCCCGAAATGTGTTAAAGGCACCCCAAAAATGCGCTGAAGGAATCCCAGAAAAATTACTATTTACGCCCAAAAATACTATTTGCACCCCAGTGCAAGTGCTAAAGGGACACCCGTACAGGATTAAGGGGAGGACATCTTCTTCCCAAAATTCAAAAATGAAAAAAGGCGGGAAAAATGGCAGCAACAATGGAAGAGTTTTCGATCGGATTTTGGAGGAGTTTTTGTGTGATTCAATCGCTGAAACTTCATGGGTAGTTGTGATATGTCCTAACAAAGCTAGTATGGGTGTTTGTTTCGATCAAATTTGTCTGGATAACTTGGTTTAATCCAAACAGGGAGTTGGAGGAAAAACATGAGCTTACACGAGTTGTGGTGAATCTAAACATGTACTGCACGTGTTTGGAAGCCTTAATCAACACTTTGGAACGTGAAGAAGGCTTATAAGGAATTTAATCCAGCTGAAGATGCGTAAAAATAAAAATCATTGATAAAAAAAGAAAGAAAATATCCCGAGTAAAAGAAGATTATTTGGAGTTGATGGAGGAGATTCAATGCCGCAATCACGTATAAATATGTTCAAAAGGTATCATAGAAGGGGTGTCGAGAGTCTGGGGGACTGAGGAGAGCCAGAGAAGAAGAAATTCGAGTTTTCCCAAACTCGGTTTCTATTGCTGCTTCTGATGATGAACATGAAGAACACGAAGAACGGACCTGCAGAGACAGCCGTTTTTTAACAGTGTCAACGACTCACAGCCGTGGGTCGTACATCAGAGGCAAACTTATTTGTCAGCGTTTGCGACACAGAGCCGTGGGTCTTAGAGCAACAGTATCAGTGACACATACTGTGGGTCGTAGTTCTCTGGTTTGTAACAAATATAATTGTTACAAACCCGGTTTTGAATTATTTCTCCATTTTCATCATTTGTAAACACCCTTTGAGCAATAATAATGATTTTTGAGCGTGTTTCCAACATGATGAGAGGTTAATTCTCCCACAACCAAGGCAATGAGGAAGATATTTACGCATGAATAATTGGTAACTATTTTATTTTCTCTAATATTTAATTATAATTCACTCAATCACTGCTTTTGCAGAGTTTTAAATTGTTTGCGTAATTTTCCTAATCAGTTGTGATTCAATTAGATAGGTTATGATTTGTTTAGATAATCTATGCTTAAGGGATACAATTGATGTTTGAGAATTTGCTTGATTATTAGTGAGTTAAGATATAAAAGACTTAAAAGATAATTAGAGTTTTGGATTATTTACCATCATTAATTCATGTGTAATAGTGGAACCAGTGTCTTGGTTATTTTCTCATACCTCTCGCCCACTTTGTTAATATTTTTGTATATAATTTTATTAAATCTTTAAATTTAATCTTCACAAGTCCGAGAGTTTGAACCTCATTACTACAACATCATTCAAAAAAAAAATATCATTTTGGATTTTGGCGCCGCCGACGCGGATTTGTGCTTAGGTAGAATTTTTAGGTTTTTTTTTTTTTTAATTTCATTTGTTCTTTTTACGTTTCTTTGGGTGTGTCTTTGTATTACATTTGAAGTTGGATACTAAAGACTTGGAATCAAAGCTTAAATCCAAAAGAGAAGGAAAAAGACAAAGCAAAAAAAAAGAGCGAAAGAAAAATTAAAAAAAAAAGAGAGAATTTTTTTTTTTTTAGAGACCTTCCATTTTTTGTAATTATTTTTATTTTATTTTTTATTTCTTTTCTTTTGCACTTTATTTGGACTTTGGACTTGGACAATTATTTTTTTTTAAACCCTAAGGAAGAGTACATTAAATATAAAACTGTTTGCAGGGAAGGACGACGATTACAATATCGTCTCGGCCCCTCGGGTTCGCACATGACATATGAGTCGTGGCCCGAGTCGACTTCAGCGGTTCTGCGCCCGTCTGGTACGGGAGGTAAGCTTTCGAAACACCCGCGAATCCCCTGTCAGCGGGTTTATTGTATGCCTTAAGGTGAATATATGCTGAGGATTTGAATACAGTTGTTTTAATTTCCTAGTAAAGGGTAAGGCCTGGCCAAATTAAGATAAGGACTCGGATTTCATCACTGTTTCCTTCTTGCCCGCCTTAGGAAAACGAAACCAAACGCGAACCTAAGCTTAAAATTTTGAGTAGAATAAGACCTATAGGGTAACGAGCTTAATAGGAAAGTCGTTCGAAAAATATTGGTTACTCTTTTGAGCATACTTTGAAGTTCATGACGGTTTCTGCGAGTTGAATACGTGACTGCGCCGCCTTATAATACCGTCGAGACCTTGGGTATCAAATCTCCTCGCAGCTTCACTCGTCTCAATTAAACTTACTTAAACTCAGATTGATTCCAGAGAGGTTTGCTCAGATTGTAACGAATTCCTTTTCGAAAGATTAGAAGCTGGTCTAGAAACAATCTAAGTGGAGCCATCATACTTGTTGTTTGCTAGATTTTATAGGTTTGATTTGGTTGAGTCAGCCTTGTTTGTGATTGTGTAGAATTCCCTTGCGGTTAGGATGTCGAACTGGTATTATAATAGCCAATACAATGAGTATCCGACTGAGCATCTTGGACATTATCCTTTTTATGACCATAGTGTGAATAGTGATTGGGAACGCGAAACTTTTGAAGGTTATGGTCCATACCATTTTGAGCCCAATTACTATCCACATACCCACAGGTCATACGAGCAAAACAATCCTTATATTTCTCTAGAAGAGTCTCTCAAGAGTTTCAATGAGTCAGCACGGAAGTTATTTATGAAAGATACTTATAATATTCTTCTCCCAGAAGAGTCCATAGAGCGGTCAACTAAGATATCTCTAGAAGAGACCCTCAAGCAATTTACTGGAATACAAATAGGATTGTCGAAAAACTTTCTCAGGATAGTCTTAATTTCCAGTGTAGTTTTCCCAATACCACCCTCGAAAATAAGGATAGTTTTTATTCACATAATCAAGATGACGAGGTTAGAATTGGTAACACTACTTGTTTTGATGAGGTTCGACCTTTTTCATGTTATTATAATGAGGACTGTGATGAGGATAGTATTGATGAAGAATCTGAAATATATAGGCATAGTGATGAGGAATCTGTTACTCCCGATGAGCTCTTTAATGATAATATTATTTCTAGTTCAAATCCAAATAATTTTAATAATTATTCACCTATTCAAAAGTACGAGGATTTGACTAGAGATACCCCCGTTTTAGACGATGTAGTATTTCCTGTTTACAAAGCCGATAATGATTTAGAGGAAAGAGTTTACCCTGAGAATACTGTTTTAGAATCTAGCAATTTAGAAACACTAGTCTTAGAAGATGATAAACCCGTAGAAATGAGTGAGGATGAACCCAACTTAGAAGAATCAATTGACCATTTCCAGGAATCTAATGACCTAGAAATTAGGGAAGTTGTGACTAGTCTTTATAGAGACACAGAAAACTCTAAGTTTGGGGGTGATTATCATTCTCCGTTTTCTTTAACTCTTAGAAATTTCCCTCGTGTAGGACTTGACATTTATGCCTCAACCATCTTACAAGATTATCTTCATACATGTTTTACAGAACCAAATGATGTCCAGAAAGAAGCTCAGTTGTTAGAGACCCATCCTCTGGTTGATGTGGTTAACCCATGCTATGATACCAAGAATGACTTTGTTTTCTCACCAAAAACTTTTCTTCTAATTATGGGAACATACGATTTTCAGATGTGTCGGTATTTAAGTTTTGAGACTAAACCTAATTACTTTAGGATATTAGGGTCGACACATTTTCTTAAGGATGACTATTATTATGGTCAACTTTGTGAGTCAAATCTAATTGACTTAGAGGATACCCAATTATTCAGGTTGTTGTTATGTGCTTCTAAATTTTTATTTGAGTTTTTACAAACTCTAGGACCTAATAATTCGGATCTCACTTTTGAGGAGTTGCAGCCTAAAGAAATATATTTAGACCCTTTTATAGAACCTGAACCTAAACCACAAGTAGATGTAGTTGTCTTAATCAGTAAACTAGGTAAGGGCATGCTAGTCTTGTTCATTTTCTTGGTTTACTGCAGTTTCCTTTGGTCAGCTCTATTTGGTTTTGAAGACCCACAGTTATTCCGGCTACTGTTATACGGTTCGAGTTGAATAATCCTTTCCTAAGTCTGGCTGAAGACTTTAAACTTAGCACTTCTTGGGAGGTAACCCATGCTCATGCAACATGGTAATATCTTTCCTTAACTCTTTTTCTTCAAGTGGTAACAGTTTCTCCTTGTTCATGCTTTTAATTTTATCTTTAGAACATCGAGGACAATGTTAGATTTAAGTTTGGAGGTGGGGAAGAACTTTTTAGTTGCAATTTTGAAACTTCTAGCGTCACATGGTATCCGGTTAGCTAAGTTTACATATTGTTTCTCACCGAAAAGATAGAAATTGGAATGCTAGGGATAACAACCTTTTGAGACATTAGAGAAAAAGACATTGAGATCCTTGAAATTCAGGAGAGAACTTGTTCCTTTTAGAGGGTAACCGTGATGGACCTAACCATACATGATGGAAAGGAAAATAGGTCAGGAAATGCCAGAAAGACAAAGCAACCTCACAATGTAGTCTTAGTTACTGGATTGCTACTCTCTCTCATTAGAAACTTATCATCATCAATAAGAGGAGCGACATCAAAATCTATGAAGAAAGTTGAAGACATTTTAGGTTTAGAAGCAACAATAGAAATGAATAATTCAAAAATCAAAGTTGAAGTTATAAGAGAAAATGATATAAGTTGTTAGAATCCATGATACCAAGACATCACAAGTTGGGAAGATCCAAGTTTTGAAAGTCCTTCTCTCATGGCCATGTAAATTGTTGTCTTGTAATTTTTGTTTAAAAAAAAAAATAAAAAAAATAAAAAAAAAATAAAAAAAATGAAAAAAATGAAAAAAAATTTAAAACAAATCATCGTTACGTTTTGTTCAATAAGGCCAAAGGGAAGTAGAAATTTATAAGTCAAGGAAGAAATCGAAGAGAAGAGTTAATTGTCAAGGTTCTATGAGGTTCGATAGTTTATCATCAACAGTTGAAGACCGAAGAAGACGTTGTTTCAACTGAGTACTATGAGAGAGTCGAAGAAAGATACATTTGGTTGCTTTGTTAGTCCGCTTTCAATCTGGCACAAGATATTTCTAGCACTGGTTTAACTCATCACACGTAATTAGTCTAGCTGTGTAGCAGATGTCCCTCTCATCTTTATCTTTCTCCTAATCTTACCCGGCTGTAAAGCAGCAGACGCATCTTACAATGTTTATCTAGCTGTGTAGCGGATATCTCTTTATCTAGCAGTGTTGCGGATGTGTCTCCACTTTTCTTCAGTCAGCTTTAGAGCTGACACCTTTAATTTCTCTGGCATTTTAGTTACTTGGAGATAGGTTGAGAATATGTGTGTCCTCATAGATCTTTGGATACTTGTGACCAATTAGAAGTAATGGTTTTGTGGGTACACCTCTCGTAAACCCTCCCGAGATTAACTCGGTTTTATTTTTTATTAGTATTGCTCGAGGACTAGCAAATAATAAGTTTGGGGGTATTTGATAGACACATTTTTGTGTCTAATTTGTCCTCAATGTTATGTATTGTTAGTACTCGATTTCGTACTTATTACGGTGTTTTATGTTTTTGTAGATGTTTTTGGAAAAATAAGCTCTTGGGGCAAAATTGGCTCGAAAAGTGGTGTTTTACACCCCTTTGAAATGTGTTAAAGGCACCCCAAAAATGCGCTGAAGGAATCCCAGAAAAATTACTATTTACGCCCAAAAATACTATTTGCACCCCAGGGAAAGTGCTAGAGGGACACCCGTACAGGATTAAGGGGAGGACATCTTCTTCCCAAAATTCAAAAATGAAAAAAGGCGGGAAAATGGCAGCTACAATGGCAGAGTTTTCGATCGGATTTTGGAGGAGTTTTTGTGTGATTCAATCGCTGAAACTTCATGGGTAGTTGTGATATGTCCTAACAAAGCTAGTATGGGTGTTTGTTTCGATCAAATTTGTCTGGATAACTTGGTTTAATCCAAACAGGGAGTTGGAGGAAAAACATGAGCTTACACGAGTTGTGGTGAATCTAAACGTGTACTGCACGTGTTTGGAAGCCTTAATCAACACTTTGGAACGTGAAGAAGATTTATAAGTAATTTAATCCAGCTGCAGATGCGTAAAAATAAAAATCATTGATAAAAATAGAAAGAAAATATCCCGAGTAAAAGAAGATTATTTGGAGTTAATGGAGGAGATTCAATGTCGCAATCACGTATAAATATGTTCACAAGGTATCATAGAAGGGGTGTCGAGAGTCTAAGGGGCGTAGGAGAGCCAGAGAAGAAGAAAAAAATCAAGTTACAGAGCTGCCATTTTTCTGTTGCTGCCGAAGAACGCGAAGAACATAAGACCCACACTGAGCAGTCTTATTTTGCTACAGTTTCAGAGACTGTCGCCAGACAGTCTTATTTTGATACAGTTTCAGTGACTGTCGCTGGACAGTCTTTTTTGTTACAATGACAGCCGAGGGTCGTAGTTCTCTGGTTTGTAACAAACATAATTGTTACAAACCCGGTTTTGAATTATTTCTCCCTTTTCATCATTTGTAAACCCATCTTTGAGCATAAATGAAATCAACTTTTGAGCGTGTTTCCAACATGATGAGAGGCTAATTTCTCCCACAACCAAGGCAGTGAGGAAGCTATTTATGCATGAATAATTGGTAATCATTTATTCTCTCAAATTTATAATTTATATTCACCCAATCACTGCTTTTGCAGAGTTTTTAATTGTTTGCAAAAAATTTCTTCATTAGTTGTGATTCAGTTAGATATGTTATGCTTTGTTTAGATAATCTATGCTTAGGGGATACAATTAATTTTTGAGAATTTTCCAGATTATTTGTGAATTAAGATATAAAGGACTTAAAAGATAATTATAGTTTTGGATTATTTACCATCATTAATTCATGTATAATAGTGGAATCAGTGTCTTGGTTATTTTCTCATACCTCTCGCCCATTTTGTTAATATTTTTGTATATAATTTTATTACATCTTTAAATTTAATCTTCACAAGTCCGAGAGTTTGAACCTCATTACTACAACATCATCAAAAAATATTATCAGAAGTGAGTTCGTGTAACCATCAGTTATTACGCTTCCATGATGAAGGAAATGAATTGTTTACACCGTTACTTTTCACCACCACTAATTGTCCTACTTTATGACACTTTCTTGTAACGGGCGCATTGCACGATGCACGCTGTAAACCGCCAGACCAATACCCTAATGAGTATCCCCCAGTTTGTGACAGGTTTGATATCTCGAGTGTTTTCGTGGAAAACGTGTAGCGGGTTGCTATGTGTGGAAAGTCAAAGTCAAGAGACGTTACCATGGGAAAATAACATGTGATGTTATTAGGCTTGCCTTGGTCGTCCGCCTAAAACTTGCCACAAGTCCGTCAGTTTGGTGGAGAACTTGAATGGATGAGATTGCATCTCATGAGGAAGGGTAGCCGTTGATTATGGACACATCTTTAATGTGTAACAAAGTGGCGCCATTAGCATAGTGGCGGCTGGCGTAGCGGGTTGCCTGGGACTTGCCGCAAGTCCGTCAGTTCAGTGGAGAACTTGGATGGCTGAGATTGCATCTCATGAGGAAGAGTGGCCATCGATTATGGCCGCATCTTATTGTATAGCGAAGTGGAGCCATTGGAATAGTAGCGCCTGGTGGAGCCATGACATAGCGGCATGCTAATGGCGCAGCTGCGGCATAGCGACATGCTAGTAGCCGTTACATAACGGCATGTTATGGCGTACCCGCGGCATAACGACATGCTAGTAGCCGTGGCATAGCGGCATGCCAGTGGCGTGGCATAGTGGCATACTAGTAGCCGTGGCATGACGACATGCTAGTGGCGTTGTGGCATGGCCAAAGCTAAGGTTTGGCTCCGTGGCCAAAGTTTGGGCTTGGCGGCGTGGCCAAGGCTAGGTTTTGGCACCGTGGTAAGAATTAGGGCTTAGCGGCGTGGCCAAGGCTAGGATTTGGCACCGTGGTAAGAATTAGGGCTTGGCGGCGTGGCCAAGTCTAGGATTTTGCGTCGTGGCAAGAATCAGGGCTTGGCATGGCCAAGGCTAGGATTTGGCGTCGTGGTAAGAATTAGGGCTTGACGGCGTGGCCAAGCCTAGGATTTAGCGTCGTGGTAAGAATTAAGGCTTGCCGGCGTGGCCAAGGCTAGGTTTTGGCGTCGTGGAAGGAATTAGGGCTAGGCGACGTGGCCAAGGCTAGGATTTGGCGTCGTGGTAAGAATTAGGGATTGGCGGCGTGGCCAAGGCTAGGATTTGGCGCCGTGGTAAGAATTAAGGATTGGCGGCGTGGCCAAGGCTAAAGTGGCATGCTACCGAGGCAGAGTGCCATGTTGGCGTGCCGATCAATATGTTGTTGTGGTAAGGCGCGTTTAGCTTGCCAGTTAGTATGGTGGCGCGACAGGGTGCGTTTCGCCTTTAAAGTATGGTGGCAAGTTTAGAGCGACTTGATTGGCCAAGAAAAGGGGGCGGCCAAACATAAGGCACGGCTACACTTTTGATGAGAGAGTGGCGGCTTTAGAGCGACCTGATTGGTCGATTAAAAGAGAATCAGCCAAGCATGAGCGTAGCTACACTTCTGGTGAGAGTGTGGCGGCTTTAGAGAAACCTGATTGGTCGATTGCAAGTGGGGACGACAAGTATGGGCCCAACCATAACTTATGTGTGCGTGGCTAATTTGAGGCGACACAATTGGTCGAGAGAAATAGGGTCGGTTTAGGAAGGGGCGTGGCCAATGGAAAGTGGCGCCAGTTGGCCTAAGGCATGGCCACACCTCCCTTTGATGCTGCAACTCCCTGTTTTCTGATTCTGAACAAGGTTTTGCACCTGCTAATCCATGGCGGGTTAATTACCTAGTTTGCGTAGGTTTAATTTCGACAAGCAAGGTCTGATATACTGCGCGAGGCGCAAAACCCTAACTTCTGCAAGTTAGTCAGGTCAATTGATTGAATTCTATGTGTTGACATAGATTTCTTTTAAGTTCATTGCCAGAGAGCATCATGCTTTTTCTGATTGAATACCTTATGCAAAGACCTTATCCTTGATACTTGGAAATTCGTGTTACTCTGCTGCAAGTGAACACAAATCGTCATGACATATCAACATTAAGGGTTCAGCCGGAGAACATAACATAAAAGGCATTCAAAGGAACTTATATTAAGTGAATATAGGCGAGGCGCCGAAATTTACAGAACATCTGGGATAGTTGCTACATTCGCCAGTCTGTATAAATTTCATGTAATTATATTGAACGGCTCAATAAACATGTCGGTGGATAGGTTAGCACTCACGGCACCGTTTCCTTACAGAGTGACGTCACATCAGATGTAAGGTTTTACAATTTCAACCCTAAGCTAAAAACCACCATCAACACTGAGTCCCCTGCTTAGCACGTAACAGTGGCGTTGTTGCGGGGTAAGCATGAGATGGTGACAGACAAGAGTAAAATCGAAAGGGTAAGACGCGAAGAGATTGCCAGGGAAATTCGACTAACCTTTGGGGGGAATGCATGAGGAATCCGTGATCCTTGTATTGGCGGTTTTGCATAAATTCGGATTGGCCATGGGGTATTGGCATCAGCGCTGCAGCTTTGTCTATTGATCGGCAGAGGTGACATTGCAACTTGGTCCGCGAAATGGGCGCTAGTTGGCTAGGAAAGGTAGATGGCGTTGTTGGCTTTGAATGATGGATGAATGATGGACATCGCTGCTTGCTTGGCTACATCCATGGAATGGTGCTGCTGGCTAGATCCGCGGAGCAGCGCTGTTGGCTAGGTGCGTGGAGCGGTGTTGTTGGCTAGGTCCGTGAAGCGGTGGATGGCACTTGGCTGGCTAGATCACGGAGAAGCAGGGATGGCACGACTGGCTCCTGATTCGTGGAACGGTTCCAAGTGTCATTTTTATTCCTTTTGGTCAATTGGTCGGTCTTTTTTTTTCTTTTTCTTTTTTTATAGTAACTCAATCATTCTATTTCACCCTAGCAATGATAACAATTCGATGTTCGTGCCACACCAATTCACTTAGAGAAACAATAGATAAATATGGAAAAATAAAAATAGAACGTGATATGGTGACGACTCCGAGATATGGTGACAACTAACATGTTATTTATTTTTATATTTTGTTCGTTTTCATATGAATAAACTCTACTAATGGGTTCCTCAACTCCTACAACCACGATGTTTCCATTAGTGTAAGGCACAAGTTGATAGACTTTCTCTTATTTTCTTCTTAGTTTTTCTTAACAAGGCTAAAAACTCTATATGCAAAAGACTCCCCCACACTTAAATTTCACATTGTCCTCAATGTCAAAAACCGAAAATTCTGAATTCTGACGTACCAGAAGAAAAAACACAAAAAATGTACAAATTGGTAAGGAATTTGGCAAAACACTATTTCACGAAAGTTGTTCGACTACGTCTTTTCTACACAGTATCAAAAGGGCACAGTGTTTCGATAAACTATCTTACAGTTATGGTCTCTGGACTGAACTACACGCAGTCTGAAATTTTCTGACGAAAAGGTATTCGTCATCATTTTCTTCTAAAATAGATTATGGACTCAAGGAAATTAAACATGGGGATGCAAATATGATATGAAAAACAAAAGATAGAAATAAAAACTCAATGGGTTGCCTCCCATTTAGCGCTTAGTTTAACGTCTTTAGCCCGACTTGCACGACGAATTCCCCATACACCAATAATCTGAAAAGTTGGGGATCCACCCATAACACCTGTTTTGAAAACACTAGCTTCGCACACATATTAGCACAATAAAATAGAAACGAAGCTATTAACCGATAAAAGTTTCCCCCACACTTATTCTTGTCCACACTTGGAAGTGTATAAAAAATGTAGAAGTCGGGTACTTCTACGGTTTCTTGTTCCAAAACCTGCATAGTATGAGAATCAAGTATCTCTAATGGCGGAAATCGAGAAACAAAGTCATTCAACAATATTCTCGAATCACATACAATCAAACCAATAATAGGTAAAGGAGAAGAAACAATAGGCAAAGGGTTAGACAAACCTTGCACAATCTCTTGTATCACATAATCCTCTTCATCCTTGAAAAACTCAAGTGAATTACTCACCTCTTTTATATCATGGTCCTCTATCAAACCTTGCAACCATTCTTCATCCGTTTCTACCTTAAATAAAGTCTCGGCATTAACATCATCATTACAATTCTTTGCAAGCTCAATTGGGTCTTCCACAATATTGGTCATATCAGTTTCATTCTCAACACACTCCTCTTCGTTGTAAGGCACATACTCTTTTGCGGATCCAAATTTTATTATAAGAAACTTTTTTAGAACATTCAAAAATGAAGCATCCTCAAGATCCACCCTTTGAATAGGCTCTTGATCATTATTAAGATCAATGCCTGAGTAATCTACACAAGTGTCAACATATTCCTCTTCGTCTTCATTTTGATCCCAAAAAAATTTCGTTGTACACCTTTGGGAAATGTCACCATGAGTTGGTTCAAGCGATGTATCTTCATAATCATAATCACTTTCATAGTTAACATAAGATTGATTCTCTCTGAATTTAGTGTTGCTAATCTCAATCTCATCCTTTTGAATAGGCGAATGATCATTATTAAGATCAAGAGTTGAGTTAGCTACACAATTATCAACGAAAGTCCCCAAAGGTTGGCCTTTTTCAACATTAGCATCAATCAAATATTCATCACACACCACATGCACATAAGAATTATTATTGCTTTGAAAACAAAATTCTTCTTCATACCTTTCTTCCTTGTATTCATCAACGCTTCTTCGTAAGATAGCCATACCTTCACGAAGTTCTTGGAGTTGCTCGTTTGTAGCCTCTTTATCTTTTTGAAACTCTTGTCATAAAAAGTTGGAAAAGTTGTCTAACAAGTTAGAGACTTGTTGTTCACGAGCATAAGAATACTCTAATCCTTGTAGTTGTTCACACACATACCCGCCATAAGGTTGTTGAGGAAAACCATAAGGATCCATGGAATATTGGTCACAACCAATGAATTGGCTTTGATTATACCCTTGGAACTGTTGGAAGTTGTCATGTTGTTGAGATTGTTGGAAACCGTATCCATTGTTCCAATATGCTCCATCCATGAGAAATAAGTACCTGAAACACGATTCTCAAAACAAGGTTAAAAACCAGAAAATAAAACAAAACTAAAAACAAGAAAATAAGAAACCAAAGACAAGTGACAACCGCTGCCTCCCCGGCAGCGGCGCCAAAATTTGATCGATGTCGTATATGTCAAAAATAAATTACACTTTCTCACAACTCAAAATAAATAATATAGCAAGGGTAAGAAAGGATCGTTCCCACAGAGAGGATCTAGGTTGTCAAATTTTTTTGGTTTCCTATATAAACAAGGGGGAATTTCTGATTTTTATGTAAAGGAAAATAAACTAAAAGCAAATAATGAAATAAACAAGCAAATCAATAAGATGAAGATATTGGTCAAGGATTAGTTTTCATTCACAAACATGTACTTGAAACAATAACTAGAATTGATATTTAATCTCAATTTATTAAAAGTCCTAGGATACCTTGATCGGAAGAATATCCCGCTAATTTCCTCTTGTCATCAACAAACACATTAAAAGATGCGAATGTGAATTCTACCTAGAAAACAACCTAAAGTGTAAAAGCACAATTAAGTTTAACTCCCTAAGAGCACTAAGTTCTATGAAATAAGACTAATCAATGCAAACGAACGTGTAAAAGCACTAATCCGTTTTAACAAAGGTTATGATCCACATGTGACTACTAGAATGTATCACTACTACAAGCAATAATCACAATTATGCTACGTGTATTCAAGGTGTATCACGTTTACGTATAATAAACAACATTAGATATGATTACGAGTTCTACCAATTTGCAACTTGACAAAACTAACAATCAATCATACATGACGATATTTCTAGCGAATCATAATCGATAATTGTGAGACAAAACTAATTTATTGAATGAAAACCCATATTTGGAAACCCAGCTTATTCCTTAACCAATAATAAAATCTAGGTACTCATGGCATAAGAGTTCATCACAAGAAGAAAAATAATAGTTTCCATCTTTCTAAACCCTAGGCTAAAAGTAGAAGAGAAGATCCTCCCCAAAATTTCTAGGCTTCCCTATATATAGAGTTTTGTAACCTCTTCTTTAAAAAAACTAGAAAACCTAACAAAAATAGGAAAGTGCACCTCCTAAAAATTGTGTCCCGTGCATCAAACCCCGTGCAAAGTAGATCGCCAAACTCTGGCCAAAATCACACGTCCAAGGCTGTTCGTGTAAAGAAGTAGCCTAACTTCCCAATTGAGCTCATGCAGCAACTGTAGAAGCCCAGCACACGTCTTCATTGGCCTGTCCATTCAACTGTCAGTTTCATGGAACTGACAACACTTTCTTCTTTTCTTGCACACTCTTGACTCGGCTAAACCCATCTCCGGCTTCACCAGCAACAACAATCAAGTTCTGGCAGTCTTCATCATCAACATCACCCACAACTCGACTCCACCATTCACTGTTTCTCTTACTCTCAGCTGCAGACTCCAAACTCGAGCTTCTTCGTCGGTCTTCTCAGCATAACTCCATCTCGTCAGCCAACCATCACTGCCATGCAGTCCCGTAAACTCAATTTGAACTCATTATACTCTCAACCGTTCGACTTATCTTGAGATCCATATGGCTGCAGTCAACCTCCAACCATCGTCGATGACAGAAACACCAACGTAATACTCTCCACAGCTTCCTCCATTCTCTGAGATTGACAACAACCTACTCGACTTCTTCTTTCTCAGCTTCAATGAACCATTCCATTACTGCCATCGACTACCAGCAGCACCTCCATCTCTGCCAAGATCCGTTCTCGATCTCTATCACTTCCAATCACCAGCTCGAGCTTGTATTGATTCTCTCCATCACATGCTCCTCAACAGCATCACTTCCCTGTCCTTCGAGCTCAAGACTCGACAAGCCTGATTTTGGCAGGCCTTTGAGCAAACACATTGTGTACATTTTTCTGTTGCTTCATAGATGAACTTGTTGTTGATTCCGATATCAAATTCTTTCTCCTTACCTGCGCATAATTAAAATTTCATACACACCCAATCAATCCAAACCATTCAGAACTCTAAATCACACATTATCTCTTTCATTCATTGTCTGTTTCAATGGCAACAAGCTCTTATTCTTCCCTGTCTTTTCTCAGCTGCAATGAACCCAAATCCTCTTCGCTCGAGTTTGAGAATAACCCAATTCCCGATTCTTGTCAATCCTTCAAAACCCATCTTAATCTTCTCTTCAAAACCCATCTTGATCCTCTTATCTCGACAAACAACTCGAGCTCCTTACAGCCAAACCCGTTATCACTGCCAAACTCCAAACTCGAGCTAAACTGCCTCGGTAATGGTAGCAGCAAACTCTCACAGTCGTGTTCACACAGCAACACCTTGGACCCATCGTTGCCGGCAGTAAAGCTTTGGTTTCTTCCATGTATAAACTCATTCGACCTAGTTCTGTTATAAAGGAGGAGGTGCCCCCTTAACAAGCTGTCTGCCTGCCTTTAGAAAACCTTAGTGACTCGCCATAGCAATGCTTGCTAGAACAGTAGGCTTCCCCGTAGTAATCTCTCAATTCCTTTGTAAACGTGGCTTCCTCCTAGTAGAAGTTGCGTCCGCCTTTAACAATTCTGTGTTGTCTCAGTTTTGCCGCAACTTTTACTTGCTTCAACCGCTTCCAGATTCTTCATACGACGTCGGTATGAATCCATTCTTTTGCCATTGCCTTCGTCTTTTCGTCCTCTTCAAGTTGATGTGAATAAACTTTGGATTTGAGCTAGTTCCACTTCCTTTTGGTTAAGATAGCCTCAAACACCTAAGGAACTCAAAAGCAAACAAAATCAAAGCATAATGATACAAAAACTACCAAGAAAGCAAAGCATTTAAGTACCTAACTAGTGCAAATATTGCACCTATCAACACAAATGAAATGCACGTTTGTAGGATTGTGTAACCGTACACAATCTTGCACATTTGTTGGTTCAACAATAGTCAACCAAATGGTTAGACATATGATCACTTTCATATCAACCATATTCTTCTTTACCATAACTAGTTCAAGTGACTCAAATGAACTAGTTAGAGAGTTGTTCAATTGCAAGGAAATCTTATGTAACTACACAAGACACAATTGAAGCAAAAACGATTTTGATTCACTCGAATCGATTCATGAACTATATAGCCACGGTTTGCAATTTGCATTCCTTAGTCTATATAAGAATAAGTTCACAAACATCGTTTTTAGATATAACCTACTCAAGTTCGCGGACTTAAGTTCCCGGACGGAGTTCACAACCTCCAGCAAAATTTCTCGGGACGAGAACTTCCGCCAGTTCGCGGACTTGGCTCACACCACCATTCCGGTTCTCTTGATCAACAAAGTTCGCAAACTTCGGTTCAAGGAATAAGGACTTATACATATATGTGTTTCCACAATAATGCTTATATCCTCCAATGTTTATATAATCTAAACTCTCATTTCAATCATTGAAACATTCTTAGAGGACGTTGATATTCTATAGTTCTTATTCACAAACTATTTTTCGTCAAAGTAAGCAATTTTCAAAGTGATTGAAACTTGTCATGACTTTCGTCACTAGGTAAAGATGAACTTGGCTAAAGCGAAAGCTTACCAACACATATTTCGAGAAATAGATAGACGAGATAAACTCGGCTCAAAATAGCAAATGTGTATAATAAGTCTATATAGCAAAACGACTTTTGTCTCAAGATAGGAGATAAATAGACTTTTGAGTGATAGATAAGTTCAAGTCTCCACATACCTTTTAGTCGATGAAGATCCACCGGTTCCTTGAGTAGTCCTTCGTCTTGTATGATGATTTCCATGGAGTTCTTGAGCTCAACTACACTTTCTATCCTAGTCCGAGACCTTAGCTATAG
Organism: Papaver somniferum; assembly: GCF_003573695.1. Classification (NCBI taxonomy): domain Eukaryota; kingdom Viridiplantae; phylum Streptophyta; class Magnoliopsida; order Ranunculales; family Papaveraceae; genus Papaver; species Papaver somniferum. Next base: position 122,331,372 of record NC_039362.1, read on the forward strand.
TAGACTAGAAATCAAGACTTATAGTTTTGATCACTAACATTGAAAAACATGCTTGAGATAGCAAGGCATGCGAGTTCGACCGAGCAATGCTCTAACAAAGTCAATTGATGCAAATAATATTTTAGCTCCACATATAGAAAATATATCCAATATTTGAGTCTATTGCAAATGAACAATCTGAACCCAGAGAAGAATCTGTTATTATGGAGGTGTCAAAAATTATGGAAGTAGCACAACAAAACTCTTTGGAAAATTCTGCAATCAAATTTGTTAATGGAAGTAATGGAAAGGTGACTGAGGAGCCTATTCCTGTAATATCTTGGTCCAAGATAGTGGAGAAGGAAATGGTAAGTGCAACAAGTGAAATTGCAAGTATAGCGGGCAATAATGGAGTTGCAAGTACATCTAAAATCAAAACTCCAGAACAACAAAAGGTTAGTAAACAAGTGCCTGTCAAATACAATTTTAGGAAAAATCCTGGAAAAAGGAGTTTTAAAAGCTCCCAATCCAATCAATGAAGATTCTATATTGGAACCTAAGGGGCCTAGGAAGACCAAGGACCCAAGATAAATTATGGTCTTATGTTAAACAATTTAGTCCTTCTCTTGTATGGATAGCTGAATCCAAAGTAAAGTGTAGTGCTTCTTTTTGCAACAAACTAAATATGCCTGGAATGCAGAGTATGGCAATTCATAATTCTACTTCTTCAATTAGGGGTAATATATGGTTATTTTGGAATAAAAGTCTTGCAACTCCTCAAGTAATTTCAATTTCAAGTCAGATGATCACAGTGGGTGTTGGAGATGTTTTAGTTTCTGGAGTTCATGCACATGTTAGTATTACACAAAGGAGGTTTCTATGGTCTGAAATGGAAATGATTAGTGAACTGCAAAAGCCTTGGATAGTCCTTGGAGATTTGAATGCCTTAACTTCAATTGCAGAAAAGGTTGGTGGTAGGGCTCCTGATAAAACTGCAATGTTAGATTTCACAAATTGTTTAAACAATTGTGAACTTATTCAAGCTCCTAAAATAGGTCTAGATTATTCGTGGTCCAACTGTCAACAGGGATCAAAAAGAATTTTGTGCAATCTGGATAGAGTTGTCTTTAATCAAAACTAGTTACAAATATATGGTGATTGGGGATACAAAGTTGTATTAAGAATGGTATCTGATCATGCAGAGAGGATGTGCAAATGTGCCAAAGCCAAAGAATGCACCTAAAAAGTTTCAACAAATGTGGATACATCATCCAAATTTTCTACAAGTGGTGGCAGATAGTTGGTCTCAAGAAGTTAATGGTAATCCTTCTTTTGTTTTTATGAGAAAGTTAAAAAATCTTAAGCAAAGCCTTAATGAATGGAACTGGAGTGTGTTTGGTAATGTTGATATCAAGATACAAGAAGCTGAAGTTAAAGTTAAAAAGGCTATGGAAGAATCAGATGAACATCCATTTAATGACAATTCTCTAAATACTTTAGTGGAAGCTCAGAATGAATTATCTAGCAGAGAAGTGCATAAAAGTATACTTTCAAAGCAAAAATCAAGAGTCAAATGGGTTAAGGAGGGTGCTGCAAATACAAATTTTTTTTCATACAAACATGAAGATAAGACAATCCATCAATCAAATAAGTGAGTTAGAAAATACAAATGGTAATATCATTATGGATCAAGAAAAATTGCATCTGAAGTTGTCAAGTACTTTGAGAACAAATTTCAATATAAAGAAGTAAACATTGGAGAATCACTACTTGATGTGGTTCCTAATCTAATCAGTTCTGAAGATCAATCTATGTTGGATGCTACTCCAACAACAGAAGAAATTAAGGTCACAATCTTCTCAATTGATGCAAATAGTTCTCCTGGTCCAGATGGATTTTCTGGGATATTCTAAAAACATGTTGGGACATAATTCATCAATATATAATAAAAGCCATTCAGTTTTGTTGGAATAGAAAGTTTATTCCTAAGGGACTAAATTCCAGCTTCTTAACTCTGCTTCCAAAATGTCAAAGTGAAAAATCTTCTTCTCAGTTCAGACCAATTGGATTAAGCAATGTCAGCTTTAAGATTATAACAAAGTTAATTACCTTAAGAATGAGTACTTTAATGAATAAGCTTATATCTTCTCAACAGGCTGCTTATATCAAAGGGAGAAACATACAGGAACAAGTCCCGTTAGCATATGAAATGGTAAATGAAATGAAGAATAAAAGAAGAGGAGGAAATGTAGGACTTAAACTAGACATATCTCAAGCATATGATGCAGTCAGTTGGGAATTTCTTATGCAAGTACTTCTTAAGTATGGTTTTTCTTCTTCTTGGTGTAATTGGTTACTAACTATCCTTCAATCTGCAAGAATCTCAGTTATGGTGAATGGTGGACCATGTGGATTTTTTCCTATGGGAAGGGGCTTAAGGCAAGGAGATACACTATATCCCTTATTGTTTATTCTAATGGAAGATGTGCCCAGTAGAAATATAACCAAATTGGTTCAAGAAGAAAAAATCATTCCTATGGTGGTGAAAAAAGGCATACACCCAACACACTTATTCTTTGCTGATGATGTCTTTATCTTTTGTAATGGTGATAAGAAGAGTTTGAAGAATCTCATGGAATTACTTGAACAATATCAGTCCATCTATGGATAATGTATCAACAGAGTTAAGAGTAAATGTTTTATTGATGGAGTCAGTACTGCACAGAAACAGATAATTAGTGACAGATTGCAAAGAGAAATAGCAAAATTTCCAGATAAATACCTTGGAGTTATTCTTGCTCCAGGTAGAGTCATTGTATCAATGGTATGGTCAATTGTGGAAATGTTGCAAGATAAACTGGCTAAATGGAAGGGCAAAATGTTATCTTTTAAGACAGGCTTGTCTTAATAAAGTCAGTACTATGTAGTGTTCCATTATATAATATGTCTATCTATAAATGGCATGCATCAATCATTAAGATATGCGAAAGAATAATTAGGAATTTTTTTGGTCTGGAGACAGTGAAGTAAGAAAATTCAAAACACTATCATGGAAGAAGGTTTGTACTCCTTTTGGTGAAGGAGGTTTGGGAATAAGAAGAATGGAAACATTGAATAAAGCTTTATTGATGAAGATGATGCGGAAGATTCTCAACTCAGAAGAAGAATGGGTTAAGTTTTTTGTTGCCAAATACACAGATAAAAATGGCCAATGGAATACAAATTGGAAACAATCTTCAGTTTGGTCTGGACTGAAATGGGATTGGTCTTCATTGCAAGATGATGTTAGATGGTGCATTGGTGATGGATCAAAAATATCAGTATGGTTTGATACCTGGTTAGGGGAAAAGCCTATTATATATGACATTGGTTTCAATAATTTTGTTAAAAGTAATATAAACATGAAGGTTAAGGAGATACTTGATGGAACAATTTGGAGCATACCTGAGGAAATGAAAGAATACTTTAATGCTATAAGTTTGCCTGAAGTCAATGGTGGAAAAGATATCATGGTGTGGAGTGCTGATTTAAAAGGAAAATTCTCAACATCTGCAGCTGTGGAAAAATTAAGATCAAAAGAATCTAAAGTAAGTTGGCCAAATTATATCTGGAAACCGTTTCTTCATCCATCCATTGCAAGTAATATCTGGAAGTTGCAACATCAAATTTATATAAATGATGAAATTATGAGGAATAATGGTTATGATATGGTGTCCAGATGTTGCATTTGCACAAAAGAACAAGATAATATGGATAATACATTGTGGCAGTGTGAATTCAGTACACAAATATGGACTTGGATTTGTTCAATTTTTGGTTTTGAGAATCCACAATCTTTCAGTGACATCTGCAGAGTAGCTCAACAAAAAAATCCCTTGGTAAAGGAAGTATGGATGAATGCTGCTTGTTCAATCATGAAAGAACTATGGTTTCAAAGGAACAAAAAGCTATTTGAAGAAAAAGCTCATCAAATCAATGATTTTAAAAGGAAAGTATGGATATCTGTGCATGAGGGTGGTATCAGAATGAAAGGAACAAAATGGGGACAACACTATGATCAAAATATTATTGATGTATTTCAATTAGGTATAAGAAGCATCAAGTACAGATGCATCAAAGAATGTTACTGGGAAGATCCAGACCAAGGTTTCATATTATTCTGCTGTGATGGCTCATCATTTGGCAATCCAGGTGCAACTGGATTTGGTATTATTGCCAGAAATCCAAAGTGTGAAGTAATTGGAGCAATGTTAGGAGGGATTGGGACTGCAACAAACTATATTGCTGAAATCTTGGCAGTAATCTGTGCACTGGAGTGGGCCTGTGTCATGAATGCTTCAATGGTAATTATAAGTTCAGACTCAAAAACTGTTCTACATGATTTTTGCAATGATAGCATTCCCTGGATGTTTAGAACAAGATGGATAAATGCAAAACAAAACCTAGAATGCATAATATTCCAACATGGTTATAGACAAATCAACTTCTCTGCAGATGACTTGGCCAAAAGGGGTGCAGTATTACAAGCTGGTGAAAGAATCATCTACACTGGAAGACCATCTTTTCTAAAAAGAATAGAAATGCCCAATGTAGTCTACTACAGATTCTGTTAAGTTTTTATTATTCATCTGTAATTTCCCTTTTTTGTCCTTCATTTCATTGTGATGTAAAACTTTTGTAATTTGGCTATTCAATTAATAAAAATATGTGATTAAGCAAAAAAAAACTAATGGCCATATCGTTCAGTTGGATATTCGTTGTAGTGGCTATTGTAATATTAGTTTGACATTCTCAATACAAAATAAAACCCACTGACAGGGGATTCGTGGGTGGATAGAGTCTTACCTTCCGTACCAGAAGGGCGACGAACCGTTGAAGTCGACTCAGGCCACCGACTCCTATGTCAGTGTACGAACCTGAGGGGCCGAGACAGTATCGTAACTGTCGTCCTTCCCTGCAGCAGTTTTATTTAAATTAACCCTTCCTTAGGGTTTTAAAAATAATAATGTCCAAGAGTCCAAAAATAAAGTTCAAAAATTCCAAAAATAAAATATTGCAAAAAATAAAACCATATTTACAGTTTCTAAAAATAAAATAATATAAAATAACTATATACAAAAATCTTCTTCTTCAATCCTTTTGGATTCCTCTTTTCTTTCCTTTTTTGACTTCGCTTTTCTTTTCAACACTTTCTCTCTTTTTCTTTAGCTCAGCTCCAAATATGAAAGCAATGGCTTCGCTTTTCTTTTCAACACTTTCTCTCTTTTTCTTTAGCTCAGCTCCAAATCTGAAAGAAAACAAGAAATATCAAAACGCGTAAAACAGAAAAAAATAATAAAAGAAAACCTAAAAACAAATCTATAAACAAGTCCGCGTCGGCAGCGCCAAAAATTGATCGAATTTTAGATAGTGGTAAAAAGGTTGTCGTTCACTCGGACTTGATGAGATTCGATTTCTGACTTAATAATAAAAATATATATACAAAAGATGTCACAGTTTCGAGAGGTACTGAGACTCAGGGTTCCACCAATTCTCATTCATGCGATTCATATATTTATCCTAGACAATTATAGCTCAAATAATAATAAAGTATTGACTCTATGTCTTTGCCAAGGTAGATTTTTAAAATATTAAATATAAATCACAAGAATGACGCATAAAAAGTATTAAAACTAAGCATATGTCATCAAACGAAATCACAACTAATTAGTGAAAATCATAAAAAAATTAAATCAAGTGCAAGAATTCATAGAAGGAATAAATAAAATTACCACACACATGAAAAATAGCTTCCTTCTTTGTCCCAGTAATGGGGTTTAGCTCCGCATGGTGAAAACACGCTCAAAACGATTTTTCATAGCTTAAAAGGTGTGTTTACAATGGTGAAAAGGAGAGAAGTAATAAAAACAGAAAAATGCAACATTTATAAGCGTTACAAGCTCAACTGTTACAATGGTATGGATTGTCGCAAGAACGACAGATAGATATTGTAGCGGATTTAGCGACTGTCCTTCTGCAGGCTTTCCTGCACTTCGTTTCTTTGGCCTTGTGGCCTCTTCCTTCACCCCTAAACTCACGATCCCTTTCTATGATACCCCAAGAGTCTATTTATACTCAACACGCTGCGCAAATCCTTGCAATAACTCCCATAATCTCGCCATAACTCGGTATTATTTTTCATTGCCAGGATATGGAATAATTCTTTTTTTTTCTTCACTTCTTTACGCTTGAATGATCTGTAAAAATCTCTCCTCATCAATATTATGGAATCCCTGTCAATATATATTCTTACTGCACGTATCTTTCTCAAAATAACACAAATGTTTATTCGCTGTTTAAGTTTATCACGCAACTGCAGCAGTCGTAATCTCTTTTTTATCTCCTACATGCTTCCATTACGTTGCCAACACAGAAGACTGATTAAAACCCAAACCAACTTCAGTTATACTCGGGATAGCATAGGAAATCCCATAACTATCCTTACAGACCTTACTTCCCTGTTTTCTTCCACCCGTGTAAATATCCCTTCCTTTTCGAATAAATGTCCATTACCAAGCCTATTTAGTTAAAACAGGATTACAACCAACTAATTCCATCAAAAAACTCTCACAAAATCAGCCCACAATCTTCCATAGGAAACTCGATATATCAAACTCTTATTTCCCGCCATTTTCAGTTTTCAAAGAAAGAAGAAGGGGGTGTGCCCCTATCCACTGATGGATGCGATTAGCAGTTGGCGCATGTGGTGCAAATAGTAATTGAGGTGCCCCTTAGGAATTGAGTGCCCCTTATCCAAAGTAGGGTTCCGTTTAACAGTTGTTCTCCAGGTGCCTTTAACAACTTTTCGAGACGAATTTTCCAAAAATGTTTATTGCCCAAAAACACCTACACATACACAAAAACACCATAATAAATATAAATCGAGCACTAACAATACAGAACACTGAGGACTACATAGACACAAAAATGCGTCTATCAATACTACTATTGCAAGAATTTGATTACGAAATCAAGGATAAAAGAGGTGTTGAAAATACTATTGCGGATCACCTTAGTAGACTTGTTGTTTCCGAAGAAGAACTTCCTTTACAAAATCGTTTTCCAGACGAATAACTTTTCTCAATTGAGGATTCAACACCTTGGTACGTGGATATAGTGAACTACTTGGTGACAAGACAAGTACCTAGTACAACGTATAATTTTCTAAAGCTTAAGCTTAAGAAAATATCCAAGTTGTATGTGTGGAATGATCCCTACTTGTGAAAGTACGGTTCTGATCAAATCATTTGCAGGTGCGTACCTAATTCTGAATTTCAATTTATTCTTCTTTTTGTCATACTTATGCATGTGGTGGTCACTTTGGTTCTAAACGTACCGCTTTCAAAGTACTTGAAAGTGGTTTTTATTGGCTTATCCTATTTGAGGATGCATATATTTTTTGCAGATCTTGTGATAGATGTCAAAGAACGGACAATCTAGGTGCTCGAAATCAAATGCCACTCACACCATTCTTGTCGTAGAAGTATTTGATGTGTGGGGAATTGATTTTATGGGTCCTTTTGTCAATTTAATAGAAAATTTTATATACTTCTTGTTGTGGTTATGTTTCGAAATGGGTGGAAGCTAAAGCCATCCCTACTAATGATTCTCAAGTTGTTTGTGAGTTTGTGAAGGAATATATTTTCTCTAGACATGGTATACCAAAACTGGTTATCAGTGACGGAGGCTCACATTTTCGGAAATCCTTCCATGCTCTACTCAAGAAGTACAACATAACACACAAGGTTGGTACGCCGTATCACCCACAAACTAGTGGGCAAGCCGAAATCTCGAACCGAGAGATTAAATCCATTCTTGAGAAAACCGTTAACACTACACGGAAAGATTAGAGTTATAGGCTTAACGATGCGCTTTGGGCATATAGAACGGCGTACAAGACACCGATTGGTATGTCTCCATATCGGTTGGTTTATGGCAAAGATTGTCATCTTCCGGTTGAACTTGAACACAAGACTTATTGGGCGATAAAGATTTGCAACATGGATTATGACAATGCGGGAAAACAACGGAAGTTACAACTTAACGAGCTAGAGGAGATACATAATGATGCTTACGAGAGTTCTCGTATATACAAGGAAAAGACGAAACTTTTCCATGACAAGATGATTTCTCGGAAGAGTTTTGTTGTGGGTCCAAAAGTTCTTTTATTTAATTCTCGTCTTAAATTATTTTCTGGTAAACTAAGGTCCCGATGGGGTGGACCATTTGTTGTTGCTAATGTTTTTCCTTATGGTGCAGTTGAGGTTACTAGTCTCACTACATGGACAACTTTTAAGGTAAAAGGCCATAGATTGAAGCCATATTACGAAAAATTCCCTACGGAGAATGTAGACGTAATTAAACTTCAGGATTCACTCCATCTGGAGGAGTAGCATAATTGGAATGCGAAGTCGGGCTGAGGACATTAAACTAAGCGCTACATGGGAGGAAACCCATCGGTTTTGTATCTCTATCCCTTTTGTTTTTAATTTTCTTAGTTTTTCATATCACATCTTACATTCCGATCCTAGATTTTACAAAGTCCTATATCTATAATGAAAGTTTTGACGAAACTATTTTCGTCAGAAAAATTCTGACTGCGCACTTGTTGCGAAAACAGTTATCTAGACTTCATACGGAGTCCGATTTGAGTGGATGACCCCAAATCGTAAAGAAGACAGACTCACCTTTCTTTCCCAAAAATAAAATTTGAATTCTGAGTTTGTTAAGTTGGACCTATTGGCCTGGACATTTGAGTTTCGGTATTTTTCCAGAACTTTTTCAGACTGCATGTCTGTAAGTCCGGAGGCCATAAAAGTCAGACCGTTTATCGAAACATTGTGCCTTTTTGATACTTCATAGAGAAGACGTAGGAGAACAACTTTCATTTAGGATGTGTTTCCTAGTTCCCTACCCATTTGTACAGTTTTAGAATTTTTCAGGGCTGTTATGTCAGAAATCAGAATTTTCGGTTTTGAACATTGAGGACAATGTTGAGTTTAAGTGTGGGGGAGCATTTAGTATCATACTATATGCATATAAACATAAAAAAATATAATACTCTTTTATTTCTTGCATTCTTGAGACTTCATCTTTTGGAGTTAATTATGAGCTATTTTGGATGACACTCTAAACCTTTTTAGGTTGAAACAGTTCTTACGGCTATAGATTGAGTTCCACTTTATCGTTCTAAAATCCTTAAATATTTATGTTCATAATTGAATGCGAAACTCAGATGCTATAAATGGCGTGGTAGTCGTTTGAAAGATTCATCCTCGCAATTAATCATTACTGAATCACTTTCTTTTTATTTTTGCAGTTATATGTTTCTCTAAGTGATTTGGTGGGATCCTAGTATTTCCGTGGATTTTGTAGCAAGGTAATCATTGGTTGAGTATATAAAATCCCCTTAGACAATTGTCTTACACTAGTGAGCCAAAAAGAAAAAAAAACATATATATATAAGGCTCCTCTTCGTTTATCGACACTAATAATCCTATGATAGGTCCGGAATTACGGACCAATCATGTAGTCGATGAAAAAAAAACCCTATCATCATTATATAGCAAGTCAAAAATACTATTGATGAGGTTCTCGACACTTGGATAGCAGTATGTGTGAAACGTTGTTCCTGTCTCCGTCGCCTAAACAAGCGTGGAACGCAGGATCCAAGGCAACTATCACATTCTTGCTGAAAGGAAACATGCGCTTAGAGTATCTAATCATGTGGTCGAGTTAAATAGGTGCTTCTTTCAACTATTACGCTATAAATAGATCCTTTGACAACATTCATACAAGTATTGTGGGTAACATCTTTCACTTTAGTCAACATTTGCATACTTCACTTTTTTATTTCCATTTTCTTATTTATCCATGTGATTTCATTATGCGAGTGTTGTGGCAAACATTGCAACATGTACGATGACTATCTTAGTATAGTTTTGCAATCAGGTTGAATGTCACACGTAAGTAATTGCTTACGTATGATGATTGTAATGTATGTGGGATGTTTGCATCTAAATAACTTATGCAGGCTAATTATTTGGCCTTATGCTTTGTGTCTATCCTTAGTAGTTCTTCCAAGGTGAGAAATTGGAGTAGTTTTTGTGGTTATACCCTTGTAAACCCTCACGATACTATAACTCGTCCACTAGGCACACCTAGGGATTTAAAGGCTTGTTATACATGCTAAGTGTCACCATATTCTCAATGAAAGAGAGTTGTTGTATTTAAGATTAGTTTGATTTAGTTTACTCGAGGACTAGCAAAAGATAAGTGTGGGGAATTTGATAAGTGCATAATTCATACGATTTTAGTGTCCATTCCATACTTGTTTTAGCTATTATTCTTGCATATTTTCGTATAATTACTCCTGTTTTCTCTTATTTGCCTTTATTAGGTGAGTCATAAAAAAAGGAGCTACAAAGTGATAAAAAGAGCTAGGAAGAGAAGTATTCCAAGTATCCAAGTGCCCAAGTCCAAGAGAAGTGGAAGAAGTGCGACGAAAAGGAGCAAAACGCTTAAAATCAAGAGACGGGCCAAAGACCAAGCTTAATTCATTCAAATTCAGGATTTCTTATCCCCATCTTGAGGATAATTGAAAGAGGAAAATAATAAAAAAAGCATGAGGTCATTCCGAGTTTGGACGAAAAAGTTGTGGGCAAAACAAGTTTTTTATCGAATACCGAAGACAAGCAAGTATGCGAACGGGTACGCATACTTGTTTCCCCTGTATTTAACTGAAATTTAAGTATGCAAACGGGTATGCATATCACGGAAGGCCAAAACTCACGGCTAGGGTCCTTATTTTGTATTTTCGGGTCGGGTTCTTGAACCGAACTAGATACTTGAAGGCCAAGCAATGTAAACCTATATAAAGAGGTATTAGGTCATGAATGAAACATGATCAAGAGGTCACGAAATTGTAAATCTTGGAGAGAAGAAATTACTCACAGAGCGAAAGCTAGGGCTTCAGAGCGATTCTTCAATCGTAACGATATATTTAAACTTTTCTTATATGTATATCATTGATGCTTCTACATCCATGAGTAGCTAAACACCTATTGATTGAGGATGAATTCTAAGTTGTAAACTTGATTTTATTTAATATATGAATCTATTTTGATTTCTTCATATGATTATAGTTTGTTTCTACTATGAATAATTATTATGATTGATTGATTGATTGATTGTTCTAGGTGGCCAACTAAATCAGTTTATTGATTAATCTAAAGCTAGTAAAGGGGTAGGATATCCGTGTAATTGTTGAATAACCCCTACACAAGTAGAAAACGTGAAACCTTGCATAGGGATCTGTGGAACAATCACGTGTAGAAACAACACTAGAAAGTGGACCTTGCGTTAAGAATCTAACTACTAGGATTAACCTAAGTCACAAAACATAAAGCTTTCGACCAAGTTACACCTTGAGTGTGCTAGTACTTGGTGGTTTGGACGAATAAAATCTTGTATTCGAGCGCTTCGGTATCCAGTGACCAAAGGACTTTAGAGAATAACACTGCTCTAGCTTCTTTTCTACGGTTGGTGATAATCTATGATTAATGACGAATAAACAAATATATTAACTCATTGTCAGTTTATTAACAAAAAATGATTCATTGATCATATCTCTCTCTATTGCTTACAATTCAATATTTTCAATTTCCTTTGTTTAAAATCTAAAACAAAACCCCCTATGTGACACTTTGACAACTAAAACTCAATGCTCCGTGGGACGATCCATACTTCCATTATATTACCTGTTAATTGTTCGGAAATAAATTATTTAATTTGATTGCACTTACGACAGCCATCAAATTTTGGCGCCGCTGCCAGGGAGCAGTTGGTAGCTTTAGTTGTTATTTTTCTTAGTTCTGTTTTTGTTTTTTTAGATTTTCTTGTGAGTTTTAATTTCGTTTTTCTAGATTGTAGTTTCAAGTACTTAATCTCTGGCACCGAAAGATTGGGATTACCAGAGGTGTGGAATTCAAACCCGTAAAGGAACAGTATTACAAGCACATCAACAACCACAATCGGAACCCTTTACAGAAGATATGGTTAATACAGACGACGAGACAAACCCACCTCCTCCTCCTCCGGAGAAGAAGCTGCGAGAGTTGACATCTCCATGCTTAAATTCGCAACCATTGTGTATTACTTTATCTAACACGGTGGAACTGAAGTCGAGTATTTTTCACCATTTACCGAAGTTCAAGGGACATCCTGGTGAAAATACGAACCTTCATCTTCAAGTGTTCCAGCACAAAATGAGAAGTCTTAGGCAAGGTACCAAAGATAGTGATACGACAATGCTGCAAGCCTTCCCATTCTCTTTAATATATTCAACGGAAGAATGGTTGTATTACCTTCCTCCTGGGAGTATTACAACATGGACCGAGATGAAAAAGCTATTTCTGGAGAAATATTTTCCTGCTTCAAATGCAGCATCTCTTCGTAAAGAGATTAATGGTATTCTTCAGATTACTGGGGAGTCTCTCTATGAATATTGGGATAGGTACAAAAAGTTAGTGGTAAGCTGTCCCCATCACAACATATCCCCAACACTCATCATTGAATACTTCTATGAAGGATTACTTCCAGAGCAACAGAATTTGATAGATGCAGCTGCTGGTGGTTCACTTACTGAAAAGACAATCTCGCAGGCAACTAGTTTGATCGAGAGTATGGCTTCGAATGCTCAACAATTTTACACCAGAAATAACTCAAATGTCAGAAGAGTTAGCAATATGGAGGAAACTTCACAGTCAGAGCAACAATTGAACAATATAGAGAAGGTAGTCCAACGAATGACAGCAGTGATCACTCCTTCATACGAAGATGAAGCCGAGGTAAATGCTATATTTCCTAATCAGAGGCCAAGGTATGATCCATATTCTAATACTTTTAACCCTTGTTGGAAAGATCATCCTAATTTCAGTCATGCTAAAAAGCAAGCAACAACTTCTAATCCATATATTAGACAAGGTGGTATTCAACAATCACAATCACAATTCCAACCACAACCTCAAGCTCCAAAGGAGGACACCTCAGAGAAGATGATCACCATGATGCAAGGTCTCACATCTATGTTTCAACAGAATCAACAAAAGAATGATGCGGCTATTAAATAATTGCAAACTCAAATGGGGCAATTGGCTATAACAGTGGGTAAGTTGGAGGCACAAGCATCAACAAATTTACCATCTCAACCGTTCGTGAATCCAATAGAACATGTTAATGTGGTAACTTTAAGGAGTGGAAGGAAAGTAGACGATTCAAATATGGATTCGGGGGCAGTTCGTGTACTTAGTGATGATATTGAAAAGGAAGTAGAGGCGGAAACCGTACCAAAGGAAAATCCAACCTCAACCGACCAACCTAAGGACACAGTTCCCACTTTTACCATACCACCTCTTTTCCTAGTCGTTTTGCCAAATCCAAGAAAGAAGCTCAAGACAAGGAAATCATGGATATTTTCAGCAAAATACACATCAACGTTCCATTTATTGAGGCTATCAGAACTGTACCCAGGTATGCCAAAGTTTTGAAGGATTTGTGTACAAGAAAGGATAAGTTGATTGCTAATGAAATTACTCAAGTGGGCGAAAGTGCTACAGCTATGTTACTAAAGAAGATTCCTACCAAGTGTGAAGATCCTGGAAGTTCCACGGTACCCGTTACCATTGGTAACCGACGATTTGAGCGTTCTCTTCTTGATTTAGGAGCATCAATAAGCGTTATGTCAGCCGATATTTATGATTCTTTGAATCTTGGACCTTTAAAAGATACAAGGATTACTATTCAATTGGCCAACAAGTCCAATATATATCATAAGGGAGTTGTGGAGGACGTCTTAGTTTAAGTGAATCAGATAATCTTTCCGGTTGATTTCTACATTGTGGATATGCAGGATGGAGAAAATTGTTCATCTACTTCGTTACTTCTTGGGAGACCATTTATGAAAACTACAAAGACGAAGATTGATGTTGATAGTGGCTCACTTACTATGGAATTTGATAAAGATATCATTCGCTTCAACATATCTGAGACCATGCGTTATCCTAGTGATGTTCACTTTGATTTCTCATTGATGTTATTGGTTCGTTAGCACAATAAATGTTTGAGTTGAACGGTGAAGATAAACTTGGGGTTGAATTACACAACAACATTGATTTGTACGTTCATGGAAAACCAAACCTAGACATTGAATTATCCAAAGAATTGGTGGAGACATGTGGTGGTTTAACGGCACTACAAGAAGCCAAACTGGGTAATATCTCTTATATTTATGTACCCATAACTAATGAGGTTCAATTACCTTCTATTGTGCAGGCACCGAAACTAGAACTGAAGCCGCTTCCGGACCACTTAAAGTACGCATACTTGAGTGATAAAGAAGAACTTCCAGTGATTATTGCAAAGAACCTCACCCCAATACAAGAAGAACGTCTACTTAGGGTTTTGAAAGAGACAAAACGGCTATTGGTTGGACAATTGCCGATATCAAAGGTATTAGTCCATCCATGTGCATGCATAGAATCCTAATGGAAGATGAATTTAAGCATGTATATGATGCTCAGAGTAGGCTTAACCCCCCAATGATGGAGGTTGTGAAGAAAGAGATCCTCAAATTGCTAAGTATGGGGGTGATTTACCCAATTTATGACAACAAATGGGTTAGCCCGATACAGGTGGTACCGAAGAAATCAGGTGTCACTATTTTTAGAAATCAAGATGATGAAATTGTTCCTACAAGAGTTCAAACAAGATGGAGAGTGTGCATAGACTACAGAAGGCTTAATGCAGCAACCCAAAAGGATCACTTTCCTTTGCCTTTCATTGATCATATGTTGGAGAGGTTAGCGGGATATTTACATTATTGCTTTTTGGATAGTTATTCGGTTTACAGTCAGATTGTTATTGCACCAGAGGATCAAGAGAATACTACTTTTACTTGTCCTTTTGGTACGTTTACCTATAGAAGTATGTCGTTTGGTCTTTGCAATGCACCTGCACTTTTCAGAGGTGTATGGTTAGTATATTTTCTGACTATGTGGAGCGCATTATTGAGGTATTTATGGATGATTTTAGTGTTTATGGTAATTCATTTGATTCTTGTTTACAAAATCTTGAACTTGTGCTTAAAAGATGCATAGACACTAATCTTGTTTTAAATTGGGAGAAATGTCATTTTATGGTAAACCATGGCATAGTGCTCGGTCATATTGTGTCCTCTCGAGGGATTGAAGTTGAAAAAACAAAGATAGACCTAATAAGAAACTTACAATATCCCACTTCGGTGAGGGAAATTCGCTCGTTTCTTGGTCATGCAAGTTTTTACAGGAGGTTTATCAAGGATTTCTCCAAAATCTCAATGCCGATGTGCGAATTATTGCAAAAGGAGGTTGTTTTTGACTTCAACAAGGAGTGTAAGGATGCCTTTGATAGATTGAAAGAATTGTTGATAACTGCACCAATTATCAAGTCACCTTAAGGATTGGAGTTTTCCATTTGAATTAATTTGTGATGCAAGTGACTATGCAGTTGGAGCCGTTTTGGGTCAAAGAGTAGACAAGCTATCTCATGTAATTTATTATGTATCTAGGACTCTAAACGATGCACAAATCAACTATTCTACCACCGAGAAAGAATTTTTGGCTATTGTATTTGCACTAGAAAAAATATATCATATTTAGTGGGTTCAAAAGTGGTTGTGTATTCTGATCACTTAGCACTTAGGTACCTATTAAATAAGAAAGAAGCTAAGCCAAGACCGGTAAGGTGGATACTTGATCGAATTTTAGATAGTGGTAAAAAGGTTGTCGTTCACTCAGACTTGATGAGATTTGATTTCAGACTTAATAATAAAAATATATATAAAAGATGTCACAGTTTCGAGAGGTACTGAGACTCAGGGTTCCACCAATTCTCATTCATGCGATTTATATATTTATCCTAGGCTCAGATAATAATAAAGTATTGACTCTATGTCTTTGCCAAGGTAGATTTTTAAAATATTAATTGTAAATCACAAGAATGACGCATCAAAAGTACTAAAACTAAGCATACGCATACGAGTATGCATACTAAGTTCTCAGACTTTCATTAAACCAACTAGTACGGATAGGGGTATGCATACTATGGTTCCCGGACTTGGAATAACTTGCAACAGTTAGCATACAAGTACGCATACTGTGCTATATCCAATCATGGTTAATTGTTCTAAACTCCCATATCAATCATTTAAACATTCTTAGAAGACGAGAATAGCTGTCTCACACAAACTATTAGCTTCAATGCAATTTTGAAGTGATCGAATTATCAATACGAAACATTCCGAGTCTACATCAAATGACTGTCTCACACAAATCATGTAAGATGTTACCAGGAGATTTTCACATGATCATCTTTTGACTTTCGTCAAAAATATAAGATGAACTTGGTTAAAGCGAAAGCTTACCGACACATATTTCGAGAAATATGTAAGCGAGTTAAACTCAACTCGAAATATCAAATGTGTATAATCGAAGTCTATATAGCTATAGGACTTTTGTCTCAAATAGGAGATAGAGTAGATAGACTTT
Organism: Papaver somniferum; assembly: GCF_003573695.1. Classification (NCBI taxonomy): domain Eukaryota; kingdom Viridiplantae; phylum Streptophyta; class Magnoliopsida; order Ranunculales; family Papaveraceae; genus Papaver; species Papaver somniferum. The sequence continues at coordinate 122,347,973 of NC_039362.1, forward strand.
TGAGTGATAGATGATTTCAAGTCTCCACATACCTTTTGTTGATGAAGTTCCACAAGCTCCCCTTAGTAGTTCTTCGTCTTCAATCGATGAACGCCATGAAGTCTAATGCTCAACTACACTTACTATCCTAATCCGAGACTTAACTATAAGTATACTACAAATCAAGACTTATAGTTTTGGCAACTAAACTTGACAACAATCTTGAGATAGAATGCTTGCGAGTTTGACCGAGCAGTGCTCTAACAACAAGGAATGCTTCTAAAAATAAAAAACTACATGAAGGATGAGGATGTTTCAAGCCTTCACCTGATTCCAACATTCCGAGCAAAGTGGCTCCAAACAAAAGGTTTCCTCAAGTTCGACGTCATTGATGTACCGACCGCATTGATAATACCGTTAAATGCAAAATATACATACATTTCATGAATGATGTTGCACCTTTTTACCTTGGAAATTATCTGCTTGACAATCATAAACCATCCGAAAGAATCGACATCTCAGGCAAAACTCAATATCCATGGCACAATAATCATCACCACAAGACAGGGACTAATGTTATGCTTAGTACCTTGGATTTTTAACATTGGAATTATGTCTGCAACTATCCTCATCAATTAAGGACTTTAACTATTCAAAGTGTATCTGTTGCACATCATAACGTTCACAAACTTTAACCTGCTTAATCCTACGTATTGATGTATTTATGGACTTGAAATTCTTCAAACGTTTCAGGATCCCCTCTGTTAGACCATAGCTCGGTTGAACCCACCAAGCGTTGGTATGTCAAGTTTGGTTTTCATATTTTAGTGAATCAAAACTCATTTAAAGAGTCGTTTGATTATGTACTAGAGTCAACTTCGTATCAGTTAGCTTGAAAGTATTAGGATATGAGACATTACAAGTATTGCGAAGACTTGAAGAAGTAAGAAGCTACAACGACAACATCATCCTTCCACTTTAGGTTAGTGATATTTTACTTGAACTGTTTCATTCCCTAACGTATCTTTCAAGTCGTGCATATTGAAAACAAAACTGCGAAGCATGAACACTCTAGATAGACATAGTATTAAGGAATACAATACGAGGTTTATTGCTTAACCATTAAACTTTGTAGATAAGACTTCGACATAATCACTTAAATGCTATGTATGGGTATAAGGTGAGGATTTCATCCTAGGAAACAATATTTTACATGTGTTTTAAGGAAGTAAATTCATGAACTTGTTTTGTGAATCGAAAAGGAAATCGCCAGGCATTATTGGTATTGTTATTCATTGCATATCTTGTGAACAACCAATATGTGTGATTAGTATAACCGCTCAAGAATTTATTTTTGTTCTTGGTAAAACTATTCACAAAGGCCTGACTTTTGTATTGGTATGACTTTTATTAGTGAAACTGATCTTAAGTAATCACCGAGATGGTATGATCGATTTTGTGTTATTAGTAAGAGGAGCAACCTATCACAAAGGGGAATCGATCCTTGTATGAGGTGCAACATGTTTTAGCAGAAAGGAGAACCGATCCTATGGACATGTGCAACACGTTTTTAGGCAAAGGGGAACCAATCCTATGGACATGTACAACACATTCAAGTTAGATACCATATATATGTGGGGAACCGATCCTAGTACCTAGTCAACCGATTTGGAAAGCTAGTGTAACTATGCACAATACTCACATGGAGGTAGAACTGAAACTTGTTTTGGTAGAACTGTTAAACCCATGATTGGTGATTGAGTGTTCTTGATCAATCACATAGTTCTTGAAAGTCAGATGAACCAATTCTAAACTTGTTTGGAAGTGTACCGAATCGGTTTCAAGATTGTAAGTATGAAAGAGGACTTACAAAGTAAGGATGTCGACATACTTTGAACATGTGCAGTAACGCTTATCTTTAATTGTTTAAAGTTATTCCTTAATATCTAAAGGAAGAAAATCCCAGGATCAAAACATAAACAAGTTGAGAATCTTGTATTTAAGGTTTTTAATTTTAGGAAAATGAGAATTAGTAATGTGCATTTACTAGTTGGATATTTTCCAAAGAGATTTTCGGTCAATATTTTGGACAGAGCATTTCCAGGAATTATGAAAACCGAATTTGGAATATATTTCATATCTTGAGAATATTTTCGGTTTTGGAAATTCCTTGGTGTCCAAACTTCCTTGTCTATAAATACTTGAAGTTTGCATTTCGAGCAAACTAATCCTTCGTGACAGCAAACTTCTTCGGTTGTGTTGTTACTGGTGAAGCCGCCTATTCGGAAAGGAGAGTAACCTAATTAGGCAAAATCTCTTACGGCCTCTCAGTTTAAAGTCTTCCTTGGGATTGAGAAGCTCTATTAGTACCGTTGGTGGGAAACTAGATAATTGCGGTTGATCTTTTGTTTTTGATTGATTTGATTGACTAACGGTGGTTGAACTTTGATTGCACCTAGTTTGTTTATGCTTGAGAATCTTCTCTTCTGATATAAGATTCACTCAAACTAGATCGAAGTTTCGACAGGGATCTTTAGACTGTTTATAGATCTAAAGATGTCTTGTGATAATCCATTGTTAACAGACTCCGTTCTGTGCGTGATTGATCACAAGAGATTCAAGTTGTCGTGTGCAGACGTTTATTGAAGATCTAAAAAGATTTGAAGACAAAGAAGATATTGACGATTTCTGATTTGGGGTTCATAATCTTTGGTGTGCACAATACTTATTTCGGTATAGAGGATCCAACTATAATCGGTTTATCCTTGTGGTAAATTATATTGATTAGTTGTGTAGATCGGCATCAATACAATTTTTTTTTGATTAAAAGTATTGATTGCAAAATCTTAACAATTACTTCGGTAGTTGATAATAAGATAGATCTAAGAACCTGACGAAGGAGTTTATTGAGATAAACAGAAGAGCCTTTGTCGAACTCACATTACTTGGTTGAAGAGAGTTGCTACCAAATAGATTTGTTGTTCCTTTACTGTTTGGAATACGAACCAAAGGAATTGTTCCAAGTACGTGACTTATTCATAAGTTGGAGGCATGGGAATACAGACGGAACTAGGTGAACTATAAGTTTAGTTGCTTGGTCTCAACTATACTAAGTTGGATTGATTTTTTATAGCGGCTTAATCCTGAGAGTATTCAATTCTGGACAAGGTCCCGAGGTTTTTCTGCATTTGCGGTTTCCTCGTTAACAAAATCTTGTTGTGTCATTTAATTTTATTTTCCGCAATTATAATTGTTGTTATTATAATTTAAAGTAAATTACACAAACGTTAATTCCTATTTACTTGATAGTAATACCATTGTGTTTGGTTAAGTCCGAACCTCTTATCAAGTAAACATACTTCGTTGTTGTATTGTCTCGATATCGTATCCATAGACGATCACACGAAGTGTGAACCGATTAGTTGTATTTTCTCGACTCAGTGCACAGACAATCACTTTCGGAGAAAAGACTTATAGGTGGAAAAGTTTTAACTCGAGGTATATTTGGGTACCACCGCCTTTTCAATTGATATCAGAGCAGGCAAACACGAAAAGATCTAACAATCTGTGTTTGGTGCGATCCAACCTATAAGATATGAGTCAAAATAAGAAAAGCAAAACTAAACTTATGAAGAACTCAGTTAACGTATGTCAAGATAATGAGAATAATATCTCAAAGAAAGTCGATGAAAATTGGTCTCGAAAGTCTTTTCGAAAATCAAAGAAAAAGTCTATGACTAATGACTAATGACTTGGTTACGAGTCAGGTTACTGATCAGAAAAGAATGAGTCTGAAACTCAAGAAACATGTTTTGCATCCGACTCCAATCCCTAGTGAAAATCGTCTGAAAAGAGATTCGATTCACTAGCTTGCCCAAGTTCTGAATTTCGAAAGGTGTTGGAAAGATTCTTCAAACATGTTGAAAACTATTCAGAAAAGGGAAAAACCATTGATAGTCTAGATGATGTCACAAAACTTATTGTTCGACTAAATGTAAGAATATGTGAAGGAAAGCGAGAAACACTCAGTCTTCAAAATAATCTGACAGATTATATGGAACAAAAATTGGCCTTGTGCAATGAAGTTCATCAACAGACTAAAGAGTGTGAAATTCTTACTCAATCACTGGAACATTCATAGATAAGGAATAAGGTCCTTATTGAGAAACTTCTTAATGTAACATGTCAAGAGGTATATCTAAACAGATGTTTAGAGAAACATTTCCAACAAGGAATGAATACCTTAAGAGGACATATAGAATGTATTGAACATGAGACATTAGCAAACTGTCAACTGGCAGATCTAGATCACACGGGTTCAAGTTCAAAGAACATACCATTCTGGGCACAAGATGTAATCGAGGATATTGCATATCGCAATTTTCATAATAAAGAGGATGGGTTCAAAACCCACGAAGAGAAACATGATAATGTTCAATAAGGGAGAAGATCTCCTCAAGAGGTATTTGATGAGGAATATCCTCATCCCAGTGCTTAACCGCATTGGAATGTGCATCCTTACAATGCCCAATCTTCGGATGTAAAGGATCACATGTATCCAGGAATTCTGTATCTTGTAAACAATCTCTTATTCAGTATAGAGAGCTTACACAACCTACATGAGGATGCAATTTTCTGGCTCTATGTGTAGAAAAGTTGTATTGCAAACAACTTGTGTAAAACAAGATAAGTTTCCGAGATAGATGTATCTCTTGATACAGATCTAGAAAGATAATTTCCTTTCGAAGAAAGATGTGAAACTGTAACACATTAGATGCGAAAAATCTTTTCAAATCTTGTCAGAATTATTCATTTAAGACTGATATCTATTTTTTGTATGTGTTAAAGGTATTTCAAGTATATGTACTCACTGTGTCTGAGAACGTATACTAAAGGATGAATTCTCAAACCAGATCTCAAGCAAAACTCCTGAAAGCCTTGAGTGGAATGAGTTTTAAGGAAATTGTTCTTGATGATACCTTCAAGAAATCTGGTTGTGAAGATGTCAAAAAGGAAAAAGAAGATGTAACTCATCTCCTTGTCCAAACCAGTTTGGATGTTAAGGTTGATATTATCAATCTACGACAAGTCCTCCTCAGTACTATCGAAACTCATCATAGACAGACAACATTACTAAGAACTATTATCCGTAACCAAAGAAAGCTGATTAAACTTGGAATCGGTAACAGAGACACTAGTCCAAAAGGGGCTATAAATGACGAATGAAGTCTGTTATAAAACATGATATGTCACAGTTTTCATCTGTCATTCGAACCGTTATTTATTTGGTGTGACTCTTTATAAATGACAAATAAAGAACGTTATTAAGTATGACGAGTAAAATATGTGATTTTAAGTCACGACCAAAATTTATTATTTAGTACCACGATTATCTTATGTTAAATACAATCACGGACGATGTCTGTCATAAAGGAGGTGTTTTCGTAGAAACAAATATACTAATTCAAAACAGGAATGTTCCGTCATTTTTCAGGCTATTGATTCAGATTTGGTATTTAGATTTTGTTAATATGAAATTCATTCAGATTTAGGTTTAGTGTTTCTGAAACAAAATTTTGAACAAATTCTGAAAATGTAACAGAATCTTAAATAAAACCGCTGAGATAACTTTATTTAAATTACCCAAAAAGAACAAAGAATATCTGAATATATATTAAACACTAAAAGCGAATTCAATCTACATTCACATAATCATTAAAATTAAATTCAATCTACTGTCACTCTAAGAAATTCCAAGTACTCCATTTTTATCGCATAACATCGCACTTGCATCCATAACTTCATCAATCATGCAGTGATAATAGTCATCATTCAGTGGTTTTGATTTATCAACATATGCACATTCAACCGCTTCTTTCCTGAAGTTCCTCAAAAAAAAGCTAAGGAAAAACGACGAAGGTATTGCTGATATCCTAATGTCCTGTATAACAAGATACAAGTTAGTTGAAATTTCAATGCATGGAAGGAAAGCAACGGCCACATATTCAAGTACAAAGAAGAACTATTGATCTCGACTGCGGGAAAACAATATAATCTAATAACAGAGACAGTGACACACCATTAAGCTAAAACCACAAATACTTGCACCCACAAAACAACCTACATGCGAAATCTTCAGAGCAAACCTCTATAAATAAATTACATGCGACTTACACAACATATATAGTGATTTGCAGATTCTTCAATAAATCAATCACTACTTTAATTACTACACTGCTAAATAGTATATTCAAAAGACCAGATCACATAATGGAGAAAGAATATACAGTAAATGAATGCAATATATAACAATACCTGAAGCTGTTTAGCCACATATCTAAATGAGGATCCAGATACTTCAATCCAAGTCGGCATAAATACAAGATAAAACATTGCATGGAAAGGATTGGAAGCAACCATATCTGCAAAAGCACAACGAAGCTTGAACTGTTTCACTTGTACAACAACTATATAGAAAACAGTACAAGATTAACGAAAGTGTTAGGCATCAAGTGGTATGTTATTTGTTAGATAGTAGGAATCAAGTATCTGAATCAAACTTTACTGGAAAATTCTATCTAACCTGGGAGATAAGGTAAAGGTTGTATACAAGAGCAAACTGCAGAATGATGGGCATGTTAGAGGTGTAGAACAACTTAATAAGATGTGAACCCTGTTGTCCACGAGCATTCTTTGCTAACTGGTAGGACAATGCCGGACCCTTGGAATTGGGGAAGATCAAGATTGTTGTTCACAAATTTTTCACGTTTGGGAGGTTCTGCCGGTAGAATGCTTTATCCGACCATGTCTGTCCAAGTTATCAGCAGATGGAACAAAGCACTGACATCACCTTCAAAATCAACATATTCTCTTTATCTGTCCCAGGAAATCTGGTTATCAAGTCTTGAACTCCTCTCGTTCTCACGCAAGCAGTTGAGCCAGTACTCTGAGAAACTAACAAAATAATAGCAAAATAACCAACAATGAATCAATAAAAGTCTTCGCAGGTCAGCATGAAATATGAACTTATCTTGAACCAATAACAAATAGCCTAATTTTCGAGGAACGTCATAAAATAACTGAATTTCATGTCCAATACAAAATCCAATTTTTTAATGCACAAATGATTTTCAGGTACAAATCAACTGTTTATACTGGAACTCATTTTCAGATACATTCCAATTACTGTCATTTACAAAGTTAAACATCAAAGGGGAAACAGTTTGCAAAGCTTATAAAGGAACTCAAAAGGTTTAAACGACAACCAAATGTGAGTAATATACTGGCTGACCTTTTTGAACCTCTATCTAAATCATAACAACCTCACTTATATTAAGGCTCGAAGAAAACTCACCTCTGAGGCTGTTCATGCACAATCCGAGCTGCAGATTAAGCAGCAATTCCTTGCTTCGGCCTCAATATAATTCCAGCATCTTGCTTTGGCTTCAATATAATTCCAGTATCTTGAACTCTCACATTCAAGCACATGAGCAACGACTGCACATTTCAAAACAATCAAACACATGAAGAACTCAAATCATTTACTATCACAGTAACTAATATCCCAGACTCCCACAAAACGTGTTATATAAAGGAAATGATCTTACTTTTCTTGTGCCTTTGGAATGATTTGTATGTTGTTATCCTGAACAAGGATGAGGCCAAGGTTTTGGGATTCTCCCAAATTGATATCAGATGACATATAGGATGGAAGCATTGCCAGTTGTGAATCTGAAAATCATCAATATAAAATTGATTAACTTTCTAGATACAACCATAAGTAGAAATTGAAACACGATATTCTAAATCTTCTCATATTCATGACTACAGCAAAACAATCATTACAGACACAAAAAAAATATCCTAACAAAAAGAAAAGCTAGATTCAATGATAATACTTTTATGTTAACTGTTTAAAAGGGAACTCAAACAGAATTTATAAATCGATTTTACCTGGGTAAGAACTTCCACAATACTGAAATCACAAAGAACACAAATAAATCAAAATCCATAACAAATTCCAGATTCAAAAAATAATCCCCAATTTCACTTAAAACCTTAAAATCTTTACAACAATCTTCCCAAATCGGATTTTTATGTGAAGACCCTAGAATCTTACAAGAGCATTAAATCTAATCGAACAAGATAAAACGAAGAAGAACCATACGTTAAGTAATGGGTTTGTTCAATGAGAAACTAATTGTTGTTGTTTTCTTTGTTGGAGAGCTTGGGTTTTGTAGAGAAGATGAAAAAGATGGGGGGTGGGGGGTAGTTTTTCTGAATTTTTCAGACGCATGATAAGGATTATGGAGGAGAAAGAGGCACCGGGCACGGAAAAGGCTAGGGTTAGAAGTTGGACGCAAACAAATGGCAGCTAAAGACTGGGCTATAGGTCCGATACCGAACTATATGCATGGCTCGCGGCCCATTAGTCGCTGAGTTAACCATTTTCAAATTTATAGTAACCTGGCATTACATGTGGCTAGCCACTTTTGGTTATGTAATAGAAGATTAGTGGTGGGCGTACAAATACGAAAAATATTTGTCGGATTTATTCCGTGATATAATAATTTATGTTTAAATCACACACCTAGTAAATTACCACGTTTGAGAATGACGGTTTTATTGCGTTAAATGATGAGCCCAACGATTTTCTGGTTATACGACGGAATTTGTTTGTCAAATTTTATTCACGTGATTAACCTGTCATTTAAAAACGTGATTAATAGCCTTTTCTGGACTAGTGAGAATATGCTCGAAATATTAATCGAAAGGTTAATGCTTTAGCCTGTAAACATAATCAAGGTACTGTGTGCAGAATCCGAGATATCAGTCGAGATGCTGCTGATGAAGATCCTGAAAAATTTGAGGAAATTGAAGATGATCTTTAAGAATGCTTAATAGACAGTAGTTTTTGTATTAAGTCTATTATGAATAAAACTATCTTATTATGAATAAAATTATTTGATTTATAATTTTTCTTGTGATAGTTTTTGATTTACATAGCTTGTGCTTGAATGCTTTATCTTATTTCTATGTATGTTTATGGGATGTTTGATTTCGGTTTTATTACCCTGATATTCGATCTCATAATGTTGTGAACCCTTACGGTTTGGGTGACTTTTTGATCTAGCAGGATTAAGTTCTAGCCCATGTTGGTAGGCTTGATCAAAGGATCATGAGGGGTTCTGATAGAAACAATATGTGAAAAATTCACAATATGTTGAATCGGTTTTAGTTTAGCATAAAAGCATATGTGTTTCGGGGTTTTTCTTGCAATAGTTAAAAACCGGTTGTAGAAAGGGAAAAACGATTTGCTGGTTTTTACGGAATTGAGGAGACGTCCGTGTGGAGACTCCTTGAACCGAGCGAAATGTTGAACCTCACACAGATGCACTAGAAGAAGGGAGTGCTTTAAGTTCGAGAGATCAATCTGTAGAACTCCGGCCTAAACCAAGAACAATGGCCGTTCCAGAGTCAATTCGGTCACAAGAGAGGATGGGTTGATCTGTAGGAGGGAAGATGAGAAACATGTGGGATCAATGGTGATATGAGATTGTAGGTGTGTTGTGAATTCAGCGCAGGAAAGTTCTGAATGATTGGATTTTACTCAATTGAGATTGATTTCTCAGACGATGAGTTCGTGTAGACGAAAGATTGTCTGTATGAACTTGTCAAGAAATTCTTGTCTAGACGAATGTTCGAGTATTCGAATATTGTCCTTTCAATCACGATTCAGAGGTCTTTTTATATTACTAAATTAAAAACACCATGATCCCATGAAGTGTGACAGTTGATGGAATCAGAGAGTGGGAAAGTGGGAAATCGTGTTAAAACCAGTTCCTCATCGTGCGGAGACTTGGTTAATTTTCCACTCACTACTTTGCTGACTCTTCCAACTGATTACACGACTTGCTCACATTATCGTCGTGGGTGAACACACGTGTCATAGACCGCCAGACCAAAACCCTAGTTAATATCCCCCCATGTGACACAATTGATATCTCGTGATTGTGGAGTCAGTTGCTGACTTTATGGGACGATGATTCCATGTATTGCTGAGTTGAACATGATTTGCAAATGTTCTGAAACTCATGAATTAAATATGTCTGTATTATTATGTTGATTACCTAAGACGAGCAAACTGTGTTGCTGAATTGTTGAATATTGATAGTTGAACCAATATTCTTGAATCTGAGCAAATATTGCTGGTTCGAGCAAATATTGCCGGTTTGAGCGAATATTGCTCATTTGATGAATTGTTGGTAGCAGGACCAAATAAAATATTAATTTAAAATACTGACTGCTGGGTCGAGCATAATAAATAAAAATGTTGATCATGGAATCAACATAAAATTATCAGTTTTTTAATCTGCTCAGAATCATGTTTTTGCAGAGCCCTGGATTCAAAAACCCTAATTTTAATGAAATGATGATTTATTCAAAATCAACCGTCGAGTGAAGCAGGGACCGTCTACATGGGATGATGAGTTCACCATGTAACGCCCAGATGCTCGAATGAGAAAAATACCAAAGTCTCTTGAGGACCAGTTGGTGAAAGAATGATTAAATGCTGGTTTAATCATTTATTAAAATAATGCTCATGTGAGCGACATATAACAAAACCTAGCCATGAAAATATGAGGGACCGACCAATAGGTAATGGGACCGGCTTTTGGTGACCGTGGGACCAATTGATGGTCGTTTGAGCAAACCCCCAATTGTTTGGAAAGAGTTTGAACCTAATATGAGCAATTGAGCAAATTAGGTTAAAATAATTAAAACGTGTGTGACCGGATGTTTGCAAGCCTTAGGGTCACCATTGGTCGGTCAAGGGGATGTGAATGTGTCACCATAGTGTCCATGTCTCAGTCCTGAGAGTTTCAATATTTTCCGATGCGCGTTTGAGCAACATTTTGAGAAAATATGTAGAATCCAGGGTTTTGCTGAAACTAGGAAAAATACATAAGATGATGAAAAATAATAAATAAAACAGGAAATTTCAAGGTGTGGGACCGGCCACGGCTAGGGCATGGCCGGCCGGATGACAAGCACGATCCCATACTTTTCCCAGTTTTATGTAGTTTTGCGTATTTTCTCTAAATTGAGGGAAATCCCATGAAACCGGGGAGTTTTATGAAATTAGGGAACTTCCATGAGATGAGAGAAATAAAATAATAATAAAATAGAGAATAATGGAGTGTGGGACCGGCAATGGTCAAGGCATGGCCGTCCGGCCAACGGGCACGGTCCCAGGGCACTCTTCCCAATTTTATGTAATTTTCATGATTTTAGAGAATTTTCATAAAATCAGAGAGTTTTGTTGAAACCAAGGTATTTTGTTGAAATCGGGGAGTTCTCATGGAATGAGGAAAACAAAATAAATAACAATAATAGAATAAGAGGCGTGTGGGACCAACTAGGGCATGACCGGCCGGCTAGGGCCCGGTCCCACGAGTTTTCTTAATTTTATAATATTTTTCATGGGTTTAGGGAAAATTCATGAAATCAGGGAATTTTCATGGTTTTAGGGAAAATTCATGAAATCGGGGAATTTTCATGGATTGAGAGAAATAATAAAATAATGGGGACATGAGGTGTGGGACCGGCCACGACTAGGGCATGGCCGGCCGACTGGTGCTCGGTCCCGTGACACCTTTCCCTAATTTTATTATTTTCTTGACATAAAGAAATATCATGAGATTAAAGAATTTCCTTGAATCGGAGGAGATTTGCTCGAACGAGAGAATTTTCATGAGATCAGGGAAAAATAATAAAATATGATAAAATATAAAATTGGGCGTGGGACTGGTCGCGGCATGACCGGCCGGCTGGTGAGCCCAGTCCCTGGCGCCTTTGCTAATATATTATTATTATTTTTCTTTCCTATTTTGCATAGGTTCATCGTTCATTCGTATTTTTGAAATGCTCGTTTGCGCATTCAAATGCTGGTCTGCGTATTGTTGCTAAGTACACTTGCACCATTTTAGTCAGGGCTTATTCGATGCTTAGATGTCTGTTTCGTTGAATATTTATCACTAACCCGTGGAATTCTGCTGGGAAGAACCACAAATTGAAATGACGAAATATAACGAAGAATCGTAGAATATTGCTGGATATTCAGGCGATTAGAGATAATTAACTGATGGCTCTATACTAGCAGGGCTTCCTATCTAGGAGCATTAATTATCTGAGAGTTGAGCATTATGAACTTCCTGGAGTGTCATATTCCTCCTGTATAGTTAGGGAAAACCTGGTTGCATCCTGAAGACGTTGTTGCTCTATACTAGCAGGCATGTTGTCTAGGAGCCGTCCAATCTTTTGATTCTATACAGAAATAATTACTGAAATTGCTCAGTATTCATGAGATGCGCCGTGGCCTCAGCTGAGAGACTACACATCTACATACACTCTAAGAGGCAACCTTCTCAGTCAGTGATTTTATGGCATGAGCTTTCATGCGAGACATGAGTCTCCATACTCGTCCGATTGCCGGATCAGGAGCATGTACAATTACTGAAATTGCTTTGTATTAATGAGATGTGTCGTGGTTCCAGTTGGGAGACTACACATCTACATATACTCTGAGAGACAGCCTTCTCAGTCAGAGATTTATGGCATGAGTTTTCATGCTTTAAATAAGAGACATGAGTCTCAATACTCATTCGATTTCCAGATCTGGAGTGTGGTCTTATAATTTTACCCTTGTCGAATATCCACCATCTAAATTAAGTCCCCTGCTTAGTCACGGATAGTTATGTTCCTCAGACAGCATTGAATCGTGATTTTCCAGGTACAAACAAAAAAAATAAGTAATTCAGCTTATAAGACAAAATGTTACCGGATTTAGACTGAATGAGCAAACCATGGTTTTTGTGTAAACCACAGTGGAATAATAGAGCGTCATCCAGCAAGCATAAATTGGTGTAGAACCGATGATTTGATGGTGGAACCTTGGTCAGTTTAGGATTCATGGATCCGGGCCCAAGAAAGGAATCCAATTTAGCGCGGACGCTCGTTCGTTCGTTAGTTTAAGAAACAACAAAATAAACCAGAGTCTAATGATAAAAATTTTGTCTATGAGCTTTCACGAAAAATAAAATTTTATTTTTTAAATATTTGAGATCTCATAAAGTGGAATAAACTCTCGTTTCAAAGGTGGATGCTCGTACGAGAGAATTTTTTGAACAAACGTGCGTGCGTCTGTTAGTAATAAAATTTTGTTTATGAACTTTCATGACATTTTTTATCTTCGATCTTTCAGAAATCCTTGAAAATATACTCTCGCCTCAAAGAAAGATGCTCGTGCGAGGGACCAAAAATATATAGATATATTTTTCAAATTTACGTGAGTTTCACGTTAAATATTTATATATTTTGTAAAATCATATTTTGATTTCGAACAACTGTTGAAAGTAGACCATTATACATGGTGAGATAATGTCTGTATGTGAGTTTTCACAATTGTAGAATGGACATCTGTCTAGTTTTTGAAAAACCAGTGGATGCTAAAATTCACGTGGGTTGTTCAGGGTTTTATCAAGTCATCATTTTGAATAATGAATTTTGCTCGTCTTTGCAGGTTTGAGGGAACGAGCAAGTTTTCAAAATTCTGACGTCATAATCACTATAGCTAGTGAAATTGTAAATAAGTAAGAGTTGGATTGTTACGATTTTGTTACGCGTTTGTTATTGGTATATCCATGACTCCATGTCTTTTGCCTCAGATGGTGGTGACTTCTGGTTACAACCAGTCTTCTGGACCTTCCGGGGAACGCTCCAGAAATATCAAGTCAAAGATGAAGACTTCTGCAGATGTTCATCCCGAGGTGAATCAACCTTTCAAAGACACTGGAAAGATGATGCATTGTATGTCTTTCGATCATCCGGGAGTCGTCTGTGGTGGAATCAACGCTTTCTTAGCCTTAGCAGATGCAGAAGAGAAGCAGGGACGAGATGAGTTATTACTGAAAAGCAAAGCTGAAGATGAAAGGCTTGCAGCTTATCATCAAAATGCCGCCGGCTTCAGCAAATGAGACTAGCGGCTGAAGATGAAGTCTGATCTCGCGCGGAAGGCGTAGCTTCTGATTCAGATGTATATGAATGAAGAATTTCGTCATAATTCGTCATCAGAAAATTCAGAAGTCAGGTCTTCATTGAAAATGTTGTAGAATCTTCGTCCGATGTCGGATTTTCGTGATCTACCCATGTTTCTTCATCCTCAGAAAATTTCCAAGCTTTATCAAAGAAGATTTTTGAGTTTTGAGCATGTTTAGGGCCTGAAAAAAGGCGGAACAATAAACTTCCAGGAGATTTTCAGAACTTTTTCAGATTATTTGTTGTCCAATGTTTTGGCCACATCTCCTTGCTCGTTTCTTCAATTGCTCTGAATTTTGGGTATGTTGTAGAGGACATCCATACGAAGAGAATGGTATATGACCCATCCATAGTTTCTTCACCAATTGCTCCCAGTCGTCGGTTTGTACAAGACAGTGTAAAATCATCTCAGACGAGCTTGCTGTAAAACACCCATATTGTGTTTTTAGACCATTCGCTTGTGTCTTGAACGACTGATGAAGGATTTTGATGTCATTGATTCAATTGAGATCAAGACTCCTTGATTGATACATGAGCATGGTGCTTGCAGTGCCATCTTGTTTCTGTCAGTCGTAGAAACATCACTTCCGAAACCCTGATCACGGGACCACTACTGAGCTTGCTCTCAAGAGGGGGTAATGTAATGACCTTGATTCATGTCTCGGTGGAAGCATTCCTTTTATTATTAAGGACCAGCAAATGAGGATCTGGTGTCAAGAGTCTTGGACTGTGAAACTGATAGCCATGATCAGTGGACCGTCAGTCCCCAGTATCTTGTTAAATCTCTCTTTTTGTTTTCCCTTCTTCTGGCAAGACCTAGATAGAGAAACCGGGTAGAAAAATTGATGTAAACACCTAGGTGTTCGAATTTGGAGGTACCTTGGTGAAGGACTTAGCGGAATGACCTGGTGGACACCGATCGACTGTGGAAGTTATGAATCCCGTCTAAGAATTGCTGCTTGCATGTTGTATACTCTGAAAACTGTGGGAACCTCATACGACGTCGTAATTCGATGCTTGACCCCAACTTTTGAAGCTAAGAGACTGAGTTATAACATGAGTAAAGAATCACTCAATTTTGAGTTGTAGAGGTCAGCCAACGAAGCGTGCACATTTGTAATTTGTAATCCCGTATAAATTTTTCAGATATCGTAGACCTGACGGTAAAGGCCATATCTTTCAGATCGTATGTCCGTTTGATACGCCCTTTTGGTATGTTGTAGCAGAGACATGGACGAACATCTTTTGTTGAGGAAGCATTGCCCATTCCTCACCAATTGGTACGTTTTTGTAAGCCCATGGCCTGAAATGTGTTGTATCTCTTTTGTGGAGGCGATGAGAACATCTTGTAGAAGACTTTGGTTTGTTCCCGTCTGTCGTGTAAGATTTGGAAAGGCGTTCATGTTTTCAGGTCTAAACATTTTGACATGAATCCTTAGGGCTTGAATAAGTACGATCCATAGAGTAACGCTTCAGAGAATGGATAGTTGATGAAGCCGGATGTTGCGCCTAAGACTGATGAGATCACAATTGAATTTCCTCCAGAAATTCTTGTTGATGCTGATACCATGAATGGAGTTCTTACACATGTCCTTGTTTATGCTGATACTATGGTTGGAGTTGCTCCAGAGACCGAAAATGATAGTCTTTGCTCTTCCATCAAAAAAGGAAGAATTTTATTTTCATGATTAACGCCTTCTACAGGAAGTACTTCTTCGTGTCAGAGCAAGTCACTCTTTCTGATCTTGGAAGAATGTTTCAGAGGGTCAGCGAAAATCCCAATGACTATGTGAAAAGATTCAGAATCCAGGCCCTGGACTGCCATGATCCAAATGTCACAGAGCAGCAACTGGTAGATTTGTGCATCAATGGCATGATCCCGGTCTACAGGGCTTTACCGGAAAATCTTCGTTTCCAAACTTTCTCGGAGCTTCATGAAGCAACGAAGAGATCGGCAACTACTGCACCTGCTCTACTGGAAAGAGCAAAATTTACAAAGGCTGAAGAATCGCGAGACACTCGAGGAAGTAGGCGTCTGATCAACAAGCAGTACAACCTTCAGCCCTCCACAAACGCTGCCGCAGAAGGGAGCAAACGCAAGGCTGAAACTCCAAGTAAGCATACCTCAGCTCCTCCAAAAACACAAAAGAAGGACAAACCAGAGGCACAAACCCCTGGCCAACGTACAGAGACTCCTGATCAAGACGCACCCGACTTTCCTCTCCCCATTGGAGAAGTGCTCGAACTGCTGGATGCCTGGATCCAAGATGGTGCAATCAAATTGCCATATGTCAGGAGAGAGCCAACTGAGGAAGACATGGAAAATCCTCGTTATTGTCGCTTCCACAGGTTCGTCAATCACCCCACAAGTAGCTGCAAAGTTTTGAAACGCATATCAGGGAAAAGGTTGAGTCAGGAGAACTTAATCTGGGGGGTGAAGGAGTGCACAGAGACCCCCTCCCCGTCAAGACTTTATCCATCTCTGAAGAACCAGTCAAGGAAGCAGTCCAGTCATTGATAGAGCATGTATGTGAGTTACTTTATCTGTCAAAGGCGCAAAGGGGAGACATGTTCACGGCTTTGAACCACATAGTCTCTGGAAAGCGGCTGCTGATTCCAGAAGTACCTCCTGAACCTTCAACCACTGACAAAGAAATGTATGACTGGGGACTGATCACCACAGTGCATATTAAAGTAAATGAATTCAAGAGAGCATTTGTTGATGTCGGCACTGCCATCAACATTATTCCTTTGAAAACTCTCAGAGCCGCTGGCATTACTCGACAAGAGGCTACTTACTCTCCCATGTCAATTAGGGATCACGAAGGGGCTTACAGAGACGCGTATGGCTATATCATCCTCAAAGTCAAAGAAAATTCGGTCTGCACTGAGACCAAGTTTTACATAATTCGAGAGGATCCAGGATATGACATGATCCTTGGACGAACTTGGATTCACGCTGGGAAGAAGACTCCAACACTTTCAACATGTCCTGCTGTTGAAGAACACTCGGACTCGGAAGAAACAGAGAATGCCCCACCATTTTATCATCTGGAGGAAGTTAAAGCGTTGATGGAGCTCACACAGAAACCTGGAGAAAGTGCACGCGCCTTTGTCAAAAGGTTTCGTACTCAGGCAAGTCTTATCCCTCTTCATGCACCAATAATACCAATGTTCAAACATGCTACTCTGGTCCGGGGACTTCTCCCTGCTAACAACTTAGAAATTGCAAAGAGCTACGAGTGGATAGTCTCACCTCAGCAATATTACACCAAGTGGTTACGCTCAGAGCCTCTACAAATTGGTCATTCTATTGAGAGCTTCATTGATGAAGACATGGATAAGTATGACAGATAGTATGCTGGATACTCCCCTCTGCACGAGTGTCCATATGTACCACAGCCATGGAATCAGCAGAAAATATTCAAGGCGCGAACCACTAAACCGAACAAATTCAAGGAAGGAGATTTGATTCTCAAGGCAACCAAACGTGATCTCCATCCTGCAAGGAGATCCAATTAGGAAGGACCATTTATGATTGCTAAGTCCATAGCCGAAGGATATTACAAGTTGATCAACACAGATGGTAGAACCCTTCCAGTAATTCATGAGAATTGGCTTAAGGCGTTCGTCTGAAATTATTGAGCGCTTGAGGTACTGGACGTTTGAGCATTTATGACGTCTGGATTTGGCATTTAGGATTTTCTTTCATTGTATTTCAATTCCTCCAAAATGTTTGCAATACTTGCAATCAGTATTTGAATTCAGCAATTTATCAAAATTCAGTTCATATTACTTAAAAGAAAATCTTTATCAAATCCAAAAGAAAATCCTCAATCATCTACGATCCAAAATCAGCCAATATCAAAACCCAAATAAAAAACCTCACATCTCTCAGAAGTTCAGAAGTTCAAGAGATTACGAAAAAGAAATCAAAGAAAATCAGTAAAGAAATTTTTTTGCTCCTCTGCATCCTTCAAGACCTGCAAAGCCGCCTTCTCCTTGTTCAGCTCTTCAGTCATCCTGGCAATCTTGTCTTCTTTCTCCATCACATCATCATTGAGAAAGGGTATGTTGTTCTCACATGAGTCCTTGATAGCATTTATTTTCTTGCGAAGCCACTTCACGTTGAGGCCAGGTCTTTCAGAATTCTCCAATATCTGAAGTCATAGTATTTCTGTCTCTAGTGAATGTATCACTTACAACACGCAAGATAATACTTACTTGCATTGTTAAAGCATAAGCACATCCAGGATTTCTGTCAACAATTATGTGGCCAAACTTCTTCCATATTTTCTCGTATAAGCCAGCATATCCAATGGGAACGCTAAACCCACCAACTAGTTCATGATACGGGAGTGATACATCAAATGGAGGATCAAGAGAAACTCCTGCACTTGGATATTCATGCACCACTATACGGTTCTCAATTACTGGGGCAGCTTCTACAGTCAGGGCAATAGCTTCTTCAGTATTCTCTACTGGTGGCTCAGTTTCTTCTATCACGAAAGAAACAACAATTGAGGTTTCCATAACTTCAGTGACAATCTTCTCATGTCCTTGAAGTGCAGATATGGTTGTCTCTTCATCAACAATTCCAGGGCAGATCGAACTATCCTTATTGGTTTCAGTATCCTCAACTTCGGTATTTGACACCTAATACGAAGATTACATGAGGTTAGAGCAATCTAAACATGAAACCAAATGAGATCATAAAATACAGTATACAAGCATCCCAACATCATCAATTTCCATCATTATACACTCAAGGAACGAGCAAATATCATGAAAGTCATGAAAATACGTTTTGCGGCAAGCTCGCCTGAGGAGACTTTACTCTTCCCTGTACAAGATGACGAACTGGGATCAATCAACAAAGTAAGGATGGGTTATATATCATTCTCTTCGTATGGATGTCCTCTACAACATGTCAAAATTTCATAACAATCCGATTAACGAGCAGGGAGATGTGATCAAAACATTAGACAACGTACAGTCTGAAAAAGTTCTGAAAGTCTCCTGGAAGTTTACTGTTTCGCCTTTTTCAGGCCCTAAACATGCTCAAAACTTAAAAATATTCCTTGCTAAAGCTTGGAAATTCTCTGGGATTAAAGATACATATGCAGATCATGAAAATCCGACTTCAGATGAAGGTTTTACGGTGTTTTTGCTAAAAACTGAAGTCTGAAACTTTCTGATGACGTATTTCGCGAAAATTACTAGTATACTCACATGGATTTTCATTCATTCATTCACAAATCAGCAATTTCATACTTCTATGAAGAGGTTACAAGACATATACTTACTTGGGGAGTCTCCAAAGCGTTCAAGGAGTTGGAATTGCCCATGTCAACATCAAGAGGCTCATTACTTCCATTCGGTTCCGAACCTTTGGGATTTTCTTCATTTCTATTCTCAGAGGATGAACGAGCATCAGCACTCTCCACCTTTATGGCGACATCCTCCTGGACATGTTCTCAAACAATTAGCATTTTACATATGAAGCATTATATTTGAGCTATGAGGAAGAATGCTCACGTCATTTTCTTCTTCAACGCTCAAATCAGAAATTGTCGGCCCAGCAGCAGAGAATTGAAGACCATAAATACTGGACGGAGCAAAGTTCTGTAACCAAATAACAAATGTTGGTTTTATGATCCTAATAATACGGATAGAAGAAGTCACAGCGGGAAAGTGTCGACAACTCACCAAAGAAACAACCGGGGACTTTATGGTGTTAGGCAACAACTTGCAATTCTTGTTTCTACCTTCTCTACCATGAATAACTGTTTCTGCTTCCGAGAAGTTCACTTGAAGGCGAGGTCTCACCGCACAACCGTCCTGCAAAAAAGAATTGAGGTGATAATCAAAGGCAATTACTTTAATTTTACGAAGAATGTGCGAAAGATACATACTGGTGAACATCCTGGAGATGTCTTTCGCTTATCACCGCCAGAGATGTGTTTCAATCTTGGTCGAGAAGCAATCATATTAGAAGAAGGAGTCTCTTTCACCAAAGGTTGATTAACATTTACAAAGTTATGAAAGCGTTCAAATTGCTGATTCCAGAAATTTATATAACCCGGAGTTACATAGGTAACTCGGTCAGCACAAGGGAACCAATAAGAGCTTCCTTCAACATGTGTATGGTCTAAACAAGTCTTAATCTGTTCCACTGATGGTTTACTCCTCCGAAAAGTTGGAACACATTGATCCATACCCATTTGACGAGCTGCTCTGTCAATGTTGTATTCCTCCACCGAAAAATCTCCATATGTTGCTGCTATTAAATAGCCTGGAGTGCATCTCAACATGAAATATCTTTCGCCATCGCTCAAGTCAGCACCAGAGTTCAAGGCAATGCTTTCTCCATCATTGAAAGTTATCAAATGAGAAACATGAGGAATCAGCACCCAGGGACGGAAGTTAAACTCAGACTCACTGTCTACTACATCAATAAAACGCGTCTTGGATTGAGGCTGTTTTGTTGACCAACGCATAATTCTAGCGTTATCCTTCTCGTGGAAAATACGTCGATAATCAGCAGCATTCAACCCTTGCAAGATACTATAGGGAGTAGGCGCATACTTTTCAAAGTGCTCCCACATCAAGGCCTGAAGAAACATCGTATTGGCATAGCATTTAATCTTCATAAAGCCGTTCGAAACACTGGAGTCTATAACCAAGGAGTCCAGGTTAGAGTACAAAGAACCCAAGAATAAGCTACCTATGGGAAGTTGTTCACCTTGAGCCATCTTAATGGCAAAAGGGATTACAAATTGCTTTAGCAAAGTTCCGGTGTCTTCAAATACGTCTTTGGACAACCATAAACACAAGAAAGCAGCAATAGACAACATACCGTAAGGTTCATCGAGAGGGACATCTCGTGGCCACCAGTGTGATAACCAGTGAGCATAATAACCTTTGACAGAAGCCTTGTTAATTCTCTCCATCTCAGCTGTTAAGGTGTTAGAAATTGCTTTTTCCTCCGTCGAAAGCTCTCCAGGAAAGTTACCAGTGATTAGAAGATGCAATAAAGCAACTACATCCTCCAAGGTAATAGTAAACTCTCCCCAGCTGCAAATAAAGGTATGAGTTGGAATGCACCAGCGAGCAAGAAGGGACACAATACCTCGCGCATCGTGAAAATATAAAAATCTCTGGATGCTTGAATAACTCTGGTAACCTGTGCTCTATCTAGCATAGATCTAACACGAGGAAAACCCAGCATGTGTCTTGCCCATCCGGAGAATTTCTCTAAAGGCCGTCGAGAGAGCTTGAATTCTATAATTAAAGCAAGGAAAATTCCTCGTTCAAGGAAAAACCGAATAGCTGCTCGAGGAGTCACCAATTTCTTTTGAACAACCGTTATGGGATTTATCAAAAGACGAAATGCTGGAGTTCTGAGACGTCTTTCAGTGCCTTGCTGAACCGTGAAGAATGCAACATTTATATTTGGAACATTTTTTATTCCAGGTGTTTCTTCTTCTTCATCACCAATAGAAGTCTCATCCATACACGTATCATCTCTGGAAACGCCATTTTCCTGGGAGTCAGACATCCTTGCAAAGTAGATGTAATGTGCACAAAGCATTTACTTCAGTATATCATTATACCAGGTGCAAAATGCAGCAATATGGTACCTATGGAAACGTCTGTAAAAGTTAATTCTTAACTCTTACCTGTTTACAATTCCACTAACAAAAGTGATTGTGCCGCAAGAGTTAACACTCCAAAATTAGTTCGTTCCTTGAAACCTGCAATAACGAACGAAGTTTTATTAATTTTTGAAACCGATTTTTCATAAAATCATAGACACAATTTTCACAGTTTAAACATCCACAACTGAGCTATGAAATTTACACCAAGAATATATTTCATCATAAATAAATTGTCAAGTTCGAGGGTTACTCAAACCCCATGTTTTAATTTTACACAACAATAAAAACCGTGATTAACTCACGTAGAAATTTTTTTGACTTGAGTTCAGGTTCTCGTGAGTTTATCAAAAAAAATGTCCTTGTGAAGCTCCGCGGTTTCACGTGCAAAAAAAAATCTCTTTTCCTTCGTACGATCGTTTTTCCTTAAAACGAAGGTTTCTTTCGGTTTTGTGAGAGTCTCACATCTTTTAAAGATAAAGTTTTAGTTTCCATGAAAGCTCATAAACAAAATTTTATCACTGGACACAGGTCTATTTCAAAAGAAAAATTTCTCTCAAGTTAGGGATTGTTGTTAGTTTCTTAAACTAATGATCAAATGAACGTACGTTCCTAAAACAACGGTTTTTCACAAAACTCACATCCAAAAGTATGTACATACACATATTATTTTTATGATAAACAACTCATGAACAAACAAAAAGTTTTGAAGAAAAAAATTTGATGCATACCTATCGGCGCCGGCCGGAATATGTCGGACGGTGATCGGATGGTGGTGCTCCAACTGGGAAATTCCGGCAAAAAATCTCTGCTCCTCCCTGATGGCATGAAGGTGATGGTCGTGTGGGAGAAATAAAAAAAAAGGAAAATTAATTCCTTTTATACCAAATTTTATTTCCAAAACCTAATTCCATAAGGATTTCCCTTTCGGTCCCGGCCCGTGAATCCTAAACCGACCAAAGTTCCACCATCGAATCAGCGGTTCTAAACCAATTTATGATCACTGGATGACGCTCTATTATGCTACTGGGGTTTTCGCTCAAACCATGGTTTGCTCATTCAGTCGAAATTGATAACGTCTTATCTTATGACTAAGTTCAATTACTTATTTTTGTTTGTATCTGGAAAATCACCATTCAATGCTGACTGAGGACCATGACTGTCCCTCACTAAGCAGGGGACTTAATGTAGATGGTGGATTTTCGACAAGGGAAAAATCATAAAACCATAATTATACATACTCCGGATTCGACAATCGTATGAGTATTGAGACTCATGTCTCTCAATAAAGCGTGAAAGCTCATGCCATAAAACCTCTGACTGAGAAGTCTGTCTCTCAGAGTATATGTAGATGTGTAGTCTCTCAGCTGAGGCCACGACGCATCTCATGAATACTGAGCAATTTTAGTAATTATTTCTGTATATAATCGAAAGATTGGACGGCTCCTAGACAGCATGCCTGCTAGTATAGAGCAACAACGTCTTCAGGATGCAACCAGGTTTTCCCTGACTATACAGGAGGAATATGACACTCCAGCAAGTTCATATTGCTCAACTCTCAGATAATTAAAATACTCCTAGATAGGAAGCCCTGCTAGTGTAGAGCCATCAATTAATTATCCCTAATCGTAGATGAATATTCAACTATATTCTACGATTCTTCGAATGTTTCGTTACTTCAATTTATGGTTTTCCCAGCAGAATCCCATGGGTTAGTAATAAATATTCGACGAGCAGGCATCTGAACACCGAATAAGCCCTAATTAAAATGGTGCAAGTGTACTTAGCAATAATGCATAGACCAACATTTGAATGCGCAAACGAGCATCTCAAAAATATGAATGAATGAGGAACCTATGCAAAAATAGGAAGGAAAAATAAAAATAATAATAAAATATTAGCAAAGGCGCCAGGGGACTGGGATGACCAGCCGACCGGTCATGCCGTGACCAGTCCCACACCCAATTTTATATTTTATCATATTTTATTATTTTTCCCTGATCTCATGAAATTCTCTCATTCGAGCAAATCTCCTTCGTTTCAAGGAAATTCTCTAATTTCATGATATTTCTTTATGTCAAGGAAAATAATAAAATTAGGGAAAGGTGTCAAGGGACCGAGCACCAGCCGGCCGGCCATGCCCTAGCCGTGGCCGGTCCCACACCTCACGGTTCCCCATTATTTTATTATTTCCCTCATTCCATGAAAATTCTCTGATTTCATGAATTTTCCCTAAAACCATGAAAATTCCTTGATTTCATGAATTTTCCCTAAACCCACGAAAAATATTATAAAATCAAGAAAACTCGTGGGACTGGGCCCTAGCCGGCCGGTCATGCGCTAGCCGGTCCCACACACCTTTTATTTTATTGTTATTATTTGTTTTGCTTTCCTCATTTCATGAAAACTCCCTGATTTCAACAAAATACCTTGGTTTCAACAAATCTCTTTGATTTTATGAAAATTCCCTAAAATCATGAAAATTACATAAAATTGGGAAGAGTGCCCTAGGACCGTGCCCGTTGGCCGGTCGACCATGCCTTGACCATTGCCGGTCCCACACTCCATCATTCCCTATTTTTATTATTTTACTTCTCTCATCTCATGGAAGTTCCCTAATTTTATAAAACTCTCCAGTTTCATGGAATTTCCCTCAATTCAGAGAAAATACATAAAATTACATAAAACTGGGAAAATGTGGGACCCTGCTTGTCAGCCGGTCGGCCATGCCCTAGCCGTGTCCGGTCCCACACCTTGCAATTCCCTGTTTTATTTATTATTTTTCATCATCTCATGTATTTTTCCTAGTTTCAACAAAACCCTGGATTCTGCATATTTTCTCAAAATGATGCTCGAACGCACAACAGAAAATATCGAAACCCTCAGGACTGAGACATGAACATCATGGTGACACGGTCACATCCCCTTGACCGACCAAGGGTGACCCTAAGGCTTGCAAATGGCCGGTCCCACGTATTTTAGTTATTTTAACCTAATTTGCTCAATTGCTCGTATTAGGTTCGAACTCTTTTCAAACAATCAGGGGTTCGCTCAAACGACCATCAATTGGTCCCATGACCACCAAGTTCCGGTCTCATGATCTCTTGGTCGGTCCCTCATCTTTTCACGGTTAGGTTTTATTATCTACCACTCACATGAGCATTATTTTAATAAATGATTAAACCAGCATTTAATCATTCTTTCACCAACTGGTCCTCAAGAGACTTTGGTATTTTGCTCATTCGAGCATCTGGGCGTTACATGGTGGACTCACCATCCCATGTGGTCGGTCCCTGCTTCACTCTGCAGTTGATTTTCAATAAATCATCAATTCATTAAAATTAGGGTTTTGAATCGAGAACTCTGCAAAAACATGATTCTGAGTAGATTAAAATACTGATAATTATATGTTGATTCCATGATCAACACTTTTATTTATTATGCTCGACCCAGCAGTCGGTATCTTAAATTAATATTTTATTTGGTCCTACTACCAACAATTCATCAAACGAGCAATATTTGCTCAAACCGGCAATATTCGCTCAGACTAGAAATATTCGCTCAGACTAGCAATATTTGTTCAAACCAACAATATTTGCTCAGATTAAAGAATATTGGTTCAACTATCAATATTCAACAATTCAGCAACACAGTTTGCTCGCCTTAGGTTATCAACATGATAATACCTCGTCCCAACATACGTATTTAACTCATGAGTTTCAGAACATTTTCAAATCATGTTCAACTCAGCAATACATGGACTCATCGTCCCATAAAGTCAGCAACTGACTCCACAATCACGAGACATCAATCGTGTCACATGGGGGATAATAACTAGGGTTTTGGTCTGGCGGTCTACGACACGTGTGTTCATACACGCGACGAGAATGTGAGAAAGTCGTGCAATCAGTTGGAAGAGTCAGCAAAGTAGTGGGTGGAAAGTTAACCTAGTCTTCGCACGATGAGCAACTGGTTTTGACATGATTTCCCACTTCCCCACTCTCTGATTCCAGCAACTGTCACACTTCATGGGATCATGGTGTTTTCGACCTAGCAATATAAAATACATCTGAATCATGATTGAAAGGACAAACATTTTCTCGGCAAGTTCATACAGACAATCTTTCGTCTAGACGAACTCATTGTCTGAGCAATCACTCTCAATTGAGTAAAATTCAATCATTCAGAGCGTTCTTACGTTGAATTCACAACACACCTACAATCTCAGATCAGCATTGATCCCACACATTTCTCAGCTTCCCTCCTACAAATCAACCCATCCTCTCTTGTGACCGAATTGACTCTGCAACGGCCATTGTTCCCGGTTTAGGCCAGAGTCCTACAGATTGATCTCTCGAACTTAAAGCACTCCCTTCTTGCAGTGCATCTGTGTGAGGTTCAACATTTCGCTCGGTTCAAGGAGTCTCCACACGGACGTCTCTTCAATTCCGTAAAAACCAGCAAATCGTTTTACCCCGTCTACAGTGGTGCTTTAATGTCTATGTTGTTTCAATTGCTTCCGGTTGAGGTGAATAATTATGCAAGTTGATTTATTTGGTTTCTATGAGTTATTTATGGCTTAGGTTTACGGGATGAATTGTTTAGTCCAATTCGATTCCGGATAAGAGAAACTAAGTTAATTCTGATCTTATTTAGACTTATCAAAGTGGAGGTTTCAGTTATTCAAGCCTAATCGAATGCCTTAACAAGAAATGCTAGTTAACTAACCTAGTACTTGTCTTGTTTAAAAGTTAAAGGTCTAAGTTATATGGATAATTATAACCTGATGAGAAAAATAAAGTTATCTTTATTTTGGTCTTGTCGAATAAGCGATTGTATTTGTACAATCGGTTTAGCAAAGGAACTAAAGTGCTTAGTTGATTTTTGGTTTGCTAAACTAAATTGGGAAAATTGATTCGGGTAATTATTTCCTTGGTAACATATCAAAACAAAATTACTTTGTATTTTAGGTTTTGATATTGGTTATCAAAAATGGTGTGTGGAACCCTCGTGCTTAACTCTATAGGTTGCAAGTCTATTTTGAGATTTGTAAGATCCTTTTCGGTATGTCCTTTATTTTTCGTTTCTTTGTCATTTTGTGACAAAAGGGGGGAGAAATATATGGAGTAAACAAGTGATGTTGGCATCGATTTATATTGATTGGTATCACTAAGGAAAAGGACATTGGTGCTTAAACGTTTATCTAACGAAAGAGTAAAAGCATAGACTAAGGGGGAGTAGCATATCATATGATACGAATAACAAAGACGTGCGGATTGAAAATCTACCTATCTCACCTTTAGGGGGAGTATTAGCTTTGTTATTATAATGTCAACAACGGTATTTAAGGATTGAATGTAATACATGTTATTGTGATGTTGAATTCGGGAATCAAGCGTATGTGTAATGAATTCTTGTAATTTGTTTATCCATATGTTGTAAGAGTTTTGTCACTAAAATTCACAAAGGGGGAGATTGTTAGAGCATAGCTCGGTTGAACCCACCAAGGTTGGTATGTAAAATTTGATTGTCATATTTTAGTGAATCTAAACTCATTTAAAGAGTCGCTTGATTATGTACTAGAGTCAACTTCGTATAGGTTAGCTTGAAAGTATTAGGATATGAGACATTACAAGTATTGCGAAGACTTGAAAAAGTGAAGAAGTAAGAATCTACAACGACAACATCATCCTTCCGCTTGAGGTTAGTGATATTTAACTTGAACTGTTTCCTTCCCTAACGTATCTTTCAAGTCGTGGATATTGAAAACAAAACTGCGAAGCATGAACACTCTAGATAGACATAGTATTAAGGGATACAATACGAGGTTTATTGCTTAACCATTAAACTTTGTAGATAAGATATCGACATAATCGTTTAAATGCTATTGTTATTATGTATGGGTATGAGGTGAGAATTTCATCCTAGGAAACAATGTTTTACATGTGTTTTAAGGAAGTAAATTCATGAACTTGTTTTGTGAATAGAAAAGGAAATCGCCAGGCATTATTCGTATTGTTATTCATTGCATATCTTGTGAATAACCAATATATGTGATTAGTATAACCGCTCATGACTTGTTTGTGTTCTTGGTAAAACTATTCACAAAGGCCTGACTTTTTTATTGGTATGACTTATACTAGTGAAACCGATCTTAAGTAATCACCTGAGATGGTATGATCGATTTTGTGTTATTAGTAAGAGGTGCAACCTATCACAAAGAATAATCGATCCTTGTATGAGGTACAACATGTTTTAGCAGAAAGGGGAACCGATCCTATGGAAATGTGCAACACATTCAAGTTAGATACCATATATATGTGGGGAAACGATCCTAGTACCTAGTCAACCAAATTTTGGAAAGATAGTGTAACTATGCACAGTACTCACATGGAGGTAGAACCGAAACTTGTTTTGGTAGAACCGTTAAACCCATGATTGGTGATTGAGTGTTCTTGATCAATCACATATTTCTTGAAAGTCAGATGAACCAATTTTAAACTTGTTTGTAAGTGTGGAAAATCGGTTTCAAGATTGTAAGTATGAAAGAGGACTTACAAAGTAAGGATGTCGACATACTTTGAACATGTGCAGTAACGCTTATCTTTAATTGTTGAAAGTTATTCCTTAATAGCTAAAGGAAGAAAATCCCAGGATCGAAGCATAAATAAGTTAAGAATCTTTTATTTAAGGTTTTTAATTTTAGGAAAATGAGAATTAGTAATGTGCATTTACTAGTTGGAGATTTTCCAAAGAGATTTTCGGTCAATATTTTGGACAGAGCATTTCCAGGAATTATGAAAACCGAATTTGGAATATATTGCATATCTTAAGAATATTTTCGGTTTTGGAAATTCCTTGGTGTCCAAACTTCCTCAGTTGTGTTGTTACTGGTGAAGCCGCCTATTTGGAGAGGAGAGTAACCTAATTAGTCGAAATCTCTTACGGCCTCTCAGTTTAAAGTTTTCTTTGGGATTGAGAAGCTCTATTAGTACCGTTGGTGGGAAACTAGATAATTGCGGTTTATCTTTTGTTTTCGATTGATTTGATTGACTAACGGTGATTGAACTTTGATTGCACCTAGTTTGTTTATGCTTGAGAATCTTCTCTTCTGATATAAGATTCACTCAAACTAGATCGAAGTTTCGACAGAGATCTTTAGACTGTTTGTAGATATAAAGACGTCGTGTGATAATCCATTTTTAACAGACTCCGTTCTCTGCGTGATTGATCACAAGAGATTCAAGTTGTTGTGTGCAGGTTATGTAGTTTTCAAGTGGTAAGATAAAGTTCGTTCAAAGACTTGTAGAGATTTGATTTCCGATTAAAAAATAAAAACAAGGAAAATATTTACACAAGATTGTCACAATATCGAGAGATATTGAGACTAAGGATTCCACCAATTTTCACATTCATGTGGTTCAACTAATAATTCTAGACATTAATATCTCAAATAATAATTATTTATTGACTCTAATTCATTGACGAAAGTAGATTTTGAAAGTAATGATTGTATATCTAAAGCATGAAACATCAAAACACTTAAGAAAGCATAACCCATCAATTGAAATCACAATCATTCAATAAAGATCATAAGATACGATTAAAAATCAGTGCAATAAGTCATAAAAGAATTAATAGAATTACCACATGCGTAAAGAATGGCTTCCTCCATTGTCCCAGTGTTGGGGTTGAGCTCTTCATGGTGAAAACACACTCAAAATAATAATCCATAGCTCAAAAAGTTGTTTTATTGAAGAAAAGGTATAAAGCAGTGTGCTTGTAACAGTTATAATTGTTACAGAACCCACTGTTACAGAGAACCCTAACAGAACTGTTGCAAACTCAAAATAATTGTTGGAAAAATTGCTACAAAGTTATTAAGTTTGAAAGTATAGATCACGGTTTCTGCGACTGTCTAACTGGGTCTTATGTTCTTCACCTTCGTCTTCTTCCCTGAAAGTGCAGAACTCGTCTGCAACTTTCTTTCTTTGAAACAGAGACGTTCTGTATTTACCCCAAACTCCTGATAACTCCCTGTGAGACTCACTCAAGCTCTTATACATACCACAGGACCCTAAAATCCCGAGAAAATCTCTTCTTTTTATCCTTTGCAAGTCACTGGTTCTTTCCCCTTTTTTCTTCTCTATGTATGCGGCAATAATCTTTTGGGATTTATTCTTTTTCTCTTATCTTCACGAGTATCTTCCAGAATCCCCTATATTTGGTAACTAACTCAAACAGGGATTATATCATTTACAACTCTTCATGTGAACACAGAAATAACGATGGTATCCAAGTGTTCACAAGCAATGTTCGCATTCACTCATGTACGTATAAAGGAGAGCAATCATAAGTAAAACTACATTAATACGGTGACTCATCGACTCAGAGCCTTCGAGCTCGTCCTTGTCTAGTCAGGGGGGAGTAATTCAGCTATCATGATGAGCACGATGCATGATATCACAAAGCATAATAACAGAAGCAGAAAGTAAAGTGTTGAAACATAAATGAGACAATGTTTACGTGGTTCAGCACTAAGGCCTACGTCCACTGGGTTGGGGGTTTCACTATATATTTGGAGTTACAAAGATAGTCAAATGACTTTGTGTGAATCACGAAGATAGAGGGGAAATGGAGCTCATACTTACTCTTCCTATTTCTCTCTCCTATTGTCTTACTCTCAGTTGGTAGACCCCTCCTATTTTAGAGGAGAGGGGTATTTATAGGAGTGATACATGGGGTCCACTATTAAAGACAGTTGCATCCTTATCTTTATGACTACTCGTTTTACCGTAGCCTACGTGATGTGTACAGCTCAAAGGATCTGATACTAAGGAGTATCGGTACCTCTGTTGAACTGATTAAGCTAAGCAATAAATGGTATCTAAGATCACAATAATAACAAAGAACATAAGAGTAATGTAAAAGCCTCTAAGTTATCATGAGACATAAGATGTAACGTGGTTCGACATTTGTCTACGTCCACGGGGTAATGAGTGATAGAATCGTATTAAGTATGTGGTGGTTACAAAAGATCTTAAATGCTTCCCAAATTAATAGAGAGAACTCAAATTGAAGTATCTACTTAAGTTCTAAACATTAAAGAGGTATCAGCTTAAGACTAGATCTTCTCTCCTAGATATTGAATGTCCTTAATTTGTTGGTGGAGCTTGGTATTTATAGCCTCTTCTGCTCCTGGTATATCTTTGTTGCCTATGGGACCATCGTCTGCTGATATACCTTTCGTACCAGTGGTACCTTCGTCCACCGCATGCTTCTCCAGTTGTATCTTGCCACCTCAGCTGACCCACGTTCCTTTGGGAACTACCCAGCCTCAGTGCGCGTTGTACCTTCGTTCGCCGCTTGCTTCCGCCAATCGGGTTCTGACACGCTTCCTCTCTCCACGTGCTTTGACTCATGCGTGTAGATAAGAATCAGAGCATTTAATGATGATTGGATGTGTCATCTACCTATGTCCCTTTGCCAGCTGACCCTATGTAGACTAGCCTTTTTCTTCCTTTATCTTGACCGTTCACGTCCTTTCTCTTGGGATGATATAAAGCAGATCTGCGGAGGTATCCCTTGCTACTCAGGCTCCTCTGTCTAGCGAAGGCTATACAGTTTTAGACACGTATGCGGCCACTAAGATCGTGACACGTGCTCTGCAAAATATTGGTATTCACAGTTTTCCCCTTTTCTTTCATCTTCTTCCGTTTGGTAGAAGTGAAAGGAAACTTCCGTTATGCTGCCAATTTTGCACGTACCGATTGGGTGGCCCTACATGTCCTTTCATGCAATAACTTCCCCTTGAATTTTGGGACATCCAAATTTTTTTGGATTTTCCAGCCGCCTATAAGAGGAGAACAAAGAGAAGGGAATTTCATTAACTCCCTTTCCTTCTTTTCTTCCTAACTGTCGCTCTCCATCACTTTCTTGGAGATGTTCTTCTGCTGTTAACTGCTCTTCCTCCTGTTTTCTTCTTCGATTCTCCTCGTATGTTGGATTCACTGTGTCGATCGTACAAGTAAGTGATACTCACTTTCGATCATGATTTTCTTCTTGTAATTATTGTTATACTTGCATGTCAGAATTTTCGCTCGTTCTTAACTGCTTGTGATGATTGGGAACTTTGGTTTTGTTCCAATTTGGCTTTTGATGTTAATTTTTCCATGATTGTTTCTTCGCCTGCCAGTTTGGTCGTGTGATCAAATATTTTCGCTTTTGCGTCATGATATGTTCAAACGGGTCTTTTTGGTTGGTTTATAAAACCCATGCCCAAAATTTCTAGTTTATGCCCCTTTATTTGCCTTTTGGAGGTACTGTAATTTTTCTGCCGCCATTGTTGATGATGAAGTTTTTCCTGATGGTGTTAGGTATAATGAGGCTTCCGAAGAAACCTACGCGTAAAGGGCCGAGGGTGTCTTCGTCGACTGATCCTCCTTCGCGGATGGATCATCCTGATGCTACGCCATCCCCTCCTTCTGAGGATACTGACGTGCCTGCGATTGCTGATATATCTACGGTTGCTGAGGAGGCCGCGGAGTCTGGGGCTGAAGAGTTTGATGTTGAAGATTTCCTCTTCCTCCTCCTCATTATGAGCTGCAGAGGATTCAATTACGTGACAAATATGGCTACAGTCACTTGTCCCTTGATGAGATTGCAAAGAACTTTTGTCTTCACAAGTTTGAGATCTTTTTTGTTAATGTCCCGGATGTCCTCAGCGAGTCTCTCATTCGAGATTTTTCTTACGATGAGAACAACCTTTTGATTAGTGCTGGTCAGCTGTCCGCTAGTATGTTTCTTCCTATTTATAATAGAAAGAATTCTTTTTATTATGATGTCTTATCCACTAGGGATGACCCGGCGAACAAGACTCAAGTTCGAGGAATCTATCATTATACTGGTAATTACTGGCGTGCCCTTCGTGAGTGATGGTACCATAGTAGGGGAAAGACCACCTTGGAGTCTTATGATCCCTTTGTTGAGGGGAGATCTAAGCGAGAAGACTATACTCACGCCAACTTCAATGCCACCTATGCTGATGCTACTCAAAAGACTAACCTTCTTCCTTGGAGCGTTGGCCCTCGTCGCATCCATGTTACTGCTAGGAAGATTAGGGAAGCTAACAGCCTTCGTTTGCTAGAGGAAATTGACAAGACCGGTTTGACTACGATCCCATACTCCGCTAGGCTGTCTTTGCCAAAGTCTGACCGCATTCGTCTTGATCATGATGACCGCTGGGCTCGTACTCCCCTTTGTTTGGTTGGTCCTTGGGCCTATGGTTTTACCACCGCGGACCCTTCGGTTCCTCGCGCAGCTCGTTCTCTGCCTGAGAAGTATGATGGTTATCAGCCTTAGGTTTTTAATCCTGCTGCTTCTCACGAGGTACCCTTGTTGTAGCGCCTTTGTCCTGCTTAGATAGCTTCGTCTGGTATGGTATCTTTGCTAACTTTAACGTCTTTATTTCGATGGCTTCCAGTATTCCCCTGCTTCTTCTGCTGGGACTTCTCAAGGCTCTGCTGGTAATTCCGTGGCCACCAGGACTAGGAAGAAGAAGAAGGCTTTGTCTGGAACACCTGCGGAGGTAAGAATCATACCTTTGTGTTTATATATTCCTTAGTACCTTGCCCCTGATTCTTAGCTGTCGCATGTGTTTCTATGCAGTCTTCTCAGAGGAAGGGAAAGCTGAAGATCGTGATTGATCTTGATGCCTTGGATGATGACCTTAAGGCCGCCGTTGAGGAACTTGTTGACGAAGATATGGAGGATACTGGTTTTAGTCCTCACTTGGATGACATTGAAGAGGATTTTTTCAAGGATAACCCTAGCCCAGTCCGAGCATCTTCCGTTGAGGGTGAGAACCTCCCTGCTGGTGCCGGTCCTCAGTTGATCGAGCCTGTTAGTATTCAAGCGCCTGCGCCTACGTTGTCTTTGAAGATGCCTTCGCTTTCTGCTCCCTGCAAGGCTTTGCCCACCGTTTCTGCTACTGCTGGAGCTGCTGTTGTAGCTTCGAAGAGCCTTCCTTCGTCTCCCGCTAGGGCTGTCAACGACACTAAACGTAACGGATATTGGCTCTGCCGCTGCTGTTGCCATTAAAATTATCGATTAACCGATATCCGTTAAGTTCCGACGGAAATCTGAAATTCAATTCCATTACCGTTACGTTGGAGTTACTGGATAACAGATATTTTCCCGATAATTTCCGTTATCAAACTCTACAGCTGCACCACCATCTTCAGTGAAGATTCTTCACAACCATTTCAGTTCATCAACACCAGAATTTCATGGAACTACTGCTGCAATTAGCACCACCATATCCCTGTAACCATTCAGCTAACATCATTAGACCATAACATACCGATTTGAATCATCTTTGCCATTAATCAAGCACAACAACAAAACCATCTTCCATGTAAATCGATCTAGATTTGATTCTGACACAAGCAATTTCTTTCTTGTTTTCTCAATTTCTTGTTGTAAAATCGAATTGGAAAGAAAACCATCTCTGATTTCTTCTGAAACCTCATATATTCATCAATTTTTGTAACCCATATGAACATCTACAGCAACAACTTCTTATTCTTCTTCTTCTTCTTCCTCCTCCCTAATTCGAAATCAACATCCTCAATTCAAAATATGCGTTCTCGAATGCACAATCAAACCCAACTCTCCACTAAATCAAACCAAACTCTCCACCAAATCCTAGTTTCACAAATCAATTCCAAAACCCTAAATTAAGCTTCAAAATCTTAATTAATACAAAATTGAATTTCATAAAGAAAAATAACTAGACAGGATATATTAGGAGATGATGGTGGTACTGGGATTATGAGACGAAATAGATGAAGAAGAGGAAGATTCAGATGAAGAAGAGCTGATGGATAGATAAGTTTTCTCTCAGGAGTAAAGATATGAACGAGAAAGAGAATGGATAGGTAAGTTTTCTCTCAGGGTATAGGAATTTACACGTGCGGATAACGGAAATAAGGCTAACGAAAATAGCCCAACCAGTACCGTTACGGTAGGATAAAATTAACCGCTACATTATCGGTTACGGCTAACGGATAACGGATATAATGGAACTAAACCTAACGGAAACCGGGTAATCGGATTCGGCTAACGGATAACGGATATCCATTGACAGGCCTATCTCCCGCTACTTCCCTCTAATCTAGCGGTTCATTTTCTGAGGCTGTTGCCCCTTCGGCGAGGGTTGGTAGCTCAGATTCTCAGAAAAAGAAGAGGGTTGTGATTTCACTAGCCAGCTTCTCCTTAGATGCTGCTCCTGCTTCACTAGGGAGTGCTCGGTCTGTTTCTACTGCCCCTGCTAGCAAAGTTGTTGGAGTTCCACCTTCGTCACCAGACTGGGCCATACTGGGAAATGTTCATTCTGCTGGTGATATGGATTTGGGTGGCTCTCAGGCTATTCCTTCTGTTCCTTGCTCTTCCACCATGCCATCCCTCCGTCGTGGTGAGGGTTCAGCTGTCGTGCCCCTTGCTCGCGTGCAAACGAACGAGGGTGCAGTTGCTGAGTCTAGCCAAGGTCGAATGTCGGAGAGCTTAATCTTAGGTAGCTCTGATGATACTATTCTTGAGGACATCCTTCGTAATTCCAAGGGTCCCTTTGCTGTTGGAGTTGACCATCATCATCTTGGTAGTTCTTTTGAGATAGCTTCGCAGTTGGATGTCTTGTCTGCTCAGTACCGTGCTGCCAAAGACTTGTTCTTTGATCCTGATTGTCTTCGCTCTATTCAAAGCTTTGGTGAGATCCGCCGGGGTAACATTCAAGAAATGGAAGCTTTTATGGATACCTACGCCAGCTTTCTCCCTCTCTCGCTCTCTCTCGGTAAGTGATTCTTACTTTGTCGCCTTTCTTCTCGATTTACTCCCTCGCCTGCTCTCATACTGCCTTGTTTGCAGCTCTGCAAGCAAATCGATGTTAGTTATACCTTGTTTAAGGTATATAGGGCTAAGTGTACTCATCTGAGTGCCCTGCTGGAGCGTGCTCGTCAAGACTATGCCCTTGCTATTGCTCAGCAGCCTTCGTCTAGTGATGCTGCTTCAATTGCTAGGATATCTTCGTTGGAGGGTGACCTGAGGAAGACGCAGAGGTCTCTGGAAGCTTGCTTATTGGCTCTTGAGAGAGCTAATAACGCTGCTAAGGTTGCCGAGGAGGGTCGTAAAGCTGCTGATTCTTCCTTAGCCACTGAGTCCTCCAAATCTATTGGTTAGTTTTTTCCTTCTCCTTAGCTTGTTTCTTTACTTTGTGGTTGCTTGGTTCTGAGACAACCTTCGTCTGCCAGCCAGTAGTTCTAGTGAACTTAGATATCTCCAAGATCAAGTGGCTAAGCTAACCTCCGACGTCTGGTATTACCAAAAAAGTCTGATAGGTTGATGAATGTGACCGTTATAATGGCCCAGCTTTCCCTTGAGTCTGCCCATAATGCTGATTTAGTGAAGCAGATGGTGCTTCGTAAGGAGTGTGACGAAGCCCTTAGATGGAAAGAAGGTCTTATTTTAAAGCAAAAGGAGGATATTTCCTTAGTTGAGAAACGTCTCTCTGCTCAAGAAGTTATTCGTAAGAAATATCATGCTGATTTTGAAGATGCTTGCGCTTCTTTAGCCAAGGTCACTGCAGAGCGTAATGTATTGACCTCCGAGGTCTGCTCCCTTAAGAACAAACTTGTCGACGCCGGCTCCGTGCCTTCTTCTATGTCTCATGCATCCTTAGTAAAAAGATTTGAAGAGTTAGAGAATGTGTACCGAGCTTTATCTTCTGAGAATGCGTCGCTCCGCATAGATGTTGACGATCTTCGGACTGAAAGGGATACCCTTTTGGATGATCTTGATACGGCTGAGGTGGACCTTGCTGAAGCTCAGCATAGTTTAGAAGAGTCCATATCCATGCCGGAGGTAGCTTAGGATGACTATTCCCTTCGTAGTATTCCTCGTATCTTTAGTTGCTTTGCATTGTCTCTAATATCCTTCGTATCCGTAGGTCTCCAAGAGCAGCTGGTGGGTGCAAATGCTAAGATCAGCAACCTCGAGGGTCAGATATCCCAGTTGGAAATATCTCGCCAGTTTGATGTGCTGCTAAATTTAAGGCTGAGGCTCTTCAGCGAGCTAACGATCAACTCAGTGCTCAGCTTAGGGAGCTTCGTCAGAAGTCGGCTTCTGATCTGTCAGCTCAGGCTTCTGAGATGGAGGCGCGGTTTAAGCGTTCTGCCATCGATTATATCAACAATGCTTTTGCGGAGGCTGAGCTCCAAGCGGAGGGTGTCACCTTTCCTCGTCTTCCTTATCCTTGATTGTGTTATGCTGACTTCGTTTTTAACCGAACTCCTTTGTTGTATTATGCCCCCAGCTGAGGGGCCTTCGTTGTCTCCTTTCTTTTGAAACAATGCTCCGTTATTTGTAACTGTCGGACCTTTGTCACCTGCAACTTTTGGGGTGCGTTAGTCTTCTTTTGGTAACTCTATTATGGTACCTTTAAATTCATATATATATATATATGTAGACGTATTGTGTCTAATTATTTGCACGTTCGAGTCATCACTAGGTGCTAAGGTATTTTTATCTTTTTAACCTTTGGTGGAACATTCATCGTCCTACGTTAGTATCCTTTGGCCAGAAGGTACCGTGGTGGCGAGGGTTCCTACGTGGGCAATATTTTTCCTGTAACCCTACGCGTTCAGCGTGATTGCTGCTTTACTTCGACAAGGTATCTCTCTTTATGGGATATATTGCTTATTATTTGCCTTTTGGAGGGATTCGTTTGCCCTTAGGATCCGAGATTGACATATGCGCAGTTATGTCGTGCCTTGTCTCATCGTCAATTCTGACGGAGGGTGTCTATTCTAACCCACTTTGTTTTAATCAACATACACTTTCTCTTAGCAAAAAGTTTCTTTCATTGATTAGTTAGGTTTATAATACCTTTGATCAGGGATAGAACATGGTGGGCTTCCGCCCCTTCCCTTCTTCTCCTGAGTGATAACCATTCTCTTACGGGTAATACTTCTTTAGGTACATTGCGTTCCAGGGGTGTTGTAATACCTCCCCTTTGAGGTTCCTTAGGTAGTATGAACCTTTCCCAGCAATGTCGTGTATGATGTAGGTCCCACGTTGGAGCTAGCTTTCCCCATTCCTTCTTCCTTTGGTATGGTGGTGTTTGACGTAACACATATTCTTCTACCACAAAGTTTCTAGGGATTACCCGCTTGTTGTATTCACGAGCTAGCCTTCGCTGATAATTCACCATCCTTTGCAAAGCTACTTCCCGCCTTTCTTCGAGGTCGTCGAGCTTTTCTAGCATGAGGTCTTTGTTAGGTTCTTTTCCCACGCTTCTGTTTTTTCGTTGGCAGTATTATCTCCGTTGGAATGACTGCTTCGGCTCCGTAGGTTAGTAAGAACGGATATTCTCCGTGGCTGCCCTTCTTGTAGTGCGGTAGGCCCATAGGACATTGTGTAGCTGTTCGCACCATCTCTTCTTGTATGCCCCCAGCTTCTTCTTTAAGTTCATCGCTATCGTCTTGTTAGTGGCCTCCGCTTGTCCATTGCTCTTAGGGTATATCGGAGTGGACTTGTTTTTCTGAATGTTGAAGGCGTTAAAGAGCATATCTATGTTCTTTCCCTCCAATTGTTTGCCATTGTCAGAGACTATGGGCTGGTATTCCGAACCTGCAGATGATTTGCTCGAACAAGAACTTGAAGACATCCGTGTCCCTAATTCTTGCCAAAGCCCTTGCTTCCACCCATTTGGTGAAGTAATCCGTAGCTACAATAAGATATCTTCTTTTTGACGACCCTTCTATCAAAGGTCCAACGATATCAACACCCCATTTGGCGAATGGCCAAGGGATGATGACTGAGTTAAGCTCCGTTGCTGGCGCTCTGATTTTTCTTGCGTAGCATTGGCATCTTTCACAACGCCTTGCTACATTCTTCGCATCTTCGTCCATGCTCAGCCAATAGTACCCTTGCATTTTAGCTTTGATTGCTAGTGACCTTCTTCCGCTATGATTGCCGGCCTCTCCGCTGTGTATATCATGCAATATCCTTTTACCTTCGGTTTGTGAGAGGCATCGCATCAAAGGTCCAAGAAATGACCTTCTATACAATACCCCGTCTCGCAGGTGTACATTGCTGCTTTTGACGTGAGTTTTCGTGCCTCCTTGACATCTGCTGGTAAAGTACCTTTGTCGAGGTATTGGTGAATTGGAATTCTCCAATCGTCCTCAGCTTCATCTTCATTGTTTTCATCTGACATGGGTTTATCTTCGTCAGACTCCTCGGCTTCATTGTCTGGTTCCTCCATTCTTTCGTCTTCTTTTTCTTTTTCTACTTCCCTCATAGCCCTGGTTTGGACAGCTAAGGTACCTTCGGTAGTGGAGGTTAATCCATCTATCGAAGGTTCATAAATTCTCCCAATTTGGATTGAGGTAGTATTTTTGTCCTTCAGCATTGATGATATGAATGCTAAGGCATATGCGTGTCTGTTGTCTTTTTGGCAGACGTGCCTAAACACGACGTTGTTGATCTTCGCCGCATGCTCCTGTGACAGCTTTAGGTACGAAGATAGTATTGGATCCAAATTTTGATACTTGAGTTCTATTTGTCTAATGACCAGCTGCAAGTCACTAGTTAAACGAACATCTGACAAGCCCAACTCTTGTGCCAATCGTAGGCCATGTATGACTGCCTCATACTCCGTGATGTTATTGGTGTATTGCTCGAATTCTAACCTGAATGCATAGATGAGTCGGTCTCTAGTAGGGGTTGTTATCACGATCCCTATGCCTGCTCCTTCTCCGTTTGAGGAGCCGTCTACGAATATTTTCCACCTTCGTGCGTTCTGCGGTTCCAAGAGGTCTTCTGGTTCCGACTTTTCTTTCTCCATTCCTGGAATGTCGTCTATCTACGCTTCGTCATTTAGAGGTAAGTCCTCCAAGAAGTCTTCCAAGATTTGTGATTTCTCCGCTTTCCTGGTTTCGAAGATTATATGGAACTGTTTGATCATGGAATTCCATTTTGCCATTCTTCCGATCTTCTCCGTGTTGTCAAGGATTTGGCTTATCTGAGATTTTGTGAAAAATCTGATGGTGTGCGCATCGAAATATATCCTTAGCTTTTTTGTTGCTACTACTAACGCATATATGAGTTGCTCCACCTTAGTGTAGTTACGCTCTGCCGAACTGAGTGTCTTGCTAACACAGTATATGGGCTTTTCTCCTTGCCCTTGGTCTCTTACCAATACTGCGCTTACAGTGTAGCTCGTTGCTTCTAGGTATAGGGTGAGTGTCTCACCTGGCTCCGGCTTTTGCAGGATGGGTACTAATGTTAATTAAGTATTCCTTGATCTTGTGAAGAGCTTGCTCACACTCTTTGGTCCATGTAAACCTGCTTCCTTTCCTTAGCGTATCGAAGAACGCTTTGCACTTATCTGACGACCTGGATATGAATCTTCCCATGGAAGCTAAAATTCCGTTTAGATTTTGTACTCCTTTTAGTCTTTGCGGGGATGGCATCTCC
Organism: Papaver somniferum; assembly: GCF_003573695.1. Taxonomy (NCBI): domain Eukaryota; kingdom Viridiplantae; phylum Streptophyta; class Magnoliopsida; order Ranunculales; family Papaveraceae; genus Papaver; species Papaver somniferum. The sequence goes on from NC_039362.1 coordinate 122,388,241, forward strand.
ATTATTGCTCTGACCCTTTGAGGATCTACTTCGATTCCTCGTTTGGTGACCAAGTAGCCTAAGAATTTTCCTGAGGTAACTCCGAACGTACATTTGTTCGGGTTTACCTTCATGTGAAATTTTCTCATAGCTTCAAATACCTCCCTTAGGTCTGAGAGATGGTTTTTTGCTTCTTTGCTTTTGACAAGCATGTCGTCTACGTAGACCTCCAGTATCTTGCCTATCCATGGCTTGAATATTTTGTCTACTAATCGTTGGTATGTTGCCCCCGCGTTTTTTAGTCCAAAAGGCATCCTTGTATAGAAATACAAGCCTCGTGGGGTAAAGAACGCAATGTGCTCCTAATCTTCTTTTGCAAGGGCTATTTGGTTATAGCCTGAGTATCCATCCATGAAGGATAATCTTTGATGACCATCTGTTGCATTGACCAGTTGGTCGATATTTGGCAGTGGGTAACTGTCTTTGGGGCACGCTTTGTTAAGATTGCTGAAATCGATGCAAATGTGTACGCCTCTGTTCTTTTTTGGAACGATGACCATGTTGGATATCCATGTGGGATATTCGACTTCTCGTATAAATCCTGCTTTAAGTAACTTTTGCAATTCCTTTTCTACCCCTTCATGGTAGATGTCCGCCACCTTACGCATGCGTTGCTTGAATGGTGATATCTCCGGTTTGAGCTGAAGGTGGTGTGAGACCAAGTTCGGATCAATTCCTGGCATGTCTTCCATTGACCATGCAAAGACATCTGCGTATTCCTTTAGTAACCTTTGTATCTGCACTTCCTCTTCATCTTCAAGCAACGTTCCGATGTTTAACATCTTTGGTTCTGCCTCCGTTCCGATGTTGATTTTCTTTGTTGGTTCAATTGGCGAGGAGATGTGAGGAGTGATTTTCTGTAATTTTTATTTGGTGGAGACGTCTGCACCTGGATTGGTGGCGGTGTTTGCTTTTGATGCTGAGACATCCTTGTGTGCGGAGGCGTCCTTGTGTGCGGAGGGTGCTGCGTTCTGCACTTCCTTAGTATTTTCTTTACGCCTCTTTCTTTCATGCTTCTGAGTAGCAGCTCTTTCTTCGTTGAGTCAGATTTCTGTTAAATTGCATAGCATCGCGTCTTGCTGGTCACTTTTGATCTCCATTTCTCCCATAGGTGTGGGAAGCGTAGGTACTGATGATACATTGAAGATTTTCCTCGTAATCTATGGATCCATAGTCTGCCTATGATCACATTTTAGGTCGAAGGTGCTTCTACCACGCAGAAGCGTGTGCTGGTTACTAAGGGACCTGCGTGTACCTGCAAAACAATTTCTCCTTTTGGTCTAGAGACTGCTCCGTTAAACCCATATATCGTGCAAGTGGAAGAATCCATCTGCTCTGCTGTCAGTCCCATACGTAGGTATGGTTCGTAAAATAACACATTTAACGAACTTCCTCCGTCGACGAGGACCTTCGTAACATTCCATCCATGTATTGGGAAGGTGATTCCCAGTGGATCGTTGTGCATTCCACTTCTTGGTTGATATCTTTTGTTGAAAAGTTTAATGGTGTAGCCATCCAGTCCTCCCAAGTGCTAGAAGGTGGTCCGCTTAGCTTGAATACTTCGTGGGTTTCGACTTTCTTTCTGTTTCGAGCTAATTCGAGGATATCTTCGAGCATCTCTTCTTGACCTCCGTTGGAGAAGGTGATCATGTTGATGTATTCCCCATCTTGGAGTAGTTCAACCCTTTTTTTTGGGATGTCCTCCGTCTCTGTTGGCTGCAGTTGTACGTACTCCATGAATTTACCTTCATCAATGAATCTTTGAATCACATTGCGGAGATGGTAGCATGAATCAGTGGTATGCCCATAGTATTGGTGGTATGCGCAGTACTCCTTAGATTCCTTCGTTCTGTTAGGATGCTTCCCCTTAGTATTAGGGTAAAGAAAGCCCGACTTTGTTCCCTCCTTGCTGAGGATGTGAGAAAAAGTTGTGTTCAGCTTCGTGTACACTTTATCTGCAAATTCTTCTCTTCCTTTGCCTCTTTTTCCATCTCCGTGTTTGGATCGCTTGTCTCGAGAGATGACTCTTCCCCCTGCTTCGTTGTGTCGCTTAGGTATCTCCGGAATTGGTTCCAGAGAGCTGGTCCTTTGCGGAGCTGCTACTGTTTTTGTTTGTTCCCTGGGGTTGTCCTTCTGGATTTCTTCGAGTTTGATGTATCGGTCTTGGACAACTCTGAGCTCGCCTTCAGAATCTAAGGCTTTGTTGTGGAGCTCCACGAAGATGGCTGAGATTCTGTCAAGTCCGTACTTATAACAGTTTATGTTAATTTCTGGATTGACTTTCCTAATTGCTTGGCATGTCTTTTGTCATCTGTCTGTGTACTGCATCAGTGTTTCGCGGGGTCTGATGGCTAAAGAAAATAGCCTATCTAACCCAGACTTTGTTGATTTGTTATACATGTACGTGTCCAAGAACACCGTGGACAATTGCTCGAAGGAGTCAATTGAGTTTGCTGGTAAGTTGTCATACCATGCTAGTGATGATCTTGTTAAGCTTTCTAGGAAGTATTTGCAAAGTACTACCTCGTTTTTCTCCTAATGGGAAAGAACACGAGTGTAATACCGTAGGTGTGATGCGGGATCGGAGGTACCGTTGTATGATTGGAACGTAGGTACCGGGCATTTCGGAGGGATGGACTCCCTAAAAATGCGAAAGGATAGCGGAGACGTAGTTGATTCCTGTAGTACCTCTTCCAATCGCGCGCCTGCATGACCAGTTTTTAAGCCTTGGATATCCTTCCGCATTTTGTCCATTTGTTCCATGACCATGTTCACATTGTGAGCATCTTTAGAAAATGCTTCGTCATAGTAGATTTGGGAGGACTTGTATGTTGAATCCGTCTCGTCTGGATCGTGATGTGCTTTGTTTGCTCCTCTAGGTTGAGTCGCCTTTGGTGGGTTGGTATCCACCCTTCGTCTTCCTGAGATAGCTCCGTTGTCACGCCTCCGTTGCGGGGTGGGGGGGGGGGTGAGTTTGGGAACCTTCGATCTGTGTGTTTAACATACCTTTGAGGTTCTGATTCTCCTGAGCCATTTTGTGCATGGAATCTTCGTTTTCCTTGTTACGGAGTAACAAAGCTGCTATTTGTGCCGCCATTTGATCTTCATTGTGGGCTCCACCTCCCTGGGGAGTGCTGTCGTCTGGATTTTCGGAGTTTTCCACTCATTCTTCTATAATTGGCGCATCTGGATCTATCTGAATTGGAGTTAGGTTTCCCAACCCTCGTCCCCTAGAGGCTAAGTTTCTGGACAACCCTGCGTTGACCGCAGGTGGCTTTGTCGTAGTTGCATGCTCCGGTAACGGCATGCCGTAGATTGGTTGAGCTCCTGATGTTTGTCCCATCCCTTCAGCAGGAATAGGTGATTTGTTAGCAACTGTTCTTCTTGTTATTTCACTTTGGCCGTCCTCCGTTTCATTTCTTTGGTTTGTTTGAGATGGCTTTTGGGATCTCCCTCTTGTGATAGCTGGTCGTGAGTTTGTTGGTACATCAGTTGGTTTCTGCATACCTTTGGTTCTTGGTAACCTGCGGTGACAGAAAAGACGAAAAAAATTTGCTACTTGGGTGCCTTCGTTAAAAGTAGCAATTAATGCTCTGACACAGAAGACTGTTAAGCATCTTTTTCAGAAAAGGACTGAAATAAAGCTTTTGAAAGACGGGTATTAAATGCTTATGACACCCTTGGGAAAAACAACCTTAAAACGTCGAAAAACAACGAAAAAGGAGTGTCAGATCTTGCGAAAAACAGGGCTATTAAATGTGTTAGAAGATCTTTTATCCTTAAAATCTTACTGAGATTCCTTTGTCAGTCAAAGGTTCTCAGATCTGAAACGTGGTGTGCTGTTTTAGTAAAAAAAAAACATTTTGGCGTTTTGTGAGTGTGTTTTTTGAAAGTTTTTTGTGGATCTGTAGTGTGGCACGGTTTTAGAGGCTATGAAATCCAAAAACATACACAAGAAATGGATGAATGAATCACTAGAGAGTGAAATTCACCGCTGAAACACATACCCCTTCCTTTCAGAAGATATATAAGCAAAATATAAACTGTGTCTAAACTCCGGTGCGTGAGCAAAACACGGTGGGCGCCAAACTGTGACTACTCGTTTTCCCGTAGCCTACGTGATGTGTACAGCTCAAAGGATCTGATACTAAGGAGTATCGATACCTCTGTTGAACTGATTAAGCTAAGCAATAAATGGTATCTAAGATCACAATAATAACAAAGAACATAAGAGTAATGTAAAAGCCTCTAAGTTATCATGAGACACAAGATGTAACGTGGTTCGACATTTGTCTACGTTCACGGGGTAATGAGTGATAGAATCGTATTAAGTATGTGGTGGGTACAAAAAATCTTAAATGATTCCCAAAGTAATAGAGAGAACTCAAGTTGAAGTAGCTACTTAAGTTCTAAACATTAAAGAGGTATCAGCTTAAGACTAGATCTTCTCTCCTAGATATTGAATGTCATTAATTTGTTGGTGGAGCTTGGTATTTATAGCCTCTTCTGCTCCTGGTATATCTTTGCTGCCTATGGGTCCATCGTCTGCTGATATACCTTCCGTACCAGTGGTACCTTCGTCCACCGCATGCTTCTCCAGTTGTATCTCTCCATCTCAGCTGACCCACGTTCCTTTGGGAACTGTCCATCCTCAGTGCGCGTTGTACCTTCGTTCACCGCTTGCTTCCGCCAATCGGGTTCTGACACGCTTCCTCTCTCCACGTGCTTTGACTCATGCGTGTAGATAAGAATCAGAGCATTTAATGCTGATTGGATGCGTCATCTACCTCTGTCCCTTTGCCAGCTGACCCTATGTAGACTAGCCTTTTTCTTCCTTTATCTTGACCGTTCGCGTCATTTCTCTTGGGATGATATAAAGCAGATCTGCGGAGGTATCCCTTGCTACTCAGGCTCCTCTGTCTAGCGAAGGCTATACAGTTTTAGACACGTATGCGGCCACTAAGATCGTGACACGTGCTCTGCAAAATATTGGTATTCACAATCTTCTTGATCTTTGCGCCGATCCCGCTGGTATCTTCGTTTTCGACTGAAGGCTCCAACGGTCATGTATGGTTACGAAAGGTCACCTCTTTTTCTTCCACAGATCTGCTGACACGTACCCTATGCCTATGGTGTTTAATGTGGGTGGTTGGGGCGGTCCGTACGCGTCAGGCAGATGTATGATGCCCCTGTCCCATCTTTGTCAGTGGATTTAATCTTCGTCGTTGATCTTAGATCCGCCTCGAGATGGGGTAAAGCAGATCTTTGGGTGGTCTTCATTACTTCGCGGTGGTTTGTTCCTTCAGTGTTCCCTGATATTGAGCCATCGGATTATCGTGATGCCAGACAGATATGGGTGATAGATGTCTCCTAGGTGTTGGGATGTGGCATCATATCTTGATGTCTCGATGTCGCGTTCTTGCACGTGTTCTTCCTTCAACACGTGGCAGGTGATGAATCATGTGTATACACTTCACGTAACTTCCATAATTCCCTCGAGAAAGTCTAGTGAATATCTCGTCCACATTTCTCTCCAAATTAACAGATTCTTCCCTTATTTCTCAAAACTAACTTCATTACCTTTCCTGTTTCGGTTAAACAGGACCATACCAAGCTTTTTCCAAGAAAATCTCCGCCAGAATCTCGTTGAATTCTTACACAGTAAATATCGCAGGTGGAAAACCAACTTTTCCTGTTTTCTCTAACCGTCGATTAATCCCCTTTTCAGTCGAATCCAAGCCCATTAACTATCCTGTTTTATCGAAACAGTCTTTGTCCAATCCAAATCCATAAGACTCTCTGCAACAATCTCGTCCCAATTCTTCCCAGAAATCATGCAGGCGAACAAAAGCTTTTCCCGCCAAAACAGTTCTTTTGAAATGAAAGACATGGAGTACCCCTAGTAATTCCTGGGGTGCAGATAGTAGATGATTACCCCTTATCAGTTAGGTGCCCCGTATCCATTTGAGGGATGTAAATAACACATGTCCTGGGGTGTTTCCAACATATTTCTGGGGTGCTTCTAGTAATTCCTCCTAGGGGTCCAAATACCACTTTTCGAGCCAATTTCTCTGCACATGTTTATTTCTCCAAAAATACCTACAAAGACATAAAATACAAAAATAAGCGCAAAATCGAGTACTAACATTACAGAGAATTGAGACTAATATAGACACATAAATGCGTCTACCAAATACCCCCAAACTTATTATTTGCTAATCCCGAGCAAATCAAATCTACAAAATAAAATCCTAACTCACTGTCGAGGCATCGCGATTGCATTTAGCATATGCAACAAGCCTTTAAACCCCTAGGTGGCCCTAGTTGCCGAGTTATAGTCTCGGGAGGGATTACTAGAGATATACCCATAAAACCTTTACTCCAAACCCTAGCTATCTACGCAGAACCTTGTAAGGCACTAAAGAATCTCCTTGGTTTGCATACTTATTGACTACAGGAGGAAGTACCCTAATGCGAAATTCCAATTGTTGTACACGAGTTTGCACTCAAGCATACTAAAATTCATATATAAGTGACAGAGCTCTACTCAGATAGTCGCACTATGGACATCAATATCCGGAGTCAACAAATCACATGGATAGATTAAGAGATGGATATAGAGAAAAACATAGATGGTTTTGATGTTGACTAGGTGAACTGTATTTCTCATATCTATCTGAAGGCCACTTCCAAACTGAACCTATCCTAATGGACTGAGATACTAGTCTGACTAGTATCAACACAACTGGCATATACAAGGGAACCAGTGGTCGATAATCCTAACTCTAGGTCAACACAACTGGCATATACAAGGGTACCAGTGGTCGACTTTATTGAATTTATTCCGGTTGATCCGGTCTCAATTTTTTTTTTTTTTTGTATCTCAACCACTCTATTTCACTATAGCAGTGGTAACAACTTGATTCGTGTGGCCTACCTAATCACTTAGAGAAACATATTTTTAAAAGAAAACAAAATAAAAAGAGAAGTGAAAAGGACTCAACGAGATATGGCGAAACTACCATGTTATTTCTAACACCTGAGCTCTATGTTTTTATGAATAGACTCTTTAGATGTTTCCATCTAATCAGATTGGTTCCTCAACTCCTACAACCAAAATGATTCCATCCACTTAGATTGGTTAGTGTCATCCTTAATAAGCATAAATTTCTAGGCTCTGGGGTGTAATATAATGCAACTAAAAAGTTTCTCCCATACCCCCAAACTTTAATTTTCTTAATCCTACGTATTGATGTATTTCTAGACTTGAAATTCTTCAAACGTTTCAGGATCCCCTATGTTAGAGTATATCTCGGTTGAACCTACAAAGTGTTGGTATGTCAAATTTGGTTGTCATATTTTAGTGAATCAAAACTCATTTAAAGAGTCGCTTGATTATGTACTAGATTCAACTTCGTATAGGTTAGCTTGAAAATATTAGGATATGAGACATTACAAGTATTGCGAAGACTTGAAGAAGTGAAGAAGTAAGAAGCTACAACGACAACATCATCCTTCCACTTGAGGTTAGTGATATTTGACTTGAACTGTTTCATTCCATAACGTATCTTTCAAGTCGTGCATATTGAAAACAAAACTGCGAAGCATGAACCCTCTAGATATACATAGTATTAAGGAATACAATACGAGGTTTATCGTTTAGTCATTCAAATTTGTAGATAAGACATCGACATAATCGTTTAAATGCTATTGTGATTATGTACGGGTATGAGGTGAGGATTTCATCATAGGAAACAATGTTTTACATGTGCTTTAAGGAAGTAAATTCATGAACTTGTTTTGTGAATCGAAAAGGAAATCGCCAGGCATTATTGGTATTGTTATTCATTGCATATATTGTGAACAACCAACATGTGTGATTAGTATAACCGCTCATGACTTGTTTGTGTTCTTGGTAAAACTATTCACAAAGGCCTGACTTTTGTATTGGTATGACTTTTATTAGTGAAACCGAACTTAAGTAATCACCTGAGATGGTATGCTCGATTTTGTGTTATTAGTAAGAGGTGCAAACTATCACAAAGGGGAATCGATCCTTGTATGAGGTGCAACATGTATTAGCATAAAGGGGAACCGATCCTATGGACATGTGCAACACGTTTTTAGGTAAAGGGGAACCGATCTTATGGACATGTGCAACACATTCAAGTTAGATACCATATATATATCTGGGGAACCGATCCTAGTACCTAGTCAACCGAATTTTGGAAATCTAGTGTAACTATGCACAATACTCAAATGGAGGTAGAACCGAAACTTGTTTTGATAGAACCTTTAAACCCATGATTGGTGATTGAGTGTTCTTGATCAATCACATAGTTCTTGAAAGTCAGATGAACCAATTCTGAACTTGTTTGGAAGTGTGGCAAATCAGTTTCAAGATTGTAAGTATGAAAGAGGACTTACAAAGTAAGGATGTCAACATACTTTGAACATGTGCAGTAACGCTTATCTTTAATTGTTCAAAGTTATTCCTTAATAGCTAAAGGAAGAAAATCCCAGGATCGAAACATAAATAAGTTAAGAATCTTTTATTTAAGTTTTTAATTTTAGGAAAATGAGAATTAGTAATGTGCATTTACTAGTTGGAGATTTTCCAAAGAGATTTTCGGTCAACATTTTGGACATAGCATTTTCAGGAATTATGAAAACCGAATTTGGAATATATTGCATATCTTGAGAATATTTTCGGTTTTGGAAATTCCTTGGTGTCCAAACTTCTTTGTCTATAAATACTTAAAGTTTTCATTTTGAGCAAACTAATCCTTCGTGACAGCAAACCTCCTCGGTTGTGTTGTTACTGGTGAAGCCGCCTATTCGGAGAGGAGAGTAACCTAATTACACGAAATCTCTTACGGCCGCTCAGTTTAAATTCTTCTTTGGGATTGAGAAGCTCTATTAATACCGTTGGTGGGAAACTAGATAATTGCGGCTTATCTTTTGTTTTCGATTGACTAAATGTGTTTGAACTTTTATTGCACCTAGTTTGTTTTATGCTTGAGAATCTTCTCTTCTGATATAAGATTCACTCAAACTAGATCGAAGTTTCGACAAGGATCTTTAGACTGTTTGTAGATCTAAAGACGTCTTGTGATAATCCATTGTTAACAAAGTCCGTTCTGTGCGTGATTGATTACAAGAGATTCAAATTGTTGTGTGCAGGCGTTTATTGAAGATCAAAGAAGATGTTGAAGATTTCTGATTTGGGGTTCATAATCTTTGATGTGCACAATACTTGTTTCGGTATAGAGGATCCAACTATAATAGCTTTATCCTTGTGGTAGATTAGATTGATTAGTTGTGTAGATCAGCATCAATACAATTTTTTGTGATTAAAAGTATTGATTGAAAAATCTTAACAATTACTTCGGTAGTTGATCATAAGATAGATCTAAGAACCTGACGAAGGAGTTTATTGAGATAAACAGAAGAGCCTTTGTCGAACTCACATCACTTGGTTGAAGAGAGTTGTTACCAAACAGATTTGTTGTTCCTTTACTGTTTGGAACACGAACCAAAGGAATTGTTCCAAGTACGTGACTTATTCATAAGTTGGAGGCGTGGGAATACAAACGGAACTAGGTGAACTATAGGTTTAGTTGCTTGGTATCAACTATACGAAGTTGGTTTGATTTTGTATAGCGGCTTAATCCTGAGAGTATTCAATTCTGGGCAAGGTCCCAGGGTTTTTCTGCATTTGTTGTTTCCTCGTTAATAAAATCTTGTTGTGTCGTTTACTTTTATTTTCCGCAATTATAATTGTTGTTATTATAATTTGAAGTAAATTACACAAACGTTAATTCCTATTTACTTGATAGTAATCCTATTGTATTTGGTTAAGTCCGATCCTCTTATCAAATAAACATACTTCGTTGTTGTATTGTCTCGATCTCGTATCCATACACGATCACTTGAAATGTGAACCGATTAGTTGTATTGTCTCGACTCAGTCTATAGACAATCACTTTCGGAAAAAAGACTTATAAGTGGAAAAATTTTAGCTTGAGGGATATTTGGGTCCCTCGCCTTTTCACCCTCAACAGTTACTCTCGCACATTATGGAACATTTAACTTGATTAATCATGGATTTCTTTGGAGCACACGTTTAAAACTATTATATGTTATCTTAGAACACTTGACCAAACACAGAGTTCTCAAGTTTCCTCGAGTCTTATTAGCTAGATGCATAAAAACATCGTTTGTAATCCGTTCCCTCGATTCCGACCTATCTATATGAATATCCCTCCACAATCGATCATTACTCCGAACAGTAGAGCTTAAGAATTTGCAGACACTTTCGACTGTCAGAAGATCCTGTACATTCATAAAGCTAACGCGAAACAGCTGAAAGCAGCTCATAGGGGAATTCTCCATCCACGTCCAAAGCACAAGATGAATCTTTTATTCCCCCATTTATCTCGCCATATTATCTGTAACGGACCGATGAATTTTTCCTTCTAACAGGTTGGATTCCAACCCGTCCATCAACGACAAACCCCCTCCCCATCACTCGGAAGTCTAAATCCATATGTATAAAACAATACATAAAATAAAAAGAATTTGTACAAAAGGAAAATAATTAAAGAGCCTGAGTTTATACATTGGAAAAATGTATACATTCTCGTCCATAAAAATCCAACAGAACTTGTTTAAGTAAGTCCATCATTTTCAAACATAAAATTAGCACTTAACGGCACCAATGCTCAAACGAATGCTGGAAAATCAATATTTGCAGATGTCAAGTACACTTAGTTGTTGACTGCATAGATCCAAACTTAAATTAAACGAGTTCCAAAAACCCAAAATGAAAATATGGTACTGAGTACACAGTTCACAAAAATATAACAAGTACTATTTTAAGTAAATTCGTAAAAGAACGAATTATAAAAAAATAAACATGACCTGCTGCTATATTTAAGTTCCAGCAAAGAATTTCAAAACAGAGAATGATATATACATTAAGGTTCAAGTAAAAAGAATTCCAATTAGATAGAAATACATGAATTAAGACATACTGACACATTGGTGATAAAAGAAACTGAAACTGGACAGTAAAAGGAGTGTGAAAATTATTCCGCCTAACCCGAAATAATACTTAGTCTGTATACATGTACACGCAGAAAGACATGGAAAGAAAATATCATTTAGCACCCATAGAAAAACTACCCCGGCACAGCCCATGATATATATATATATATAAGGACAACAACATATACCTATATTGTGTCCATAACTCTATTGCCGTAAGCTTTTCCATCTTACTGCATCGAGGCTCCAAAATTTGTGGGAAAACAAAACAAAACGGGATGAGCTCATAGCCCAGTAGGGGACATAACTGATAATTGAGCACCAAAAGCAAGTAAGAACGATAATAAGAACATTAAACTGAAATATGAAGTTCACAAATAAATGTAAAACAATCGCTCTTAAAAATTTGTAAGTTGCCATCCAATTAAATTCAAATAAATTTCTCTACTCTTTATAAGGCCAGTGTCAATGTCAGGGTAGTTCTGGTTACCAACCATCGTTGCCGCAACGATCTTCCGGGTAGCCACCGAGGTGGTGGGGTGCCCCAGTGGGCCTGAAGGTCCTAAAGTAGAGTCCACTAGTTTCCGAATCAAATCAGTATTCGTCAAAGAAACCTCCACAAAATCAAGTTATAAAACCCCATATATCCATAACTAAATACTTACAAAAATATAAATGTTGGCAGCATTCACAAAACCTTACCAGTAAGCCGCTTACAATCAAAAATTGGATTTAAAACTTACGCCACCAACCTAGAAGTATGTATATCCATGCCCGAAAGAGAAGAGAATCCAAGAACCATAAGCATATGATCAATACATTTAAAATGTTAGGATTGAAAACACGCATCCAGAAAAGCAAGATTAATTTAAAGAGGCAAAACTGATTAGTAACCGAAGTAGTGGGTGATTGAGTAAAACATACATAAAACCTTAAAGAAATGAATTACATGTTAATGCAGTACGCTTTTCAAATTGGTTTGTACAAACACGGATTTCAAAGAATCAAGCCAATGATGTAAAGTGAGGCAAATTATTGACTTTTAAGTTTGAAGTTATAGGGTAGTGAGAAGAATAAAGTAAAGAAAATCCAAGAAAGAACTTCATTCACATTTTTATTTCTATCAGTGGAGTTTAAAAGACATGGTTCTTTGGATCATTTTAACAAACAGGTAAAGGCTAGTTTGGAAATTCAAATTCTTATATTTCTGGAAAATGAGACTTCGACAATGTACTGCGGACATTTTTAAATCTTCCCAAAATCATTTAGAACAATATGCAAGGGTAACGCAGAAATTAAGGAATTTAATCAAGTCCAACTTCATGCGTAGCTTCAAAAGAACTCAAAACCATGGTAAATCACAAGGGAATTTATGCATGAAACTTGTCAAATTCATGGTTAAAGAAAATATTCCAAATAATCAATATTTGGTTTGCATGAATAGCTTGAGTTACAAAGATGTCAAGCATTATCAGAACATTGAAATAAAGTAGAGTCAACATCATAAAAATGGGGATGAAAACATCTATTGAAATCAAATCATGGCAGAAATGTTGGTACAGAAAAACTAAACTCAAGAGACGAAACCCCCTACCTCAACCTTCAATTGCAAAGCAAGAACACCAATTTGCAGCCTTGTTCTTGAAGCTTTAGATCATTTAACAAAAATTAAATTTTGACTTTACGCAACTACTTGGTCAAGAGACTAGAATTTGAAATTGAGAGAGGGACTCTTTACCTCTTCGCACTACTGCAACACAAGGAGCTATATAAACAAACTACGAATGATTCACTCTCTCACACTCGTTGTTCACTGGGTTTTAGAGATAGGAGAAAAATAAATAAAAGAATCTAGAGAAAGCAGGGACGAAAACAAATAACAAGAAGAAATTTGGAGTTTTATTCCTTCACCAAAACGCCCTTGACACTTTTCTACTTGCATGAAGACTTATCAACACGTGTAGCTGCATGGAGAGTTATCACAGCAACCCGGTTTAGGATTTGAGATGACATATTCTAGAGACATTCCCAACTTAGGTTTTAAGCAGCGTAAAAATTGATAAAAGCACTCAAAAAAGGCAATGAGTGTTCGGTATTTGGATGTGAAAACTATAGGGAGACCCATTCTTCCAGATTTTTCACTGTGAAATTCACGCCCAAAATCTACAGGCGCGCACCCATTTTCTGGGTGAAAATTCTCCCACACCCAGAATTTATAAAATTATGTTTCACTTTTTTTTTCTTCATCTTCATCTTCAATTCCTTTTCTGCTTCCTCTCCACTCTACCGTGAATTCCCGATGGCGGCTGTTGCTGAGAGTTAATAAAATCTCAGAGACTTGGGAGCCGGATAAATCAGGGAAGAACGAGAAGAATTAAGATGAAGTTGTTCTGAACTGAGATTGAGAATGGAAATGATGAGATTTTGATGTGATTCTTTATTTGAATCGTGAAGAAAGCAGACAGATTTGCTTGTTTCTGTGACTGTGGAGATGAAGTTGTTGTCATTTGGTCGATTCAATTAGGGAAGAAGAGCTAGGGCTTGATGCTGAGAATCACAAAGAAATTAAAGGAGATTATGAACGCGTTTTTTCTGAATAAGGAAGCAACGATGTTGTCTGAGATAGATAAGGCTAAATTGAAAGATGGGTTTGACGGATTTGATGATTCTGGTGAAATTAGGGTTCTCAAATGGAGAAATTGAGCTCAGAGAAGGAAATGAATCAGATCGAGACTAGAATATTGAAGAAGATGAGTCTACCGCTGCTGCTGTTACTAAGAATTGAAGATGAAGAAGGTAAATTCTGGGTTGTGGGTTTTGAAGAGTAAGATTGAGATATGGACAAAGAAAGAAGGTGAAAGTGGTAATGTGACCTCAGATGCAGAATAATGGAATTGTTGGTTTGATGATTTACAGGGGATTGCGGTGCTGGTGAAGATGCAGGAAATGGAGTTGTGTTATTGCTGCAGTTTCAGTTGGTATTGCAGGTGGTTTTACAATGGATTCAGAAAAGTATGGGTGTGCTGCTGACTACAACAAGGATGGCAATGTGCAAAGGAGGAATGGTTGCTGCTGTAACTGAACAAAGGCTTAATGTTTCGCTGGATTAGGATTAAGGCTTTGCAGGAACTCAATTGAAATGGTGCAGGTGGAACCTAGATGAATGCTTAGGCTTGCAATGAAGGTACTGATGGTGCCATTGAATTGCTGTAAAACTACAGACAATGAGAATATTAGAGAGAAGTAGGAATGGTGGTGTTTCTGTTAGTATTTGTGTTTGTTGTTCATGGTGTCGCTGAAATAGGAATAGTTTGTAATTGTGTTTGTTGTTGGTATTTGTTGCTGCATTGAAGTAGGTGAAAGCTGGTAGTGGTGGATTGGGAGCTACGGATGGAGGATAATGGTTTGCATGGGAGTTATTGAAACACGAAAGAAGATGATGATGTGGTTATGACTGCATAACATGTCACGCAGTCGAGAAAATATATGCATAACATGTTATGCAATCGTGAAAATGGATGCATAACATGTTATGCGTCTACAAAATTTGTTGCATAACTTGTTATGCAGTCCAGAAAACGGTTGCATAACACGTTATGCAGTAACTTTTTTTGTTACTATTGAAACCAACAAAGACTGCATAAATTGTCATGCACCTATAATAATATCTGCATAACATGTTATGCAGTCGTGAAAATAGATGCATAAACTGATATGCATCTGTAAATATGGATGCATACTGCATTATGCATCAATTTTTTTTATGTACGCACTAAAATCAACCAAAAAAATGGTTACATAACTTGTTATAGATGCATAACTTTGTTATCCAAATGCATAATTTGTTATCCAGAGGAAAAAAATGGTTGCATAATTCGTTATGCATCTGCAGAATGTGTTATGCATCTTTTTTGGTGGCTGCATAATGGTCATGTATAAATTTTCGAAAATTTTGCCTAAAATGATGATCAACTCCGATTTTTTCGTGAAAAACAAAAATTTGATATTCTTGTTTGTACTAGTTGCGTAGCTCTCTTAAAAAGATTTCCAACGATATAAAATTTGAAAAATTCCAAGGCGCGGATTTTTAGATATGTTATATCCAAGTTGTGTTGCCAATTATACCCCTGATGCATAACCTGTCATGCGGATGCATAATCCGTCATGCATACATTTTTTAATAATTTCATATAATTATGGGTGTCACGGAAATAATTATGGGTGTCACGATACCCAAAATTAATTGTGGGATTGACAATGAGAATATTATTTTTTTTGGGTCTCCCCCTAATTTTCCCTATTTGGATTCTACACCCACACTACACAATTTCCGACAAATAGGCTAGTCTTGGGCTTAAAGCAGGATAGAAATTTTTGGAGTGTTACATCGTTACCCACTAAAAAAAGAATTATGTTCGTTTCAAAACAAATTAAGAGTTAGGGAATAGTAAGGAAATGAAATTTGCATTCAAATTGGTCAACTTACTCCTAGCATTTGGAATTGTGATCCCCATTAGCTTTCTCCGAGCCGTAACATTGCGATGTCATTTTATCGTAAGCAACATTGTTTTTAGTCTTTAATTCTTGTCACCCAATCACGTGAAAAAGGTCAAGGTGGTATCAGCCAAGCATGAATACATGAAACACATACACATTATTGGAACCCTCCAATGGCATCGGTAGTACTAGTTAAAGAGCGATTTCTTTAATTTTTCGTAGAATTCAGACAGTCCAATATAATGTGAATCCTTCCGGCCCGGATCGTTTGATCCTTTGCCGTAGAAACACTTAAGTATCATGTTCAGGTCTGCGTAGTTCATCTCAAATTAAAGTTCTCAGGTGATCCTTAAAATTGTCGTCATTTTTGGAATCGACACTAAAAATTTCATGCAGCGTCGTACGAATGCTAGACTAGAAGATGTTGTTGTATGAGAACTTCACAAATGTTGACTACTCACTCAAATGGTCCTTAGAGATGACCATGCTTTCCCACATCGTTTTTTCTACAAATGAATAATTCATTTTGACTGACAATATACTGAAGATGGAAGGCGGTACTCGTATCCGTATCAAGAACTAAAAAGCAAGTCGAACATTCAGCAGTGTAAACGCAGAGGTGTACTGTAAAATCTGATAAATTCAGAAATCATTTCAATCAAATGAAAATCTAATCCAAAACCAATTCAAATCATGAAACCAGTGGCATGCATTAATGTAACTTGTAAAATATTTGAAGAAACCATTTACACATCAAGTTTGTTAACAATCTACTGCTATAGGCGAAAGAATTAAAATCAGTAGTAAGCTAATAAGCAAAATAGGGAAAACATACTTATATGCACTTCCTTTCGGTACAATTTCTTCGGTAAAAACCCAACGTAATTAAAAGACAATGAGATGCCATTTTAGTTAGACACGTCTTATAAAGAAAAACATGACTTATAAAGAACAATAAGTACCAATCGTAAAAGAATGATGCCATCTTTTCCCAAAGCCAAATAACCTTATTGTATATAAATTTAAAACATAAAAAATTTGTTTTCTAAACACCAATTTAGATCATCCGTTTGAAATAGCTAATGGAGTCAATTTTAAGATGAAGGATGGGATCACACATCAAGCAAAAGAAATGAAAACTAAATAAAAGAAAAGAAAATGTTGCGTGATAGGGAAAAGGGTGCTAAATAAAGCCAAAGGAAAAATACAACCAGGTCTAGCAAATTTTGCTACTACAGGCCATGAGTTAACATAATATCCCTATAATTTCTTTTGGAAATGACTGAGTAATTAGGACAATGCATTTCGTCAAGATGACAAAAGGGATGGCAATGTGCGTTAAAACAACAATAATTTTTTTTTTAAAAAAATGAGGTGAAACGATATCAAATAGAAGCAACTAATACTGTAAGACAATTATACTAGTTAAAATATCGGCTTATGAAACCCCAAGGGAGATGAATACAAAACAAGGCTACATTTCCTTCACGTTTGGTAAAATAAAATGAATAAAAAATAAAGTTAAGATGGCCGTAAAGATTTTAACCCAAAGGAGACAGTGTTACAATTAGCTTAGCTGTATAGGAGATAGGCACATTCACATTCACTGAACTGAAACTAAACAAGAAGGTCGGTCAACAGCTCAAGGAGTTCAAATAAAAGGAAAAACTATAGAAACCATGAATTTAATAATTTTTTCATTACTAAGGATTAAGTAAGACGTATTATGGGAGGCAAAATGTTGGTTTAAGGAAAAACCTTTGAGTATTGTGGCACTTGGAAACAAAATAAAAATTGGTCTAAATAGGAAGCAATGTACATGCCACTTAATTGTGCCATTATAAGGAAAGTAAAATGAAAATCAATTGAGCGAAAAACCGAACTAGGAAGCATATACAACTCAAGAAGATGACTTACAGATGTTTGATGAAACCCATCTAATACCCATATTACTCCTAATCCACCGATGACTCTCGCAGTCTTCTCTTGCCTCAAGTATATCTCGACGTGCTTGGCTCTCACACTCGAGTCTTATGCCTTTCCAGCTGATACGTGGGATTCTGAGCTTGCACTTCAAAATATCTCCAGAAAATAAGAACAATCACTAGAAATATACCCTATTGGAGACACTAAACTAAAGCCTAGGACTCGCAACAACATGTATATATATATATATATATCATGGCTTTGAATCTTCATCCCCAACCCCAAAAACAATGGGAAATCGATAAAACAAATCGTCTTACAATAAATTTAACGTTCGATTCATCAAAACAGAAAGGAAATCATCGGACGATTCAAATTAAAACCAAAATAATTTACTCACATATAAGGCACTGGAAAATAAGTTAGTCCAAAACTCACAGACCAAAGTATCGGAACTGCTCTGATACCAACTGTAACGGACTGATGAATTTTTCCTTCTAACAGGTTGGATTCCAACTGTATGGGTGTCGTAGGCTCAACAAATTAATAATCTTATTTCCACACAATTAATTGTTAATATAATGGAAGTAAGGATCGTTCCGACGAAGAGAAATGAGTTTTAGTTGTCAAAGTGTCACAAATGGGGTGGGGGTGGGGGGTGGGGTTGTTTTAGATTTCAATAAAGTAAATAATCAAAGAAAATAAAATTGTATTGTAATCAATAGAGAGAGATATGATTGAGGAATCCTTCTTTGTATATAAACCGTCAATGAGCTATTATAATTTCCTACTCGTCGTTAATCATAGATTATCACCAACCGTGGGATAACAACTAGCTCAGTATTGTTCCCTAAATTCCTTTTATCACTGAGTACGGAAGCTCTCCAATACTAGATTTTATTCGCCTAACCACCTAGTAGTAGCTCACTCGAGGTGTAATTTGGTCGAATGCTTTATCTTTTGTGAATTTATAGGTTGATCCTAGTAGTTAGACTCTTAACTCAAGGTCCACTTTCTAGTGTTGTTTATACCCACAATCGCTCCACAGAATCCCTCTCTCGTGTTCTCTACTTGTGTAAAGGTTATTCGACGATTACTTATCTCCTAACTCAATACTAGAAATAGATCAAATCAACAAATCAATCCAGTTGGCCACCTAGACAATCTACCAATCAATCATAAAGATTCATTATAATATAAACAAACGATAATCATATGAAGAACTTCAAAGTAGATTAATATAATAACTCAAATATTCTTTACAACTTAGAATTCATCCTCAATCAATAGGTGTATAGATACTCATGGATGTAGAAATACCTATGATATACATATAAGAAAAGGTTAGAGATATCGTTACGATTGAGAATCGCTCTGAAACCCTATCTTTGATATTTCTCCTCTCCAAGAATAACAATTTCGTGACCTAATGATGTGTTATCATTTTACATAACCTAACACCTTTTTATAGGTTTACATTACTTGGCCTTCACGTATTTAGTTGGGTTCAAGAACCCGACCGAAAATAACGAAATAACGTTCCCAAACGTGCCCTTAGGCCTTCCAAGGAGTTTATACAAGTTTTCCTACTTGCTAGGTATGCGTATCCGTACGCATACCTCAAATTCCAGCACAAATTTTCGGAACTAAGGTACGCGTACCCGTATGCGTACCCTACTTCGGTATTCAATAAAAACTCGTTTTGGCCACAACTTCTTCGTCCGAACTCGGAATGACCTCATTCTTTTGCATTCTTTTTATCTTTCAATTCTCTTCAAGATGACAACTTCTTCGTCCGAACTCGGAATGACCTCATTCTTTTTGCGTTCTTTTTATCTTTCAATTCTCTTCAAGATGATGATGAGAAATCCTTAATCTGAATGAGTTAAGATCGGTCTTTGGCCCTTCTTTTGGTTTTGAGCGTTTTGCTCCTTTTCGTCGTTTTTCTTCCACTTCTATTGGACTTGGGCACTTGGATACTTGGAATACTTCTCTTCCTAGCTGTTTTCAACACTTTGTAGCTCCTTTTGGATGATTCACCTAATAGAGACAAATAAGAGAAAACCAAAGTAATAATACGAATACATGCAAGAATAATAAAATCATATGAATTATGCACTTATCACCAACCCGTCCATCTAGGACAAACCCCCGCCCCGTTACTCGGAAGTCTAAGTCGATATGTATAAAACGATATATAAAACAAAAAGAATTTGTACAAAAAGAAAATAATTAAAGAGCCTGAGTTTATACAGCGGAAAAATGTATACATTCTCGTCCATAAAAATCCAACAGAACTTGTTTAAGTGAGTCCATCATTTTCAAACATAAAATTAGCACTTAACGACACCAATGCATTTCAAACATAAAATTAGCACTTAACGACACCAATGCTCAAACGAATGCTGGAAAATCAATATTTGCAGATGTCAAGTACACTTAGTTGTTGACTGCATAGATCCAAACTTAAATTAAACAAGTTCCAAAAACCCAAAATGAAAATATGGTACTGAGTACACAGTTCAAAAAAATATACAAGTACTATTTTAAGTAAATTCGTAAAAGAACGAATTATAAAAAAATAAACATGACCTGCTGCTATATTTAAGTTCCAGCAGAGAATTTCAAAACAGAGAACGATATATACATTAAGGTTCAAGTAAAAAGAATTCCAATTAGATAGAAATACATGAATTAAGACATACTGACACATTGGTGACAAAAGAAACTGAAACTGGACAGTAAAAAGGAGTGTGAAAATTATTCCGCCTAACCCGAAATAATACTTAATCTGTATACATGTAAACGCAGAAAGACATGGAAAGAAAATATCATTTAGCACCCACAGGAAAAATACCCCGGCACAGCCCATGATATATATATACAAGGACAACAATATATACTTATATTGTGTCCATAACTCTATTGTCGTAAGCTTTTCCATCTTACTGCATCGAACTAGCTCCAAAATTTGTGGGAAAACAAAATAAAACGGGATGAGCACATAGCCCAGTAGGGGATATAACGATAATTGAGCACCAAAAGCAAGTAAGAACGATAATAAGAACATTAAACTGAAATATGAAGTTCACAAATAAATGTAAAATAATCACTCTTCAAAATTTGTCAGCTACCATCCAATTAAATTCAAATAAATTTATCTACTCTTTACAAGGCCTGTAGTTGCAGGAAATCCTACACTACACCCCTCATATGATTTCATTGTTGATCAACTCATTTTTAGGTTTACACTCTTAATTTTATTGATTAATTTTTGAATGTTCTTACAAGAAAGATAAAGAAGTCAAGAATGATCTCTGCTTTGGATTTTTTTTCTCTCCTATTTACTTGATTCTTACTCAAAAAGATCTCTCCCTCTCTTTACAACTCGAATGACTATTTATAAGGAAATACATAGTGGATGACAGCTAATCTGTCATTTATTTACGGATGTGGTTTGCGACATTCTCGCAACCTTACAAATGTTAATTTCGCAATCTCTCTAATTTTCGCAAGACTATCACATTTTTCTCATGATCCTTGCTGACGTCATTTATGAAATTGCTCTGCGACGCTATTGTGCAATACCATTGATAATTTCACTGAGACATAATTGTTGCGAGATTCTGATCCTACATCTTGCCTCTTCTCATATCTTCTTTGAAAAGTGTAGAATGATGTGAGAAATGACGCAACTTTTTATCTTTTCATATTCCACATTTATCACACGTACTCTCTCTTCCATTTATTTCTTGACACGTCTTCTGTAACCGCTACTTTCAACCGCTCACGTCTCTTCGTCTTAATGGTGTTTATTTCTTCGAGAAGTAAATTTTCTTTATATACTCTTCTCCCCCTCTTTCCACTTTTCTTTTTACTTTCTCTTCTATTTTTATTCTCTCATCTCTGCAACTCTTTCATTCTTCTGCAAATTCTGTGCTGTAATTTTTTCTTCCTTCAATTCTTTTACTTTATACATTCCCATACTCTATATTCAAACATGGCTCCAAGTGGTCATAGATATGAGAAGAAATCTACAAGATGTCCAAAAAGATCTTGCTAATAAAGGTCTTACACTCTCCCCATTCCTGGTGTGAATGCCAAATCAATTCTTTCTGTCAAGCTTTTCTCCAATCAAAATTGTGATGATCAATCAATCATAATTTCGCTAGGTCAATTCTCGCAGGTCTCCCTATTCCTCTTTATAACCCAGACATTCCTTTATTTTATGAAATTCTCGCTCATCCGGGATTTTCGCGAGCCATTTCCAACTAAGTGGGGACTGCATCCGTCTGATGCTAGAGTTCGCTAATCGTGGTGCTGGTAGAGGATCTCTTTACTCCAGAACTTAGGGATCCAAAATTCGCAAACCTAGAGATAGTTGCTGAGAATATACAGTGGCGAATTTCTTTGAAAACTACGAACTTATCTCCATGAAGAAAGAGAATACTCGCTGGGGTATTCGATTAAGAAGAAAGATAACATTGATGAAGCCAAAATTCTTATGCAAGATATTGACTGGCATTCTGGTAAAAACACAACTCCTCGCCAATCCAAAGATGACAAATGGTGTTTTCCTTTAATGCTAAAGGGTCCTTACATTGCTGGATCAAACGTTCTTCCTGCGAATCTCGCTGCATATCAACCTTGGGTTTTCCTGGCCCGAGAAGGAGAAAGAGGTTACTTCTCCCTTTAACTCATTTTATATTCTTTATTGATTTTTACTATTCTGTTCGCTAACTCTTGCGATATTCCGCAGATCCAAAAACTAAAGATAGTTATAACAGGACTGGGAAATCTAGTACTCTGTTAGCTCTTCGCTCATACACAGATGAGGTAAGAAATTTTCTCTTATGACTTTAAATAGTACTGTTACTTCCATGCTTCCATTTCTTATTTCTATCTGTGTGTGAAGTTATTGCTGAAGTAGAAGAATCTGTTGATGCTGCGAAGATTGGTGATAAAGGTAAAGGTACTCTTCGCAGGAAAAATCAACTGGTCCTCCTCCAAAGAAAAAAAGTTCGTTCTCTTCTCCTTCAAATGTTCTTCCTAACGAAATTCTGAAATGATAAGGGTGATGAGATAACGATGATCTTGCTGCAACTGAAGATTCTCCACCTGAATCTTCTATGGCTAAGCTTTCTGGCCTCTTTTCTGATTCTCTACAAGGAATGGGAGATAGCCAATTCGCAAATACCTGCAAAGCTCTCGCTACCCTTTGTGATGTCCCTTTACTGGATGGTGATACTCTCTTCTCGGAGTTTCTAGATCAGTGACTCCCGACTTCTTGCATTCTCTCAATAGTCTGGTATACTTTTATCTTTTTACTTTTTCATTGTTATAACTCAAAATCTTTCTATATTAATATTTTTTATTTTTTTCGCAGGCTGGAAAAGCTTCTTTTGCTGTTGCCTCAGATCTAGAGAGAAGACGCGAAAATCTTGAAAAGAAGAATCTTCAATTTCGCAAAAAGAAGAATTGGAAGCTGAAGTTAAAGTCTTCGCGAGAAAAATAGACAATTAGAAATTGATTCTTCCTCTATAAGAATAAAATTTCTAGTCTTCAACAAGCTAATAATCAGCTTTACGGTATGTTACTCTCTTTCTCTTATTCATTCATCTGTTGTTTTATCTTATTTAAATGATCCTTTTTGCAGACATTTATGGTCTTTCTGATGAAGCTACCCTTCTTCGCTCATTTCCTAATGCCTTGGATAATGATACCCTTCTTGAACGTCTTAACAATTCCTTAAATAGCTTCTCAAATGATAGAATTTCATCTCTTTCTCTAAATGAACTTAGATCGAAATTTCGCCTCTTAGAAATTGATCATAGATCCAGTTTAGGCTTAGCCAACAGATTTAAGCGTCTCCTTATTGATTCCAAAGAGAAAACCAATTAAGAACCAAAATTAGCGGTCTCATAGATGATAAGGATCGTATCTCTGATCAAGGTGCCAAGGCTTTGGCGAAATTCCAAGAGGCTCTCCTTGAAGTTCAACTTGAGCGAGATGAAGCTAACCGCAAGAATATTGAACTCTGCGAAAGGGAAAATCAAATTCGTTCTCGTCTTCTCATAAGTAGTGAGGATGAATTTGTCTGGGCTGCGAAAATTTTAGATGATGCTAGAAAAGATTTAGGCGTAAATGTTAGTCTCCAAGTTGAACATACAGCCTTGATTAGAGACATGATTTCTGACAGAGAAGGTTGCTAATTGCTCTTCTTTACTAATCTTTTGCTTCTTATGAATTTTCATCAAGTTAATAATTGTTGTCTTTTGTTCGCAGATTCTGAAATAAATATCGTGAAAAGATTGAAGAACTGAAGCTGAAAGAGGAAAAGGAACTCGCAAAGAATCTTTCTTCTCGCAACGACAAGTATTCTAGATTGAAGAATCAAATCAAATCACTTTGAGAATTTTAAGAATGACGCTATGCATTTTCGCAATCAAACCATCCAATGGTTTGTGATGATCATAATATCCCACATTCTGATTATCCTTGTCTTTTAGAAGAAATCCCAAGAATACTCCCAGTTTGATTATCTCTGATAGCGAAGCTGACGATGAAGAATCTGATAGTGATGGAAGTTCTGATGGTGATAAGATTCTGACGCAGATGAAGAAGGAAACAAGTCTGTGAAGATAATGAGGATTAACCAAGAAATAGTCTTTACTTCTTTCTTTGATTCTTTGTAATACTTGTACATTTATTTCTTCTTTCTGTATATTTGTGTTTCTTTCATTTTGACCTGCGAATGAAAACAATTCTTCTTTGCTACAATAATCAATATATAATTCTTGAATTTTTGAGTAAATCTCTCATATGGAGATAAATAACATTTTCTAATTTCATACATTCCCATACTTGCCTCTGTTATTTGAATCCAAATGAGAGATTTCATAATTTTCTTATTGTATAATTTCGCGCTTTTGCGAAGTGAATTTTGTTTCTTTTCAAAATCTCATTCCTGTGTGGTCTTATTTTGCCTTCCTAATTAAAGGTCTTATTATGCCACCTCTTGTCATTGCGACAAAATCGCAGGACGTCCTTGCATTTCATGCAAAAACCCATTGATCTTGCCTTAACTTTTTCTTTGTATTATGGCCTCTTCAGGAATGTTGCGACAATATGACAGGCCTAAATATTCTTGCGAAATAAAGCCCCATGACATTGCCGTCTTGCGACGAAATCGCAGGACGTCTTCGCACTTTCATGCGAAAACCCATTGATCTCGTCTTATCTTTTTCTTTTGTATTATTGCCTCTTCAGGATTGTTGCACAAATATGACAAGCCTTAATATCCTTGCGAATAAAAAGCCTCATGACATTTGCGTCTTAAGACACTTATCAGCTCCCTAATGGAGGGTGCCGCCCTTATCTCCCCCTGGTTGCCCCTTCAAGGAGGCGTACTTCTACCATACAAGGTTAGCTCCTCCCATCCAGTCTTAACAACAACCAGTTGTTTTCGCAGCCTCTTATCCCTTTTACCTATAGGGCTTATGGTTACGAGACTGCACCCTAAGTGGGGTTTTCTTCAGGCCGAGTGCAGTATAAGCCAAGACTTGTCAAGAATGGCAAGGACGCTTCAAACGCGGCACTCTTGACTCAACCGTGTACCTCGGCGCCTTGATCAGATCTGCACTCCTTGGGAGAGTCCTTATTACCTTAGTCGCCCAACCTAAGTCATATGCTTAAGTTGAGAATCCAAGGTGCCTCTCCCGGATGGGCTTATTGACCCCAAATCTCCATGACTCAGGTTCCGGTGGCGGTGTAGCCTTTCCCTGAGCCATGCAACAGGTACCCCCTTATATGACGTACTTTAGGTCTTACATTTGCCTCTTGCGAAATTTATTCGCGAACTAGGGTGTACGCCATAAAGGTTCGCCTCTTTCTCTTTTGTCATTTTTCTGATTATTTTCTGTAAAATTCATTATCTCTGCGAGAGTCTCGCAATTCATATTGTATCTGAATTTCGCAATCTCAATTTTGTTGTTCAATCAAATGTATTTTTGAGAATTTTACTTATTGCGAGATTATCGCAACAACTTAATCATTCATACATTTCTTGTTTTTATTACTTTGCCTCCTCTGCTTCTTTATATTTTCTGCTACTGCTTCCTTGGTAATGGTATGTTCATCCTTTTTATCCTGAGCTAGCATTGATTTTGTAACATCTCTTCTCCTTTCTTTTCGATTGTATCCACCATCAACTTCTCACTTCTTTGTACATCCTTGATTTTGTGCGCCAGTTTTCCTTCTTGTTTGCTCTTCCTTCACAAGATTCTATCTCAGTTTCGTAACATTTCTTTCCTTCAACCCAATCTCCCTTTATGATTCCTACACCATTGGGGTGAGGGAATTTGATGCATTGGTGGAAAGTTGAATCTACACCTAGAATCCTATGTAGCCAAGGTCGATCAATTAATGCATTGTAGGGTGATTCTACATCAACAACAAGAATGAGATTTTAGAAGATATTCCCTTCAGTGGAATTTGCATAGTAACCTCCCTTTTAGGCTTGTTTGCAGTACCATTAAAACCATAAATCTTATATGTTGATGGTATAAGATCATCATCTCTTCCACCCATGGTTTTATAAGTATGATAAAATAAGATGTTCACAGAGCTTCCAGTATCGACTAGAATTCTATTGATTGCCCATGAATCTTCAGCTTCATCATCCTCATCTTCTTTCGGTTTTGGATTAATTTCTAATTTTATTACCAATGGATTGTCATGCACCTCTTCTCCTTCGGGAATTTCTTATGCGGTAAAAGAAATGATCTGTTTCTGCCATTCCTCTAATCGCGAGATTTTCGCAATATTCATAATTTCTCTTCCGTTACTATCTCTTGCGAACACTCTACTCAAAATATTATCATGAAAATCTTCAATTGTCTTATATAGATGTACGATAGAGTGACAGAATAGATTTTTTGCTTTTGCACCAACTTCTATGAAGAATGTTTCTTTCTTTTTCATCGTATTCACTTTGTGATGTTCTGGCGGTGGTGGTAATGGTTGAGGTTGCGGATGACCTACCAGAAAGTCGTTTACTTTTCCTTGATCTATCATTCTCAAAATAATTCTCTTTACATTTCTGCAATCGTTTGTGGTATGTACATGAAAATGATAATAAGAACAAAATTCACGACTTCTGTGATTTGGAGGTGGTTTCGTTCTCATATTCCATGGTGTTGGTATATTCTCCATCAAGATTATAGATTCCCATATCTTCTCACACACTTGCATTTAGAGGTGGCATCTTGATTTCTTCCCATATTACCTTGTGACCTCCTTGTCCTCTATTAAAGTTTGGTCTTTGACCTCCATAAGTTTCTTGCGATTGATCGAGTCTTTGAATCTTTTTATTTCCTCCACGACTATAGAAATTTCTTTCTCTTTCGTACTCTTATTGATCTCGACTCCCCATAGCTACCAACTTTTGTTGATTATTGCCTGTCACCTTTTCTTGTTGTACTTGCGAAGTATTCGCCACTGTGTTTATCAGCTTGGGTAATAAGCTTGCATTCGCTGTTTGTGAGCTGGTGTTCGCAACTGGATATGATTCCATTTCATTTTGTCTTTCCTCTAAAGCAATGTATTCTTCTTGAAGTTCTCGCAATTCAGTCATTGTAATCGTATTCTTGACTCTGAAAATTTGGACATACAACAGGTTTGTTGCAAACATAACATTGATAAATGATAATATGAGATATCTCTCATCTACACGGCCAGCCATTTCGCTACACATAGTTCTCCATCTTTTAATCAAATGTTTCAAACTTTCGCCAACCCTTTGCTTTAATCCAAACACATCTTCTATACCAGGTCGTGAGGAATTGTTACTTATATATGCCCCCAAAAATGTAGTCTGCAAATGATTAAATGAAGTTATTGTATTCTTTGGCAAACCTTCAAACCATTTTAACGCTTTTCCTATTAAGCTGGATGCGAAATATTTGCACAATACCGCATGATGATTTTCCTATTGTAACATGCACCTCACATAAGCTTTAATGTGTTGAATTGCACAAGTTGTTCCATCGAAAATGCTGGTTAATGCAGGCAAATTGCATTTCAGTGGTATTCCTCCAAATTGTACTTCCCTTGTAAATGGAGTTTTCGCAGCTTCTTCTATTGCTTCATCCAATTGTCTTCTACCTACTTCTCCTCTGTTATTTAGCATTCCCCTCATTTTTTCTAATTCTTTCAATATTTGTTTATTTACTCCTGAATCTTGACCCATTGGTCTCTTTAATTTTGCTATCTCTTCTTCTGCGTTCACGTCTAGCTTTTCTTGCGAAATTTTGTATCTCTTCTTCTTTATCCTCATCTCTCCTTCTTCTGCGATTCTCTTCCTCATCCCTATCTTGAATTCGCAAATGATGACGTCGTTCATTTTCCCCTCCATAATTTTGTTCATTTTTTATCAATTCAATTCGTTGTCTTTCATCCATTCTCTTTATTCTACCATACTCTTCATTGAGATTATCGTTATTCCGGTTTTGTATACGCCTTCTTTCCCGATTGTCATGATTGTTTTGGCGAATTGTCTCTTGAAACTCTTGTTTTTCCATTTCCGCTCTCAATCTTTCACGTTCGCAGATTAAACGTGCTTGTTCAGCATTATGTCTTTCAATTTCTTCTTCAATCGTCTGTTGGTTTCTTTGAGTTTCTCTCACATGTAAAATTCTTCTTCCTTCCTCTTGATTTCCTTTGCCATCTTGGTTATTTTGTTTCTGATTTTGCCCGTTCTCTTGATTTCCTCCAATTTGCCCATCATCAAAAGTTTCATTTTGTGGAATGTAACGATCATCAATTCTTTCTCTATTTTCGCGATATTCTTCATTAGGATTTGACATTTCTTCTTGAATATTGTTTCCAGCATTGATCGCGGGTGAATTTTGCCTCATTTCTCTTCTAATCGATCTGGAATATGATTTTGTAACACTTCTCGATCTTCTATTCTGCAATCTGATATTCTCCATCCTTAATTCGTGATTTTGTCTTGTTAAATTCGCACGTTCTTCTGCCTCAGCTCTTCTTTCTTCATGTATTCTTCGTCTCAATGTTTCTAACGCTCTAATTTCCTCACCTCCATGAATTATTCCTTCATCTGCTTCTTGATTTCTCTCTTCCTGTCTGTAATTTCTATTTTGTTGCTCTTCTTCTATTTCTTCTGCTGAATTTGATCGCCAAGTGTGTACGCTCACTCTGTCATAATCTGTATTCCCCTCATGAACTAGTGTTTGTTGAATTGGCGATTGAATTAGATTTTCTCTATTATTTCTCATTCTAGTAGATTCTCCCATTTCACTTCTTTCTCTTCCAGCAATTCTTTTGCTTCTTCTAATAGTAGTCGGTTGTTCAGATGTATTTCTTCTTCTAGCCATTTCTTCAATGCTAACAGTATTGCAAGAAATTATGAAAAATTCTTAATCAATCATTTTAAATTTTCACAAATCTCAATATCAATCTTTAGCTTTCTCTAGAATAATCTTCAACTCATCCCTGTTTCTAGCGCCATTATATAGTTGCAGGAAATCTTACACTACACCCCTCATATGATTTCATTGTTGATCAACTCATTTTTAGGTTTACACTCTTAATTTTATTGATTAATTTTTGAACGTTCTTACAAGAAAGATAAAGAAGTCAAGAATGATCTCTGCTTTGGATTTTCTCTCTCCTATTTACTTGATTCTTACTCAAAAAGATCTCTCCCTCTCTTTACAACTCGAATGACTATTTATAAGGAAATACATAGTGGATAACAGCTAATTTGTCCTTTATTTTCGGATGTGGTTTGCGACATTCTCGCAACCTTACAAATGTTAATTTCGCAAGCTCTCTAATTTTCGCAAGACTATCACATTTTTCTCATGATCCTTGCTGACGTCATTTTTGAAATTGTTTTGCGACGCTATTGTGCAATACCATTGATAATTTCGCTGAGACATAATTGTTGCGAGATTCTGATCCTACAAGGCCAGTGCCAATGTCAGGATAGTTCTGGTTACCAACCATCATTACCGCAACGATCTTCCGGATAGCCACCGAGGTGGAGGGTGCCCCAGTGGGCCTGATGGTCCTAAAGTAGAGTCCACTAGTTTCTGAATCAAATCAGTGTTCGTCAACGAAACCTCCACAAAATCAAGTTATGAAACCCTATAAATCCATAACTAAATACTTACAAAAATATAAATATTGGCAACATTCACAAAACCTTACCAGTAAGCCGTTTACAATCAAAAATTGGATTTAAAAATGCGCCACTAACCGAGAAGTATATATATCCATGCCCAAAAGAGAAGAGAATCCAACAACCATAAGCACATGATCAATACATTTGAAATGTTAGGATTGAAAACACGCATCCAGAAAAGCAAGATTAATTTAAAGAGGCAAAACTGATTAGTAACCGAAGTAGTGGGTGATTTAGTAAAACATACAGAAAAGAAAACCTTAAAGAAATGAATTACATGTTAATGCAGTACACTTTTCAAATTGGTTTGTACAAACACGGATTTCAAAGAATCAAGCCAATGATGTAAAGTGAGGCATATTATTGACTTTTAAATTTGAAGCTGTAGGGTAGTGAGAAGAATAAAGTAAAGAAAATCCAAGAAAGAACTTCATTCATATTTTTATTTATATCAATGTTCTTTGGATCATTTTAACAAACAGGTAAAGGCTAGTTTGGAAATTCAAATTCTTATATTTATGATAGAAAACGGGACTTCGACAACGTACTGCGAACATTTTTAAATCTTCCCAAAATCATTTAGAACAATATGCAAGGGTAACACAGAAATTAAGGGATTTAATCAAGTCCAAAATCATATGTAGCTTCAAAAGAACTCAAAACCATGGTAAATCACAAGGGAATTTATGCATGAAACATGTCAAATTCATGGTTAGAGAAAATAATCAATCTTTGGTTTGGATGAATGGCTTGAGTTACAAAGATGTTAAGCATTATCAGAACATTGAAATAAAGTAGAGTCAACAGCATAAAAATGGGATGAAAACATCTATTGAAATCAAATCATGGCAGAAATGTTGGTACAGAAAAACTAAACTCAAGAGAAGAAACCCCTACCTCAATCTTCAATTGCAAAGCAAGAACACCAATTTGCAGCCTTGTTCTTGAAGCTTCAGATCATTTAACAAAAATTTAATTTAGACTTTACGCAACTACTTGGTCAAGAGACTAGAATTTGAAATTGAGAGAGGGACTCTTTACCTCTTCGCACTACTGCAACACAAGGAGCTATATAAACAAACTACGAATGATTCACTCTCCCACACTCGCTGTTCACTGGGGTGTTAGAGATGGGAGAAAAATAAATAAAATAATCTAGAGAAAGCAGGGACGAAAACAAATACCAAGAAGAAATTTGGAGTTTTATTCCTTCACCAAAACGCCCTTGACACTTTTCTACTTGCATGAAGACTTATCAACACGTTTAGGAGAGTTTTCACAGCAACCCGGTTTAGGATTTGAGCTGACATATTCTAGAGACATTCCCAACTTAGGTTTTAAGCAGCGTAAAAATTGATAAAAGCACTCAACAACGGAAATGAATGTTCCGTATTTGGATTCTATACCCACACTACACGATTTCCGACTTATCTAAATAGGCCAAGTCTTGGGCTTAAAGCACGATATAAATTTTTGAAGTGTTACATTATCCGAATGAAGCTGAATAACATCATCCATTCCAGACAAAACTCAAACAATCTGATTTCAAAAATTGGAAAATCTTCCTCAATCTAACATGTGATTGCTGCTATAGAAGTTCAATTAAACTAAATTCATGCCGAAAAGGAAGGATCCATCACATAAAAATCGATTCTGATCCCCAAATAATCTTCCGATGGCTTATTTTGAATCACCAAATGCCATGAGATATTTAAGGCCATTTTTTAAAGGTAAAAAAGCTAATCTTTTTTTAGCTCGTGATCATTTTCGGACATACCAGTAGACTTTTTCTTTTACTTCAGACATATAGGTAGACTTTTTCGTTTAGTTTACCACCCATGTGGCATCATAGCATTGCTTATATTGAGTTAAGCAAACTGAAGTACAACAAAGGTTCAACGAGGTTTATTACCATCAAATGAGAGATTGAAATTTTGATGTTGTCTCTTATATCCTGGGAAAGCTGACCAAAATCAATGGACAACATAATTCTACGACAGTTAAACTTCATAACATAGCTTTTTACTTTACTGGTTTAGAGAACTTTAATTGGGAAATACCAAATCTTCTGTATTTACTTAATTAGATTCAATCCATAAAGATAAATCATGATGTTTTAGATGACTCTTGTGTAGTTCTACTAATGTTTGGTGTTGTCTACAGCCTAACAGCTGGCCTTGTAACTGTTTACTAATTTCCCATTCTTTTTGGCAGTTTACTCGTTTTTTTATATATACCTACAGTTGACATTCTCCATCCGCGTCAAAGCACAAGATGAATTGTTTAATCTCCTATTTGTCATCTTAACATTATCCGAATGAAACTTCATAGCAGCATTCATTCCAGATAGAACTCAAACAATCCGATTTCAAAAATTAGAAAATCATCCTCAATCCAACAGGTGATTTCTGATGTGAAAGTACAATTTAACTATATTCATGCCAAAAAGGAAGGATCCATCACATAAAAAACGATTTTGATCCACAAATTGTCTTTTGATGGCTTATTCGGAATCACCGGACACCATGAGATATTCAAGGCCATGTTTTAAAGGTAAAAATTCAACTTATTTTTAACTGGTTACCATTTTCAAACATACCAGTAGACTTTTTCTTTTACTTCAGACATATTGGTAGACTTTTTATTTTGTTTTACAACCCAAGTGGCATGATAGCATAACTTATATTGAGTTATGCAAACTGAAGTACAACAAAGGTTCAACCAGGTTTACCATCAAATGAGAGATGGAAATTTTGATGAAGTCTCTTTTGTCATGGGAAAGCTAACCAAAATCAATAGACAATAGAATTATACGACAGTTAGACTTCATAACATAACATTTTACTCTATAGGTTTAGATAAAATTAATTGGAAATGACCAAACCTTTTGTATTTGCTTAATCAGATTCAATCCGTAAAGATAAATCATGATGTTTTGGATAACTCTTGTGTAGTTCAATCAATGTTTGGTGTTGTCGACAGCCCAACAGTTGTTCTTGTAACTACTGGATTATTGCCCATTCTTTTTAGCAGTTTCATTGTTTTTTTTAAAAACAATGAAAAAAGGTCTGAGGCATACAAAAAAAAAGCAAAAACTACAGTAAATGCCTTAAAAGAACATGTAGGTGTACAAAGTAAAAACCTACATGAAGGATGATGATGTCTCAAGCCTTCACCTGATTCCAGAAATCTGAGCAAAGTGGCTCTAAACAAAAAGTTTCTGCAAGTTCGGCGTCATTGATGTACCGACCGCATTGATAACACCGTGAAATGAAAAATATACATTCACTGCATGAATGAGGTTCTCCTTTTTACTTTGGAAGTTATCTGCTGGACAATCATAAACCATCCGAAAGAACCGATATCTTGGGCAAAGCTCAATATCCATGGCATAATCATCATCACTAAAAGACAGGGAGTACTGGTGTCCATAGTACCTCGAATTTTTAACATTGGAATTCTGTCTGCATCTATCCTCACCAATTAAGGACTTCAACTATTCAAAGTATATATGTTGCACGTCATAACGTTCACCAACTCTTACCTGCTTAATCCCACTTGGTAGTGTATTTCTAGACTTGAAATTCTTCAAGCATTTAAGGATCCCCTCAACAGTTAGTCTCTTACATCCTGGAACATTCATCTTAATTAATCTTGCACACGTTTCAGACCATCATCTGTTATCTTAGAACACTTGACCAGCAGAAGACTCAAAGTTCTCAAGTTTCCTTGATTCCTGTTAGATAAATGCAGAAGAGCATCGTCTGTAATGCGTTCCCTCAATGCCGGTCGATCTATATGACTATCCCTCTACAAACGAGCATCACTCCGAATAGTAGAGCTTAAGAATTTGCAGAACTTTTGACAGACAAAAGATCTTGTACATTCAGATAGCTAATGGGGAAACAGCTAAAGCAGCTCGTACGAGCATTCTCCATTCGCTTCTAAAGCACAAGATGAATTGTTTAATATCATATTCGTCATCGCCACATTATCCGAATGAAACTTCATAGCAGCATTTGTTCCAGATAAAACTCAAACAATCCGATTTCGAAAATTGGAAAATATTCCTCAATCCAATAGGTGATTGTTGCTGCAAAAGTTTAATATAACTAAATTCATGCCAAAAAGGAAGGATTCATCACATAAAAATCGATTCTGATCGCCAAATTGTCTTCTGATGGATTATTTGGAATCACCGCACGCCATGAGATATACAAGGCCATGTTTTAAAGGTAAAAAGTTAACCAATTTTTAGCTGGTTACCATTTTCGGACATACCAACATACCTTTTCTTTTACTTCGGACATATTGGTAGAATTTTTATTTTGTTTACCACCCAAGTGTCATCATAAAATATCTTATATTGAGTTATGCAAACTGAAGTACAACAAAGGTTCAACCAGGTTTACCATCAAATGAGAGATCAAAATTTTGATGCAGTCTCTTTTGTCATGGTAAAGCTGACCAAAATCAATAGATAACAAAATTTTATGGCAAGTAAACTTCATATCATAGCTTTTTACTCTACTGGTTTATAAAACTTTAATTGGAAATGACCAAATTTTCTGTATTTGCTTAATCAGGTTCAACTCGTAGAGATAAATCCTAATAATTTGGATAAATCTTGTTTAGTTCTACCAATAACTAGAATGACCCGACTGTGTTGGCAGTTCTCCCTGTGAAGGGGTTTTAGATTTCTAATTTAATTTATTTTCATACCCAACTGTTGCTTCGTCAAAGAACCAAATTTATTTTTTCCAATTAGGAAAAGAGAGCTGAAGTGTTTCTCTTTTTCATTTATTGGTTTCACTTCAAGTATCTCACTAAAAGTGCTCTAAACATCATCATCAAGATTATTACCAAAGAAGATTGGATAATTATCAAAATTGATTATTTGCGTAAGTTATGAGCTAAAATATTGAATGCCCCGACTAAGAAAATTGGTGTAACACTAGTAAGGTTAGCCTCAATTAATATAAAAATAATCATCAGCATAAAGTGACAACACATACTAATTTAAATCTTCAGTTTATGTTAAAAAATACTTTATCGAGATGTAGCATTACGTTAGTGGTAAAAGTCAGGTGCGCGAGGAATCAGATTCAATCCGTAGAGATAAATCCTGATGTTTTGGATAACTCTTGTGTAGTTCTACCAATGTTAGTTGACTCGCTAAACAATGGTTGATTAACATAAAACCTGACTTGGTAGAGAGAGATTTTTCCCTTCTCATCCACGTGGAATAAGATTATGAAAAAAATAATGTATATGTATTCTGCTTGGAATGTTCCAGTAATTGTATGATTTTAGCAAGGATATCTCTCAAGGATATAACATTATTGGAGAAACATGTGAGATGACATTGGCATCCTTGGATAGTCCAAGAGTCTTTCAAGTTGGAAGAGATCAGTCAACAAATACAGATACATCCGATTTTTTCGCAACATTTGGGGATATACCTAATAATATCGGTGATCATAAAGTTACATTCGATTGCTAAAAGCAGTGTAAAGTTTGTTAAAGAAATACTGCAGAGGTATGAAACAACAATCTAGGATGGTAAACTAGATGATACAGTATCATAAAAAAAATGTTA
The DNA here is from genome assembly GCF_003573695.1 of Papaver somniferum. Classification (NCBI taxonomy): domain Eukaryota; kingdom Viridiplantae; phylum Streptophyta; class Magnoliopsida; order Ranunculales; family Papaveraceae; genus Papaver; species Papaver somniferum. The sequence continues at coordinate 122,423,559 of NC_039362.1, forward strand.
TCTCAATGGAAATGTTCTGAACATTGTCATGAAGATCGTCACAGTGTAGGCCTCATCATAGGTATGTACTGTATACTCTTCTCTTGTCTGTTGTTTTAAATCTGTAGCTAGAGTTAGATTATATCTGATGTGATTACCACAGATAAATTGCCAGGAACTGTTGAATACACTAACTAAACTACACAATGATGTTCTCAAAGAACTAAGTAAAGTTCATGGTTACGTAAAAAAGGTTCCTCAACCCACATAAGCTTTGCATACAAAATTTGAAGGTCCATGCAATGTTTGTTCGTTTAAGCAACGAATTTGGAATTTTGGTGTCTGAAGAAAGTTATCTTGATTATGTTGAAAGTATGTTGATGCGTTAAGTCACCCATCCTAAAAGGACAATACCCCCAATTATTTTGTATAATGAATTCGTAGTTGAAGTATTTAAGAAGTTCGATGCCGCAATCTTAATTGCTAGACATGCGCTAATGCACCTATTGCAACTGCAACTATTGGTCGTTAGATGTTTAAAGTGTTCATGTAGGGAGTATAAAGACTAAAGCTATTCATACAAAATCTTTTTCAGCTTGGCGGTTAGGATTACTTTTGTCGGGTTCCACAAGTGCATAAGATACCTTTGCTTGCAAAACTTTATATATTTAGTTGGAGACTAAAGTTTGATTATACCTATTGATGGAAAACGAGAAGTATTGAAGGCTAAAAAAAACATGAACAAACTAGTGATCGATGAAATTTTTAGATTTTTCTTTGTGATTCAACAAATTTGTCGTGGCAAAGAGAATTTATTCTCTTCTCATCTACGTTGAATAAAAATATGGGAAAACTAATTGTAGATAGGGCAAAACGATTTGCTGGTTTTTACGGAATTGAGGAGACGTCTGTGTGGAGACTCCTTGAACCGAGCGAAATGTTGAACCTCACACAAATGCAATGCAAGAAGGGAGTGCTTTAAGTTCGAGAGATCAATCTGTAGGACTCCGGCCTAAATCAAGGACAATGGTCGTTCCAGAGTCAATTCGGTCACAAGAGAGGATGGGTTGATCTGTAGAAGGGAAGCTGAGAAATGTGTGGGATCAATGGTGATCTGAGATTGTAGGTGTGTTGTGAATTCAGCGTAAGAATGCTCTGAATGATTGAATTTTACTCAATTGAGAGTAATTGCTTAGATGATGAGTTCGTGTAGACGAAGGATTGTATGTATGAACTTTCCGATAAATTGCTTATTTTGATGAATGTTCGAGTATTCGAACCTTGTCCTTTCAATCAGGATTCAGAGACATTTTATAATGTCGGAGTTGAAAACATGATCTCATGAAGTGTGATAGTTGCTGGAATCAGAGAGTGGGGAAGTGGGAAATCGTGTAAAAACCAGTTGCTCATCGTGCGGAGACTTGGTTAATTTCCCACCCACTACTTTGTTGACTCTTCCAACTGATTGCACGACTTGCTCACATTCTCGTCGTGGGTGAACACACGTGTCGTAGACCGCCAGACCAAAACCCTAGTTAATATCCCCCCATGTGACATAATTGATATCTCATGGTTGTTGAGTCAGTTGCTGACTTTATGGGACGATGAGTCCATGTATTACTGAGTTGAACATGATTTGCAAATGTTCTGAGACTCGTGAATTAAATATGTCTGCTGAGACGAGGTATTATTATGTTGACTACCTAAGACGAGCAAGCTGTGTTGCTGAGTTATTGAATATTGATAGTTGAACCAATATTCTTGAATCTGAGCAAATATTGCTGGTTCGAGCAAATATTGCTAATTCGAGCAAATATTGCCGATTTGAGCAAATGCCGCTCATTTGATGAATTGTTGGTAGCAGGACAAAATAAAATATTAATTTAAGATACTGACTGCCTGGTCGAGTAAAATAAATAAAAATGTTGATCATGGAATTAACATAAAATTATCAGAGTATTTGAATCTGCTTAGAATCATGTTTCAGCGGAGCTCTGAATTCAAAACCCTAATTTTACTGAAATGATGATTTATTGCAAATCAACCGCAGAGTGACGCAGGTACCGACTACATGGGATGATGAGTTCACCATGTAACGCCCAGATGCTCGAATGAGCAAAATACCAAAGTCTCTTGAGGACCAGTTGGTGAAAGAATGATTAAATGCTGGTTTAATGATTTATTAAAGTAATGCTCATGTGAGCGACAGATAATAATAAAACCTATCCGTGAAAAGATGAGGAACCGGCCAAGAGGTCATGGGACCGGCTGTTGGTGGCCGTGGAACCAATAGATGGTCGTTTTAGCAAACTCTCGATTGTTCGGAAAGAGTTTGAACCTAATATGAGCAGTTGAGCAAATTAGGTTAAAATAGTTAAAACATGTGGGATCGGACACTTGCAAGCCTCAGGGCCACCCTTGGTCGGTTGAGGGGATGCGCCCGTGTCACCATGTTGTTCGTGTCTCAGTCCTGAGAGTTTTGATATTTTTCTGTGCGCGTTTGAGCAACATTTTGAGAAAATATGCAGAATCCAGGATTTTACTGAAACTAGGAAAAATACATGAGATGATGAAAAATAATAAATAAAATAGGGAATTGCAAGGTGTTGGACCGGCCAGGGTTAGGACATGGTCGGCCGTCTAGCAAGCGGTCCCACAATATTTTCCCAGTTTTATGTAATTTTATGTATTTTCTCTGAATTGAGGGAAATCCCATGAAATTGGAGAGTTTTATGAAATTAGGGAACTTCCATGAGATGAGGGAAATAAAATATTAATAAGATAGGGAATGATGGAGTGTGGGACCGGCAATAGCCAAGGCATGGCCGTCCGACCAAGGGGCACGGTCCCAGCCCTCTTCCCAATTTTATGTAATTTTTTCATTATTTTAGGGAATCTTCATAAAATCAAAGAGATTTGTTGAAACCAAGGGATTTTGTTGAAATCAGGGAGTTTTCATGGAACGAGGAAAACAAAACAAATAACAATAATAAAATAAGAAGCGTGTGGGATCGTCTAGGGCATGGCCGGCCGGCTAGAGCCCGGTCCCATAAATTTTCTTAATTTTATAATATTTTCATGGGTTTAGGGAAAATTCATAAGATCAAGGAATTTTCATGGTTTGAGAGAAATAATAAAATAATGGGGACGTGAGGTGTGGGACCGGCCACGGCTGGTGCTCAGTCCCGCGACACCTTTCCCTAATTTTATTATTTTCCTTGACAAAATATCATGAGATTAGAGAATTTCCTTGAAACTAAGGAGATTTGCTCGAACGAGAGAATTTTCATGAGATCAGGGAAAATAATAAAATATAAAGTTGGGCGCGAGATTGTTCACGGCATGACTGGACGGCTGGTGAACCCAGTCCCCTGGCGCCTTTGCTAATATTTTATTATTATTATTATTTTTCCTTCCTATTTTGCATAGATTCATCGTTCATTCGTATTTTTGAAATGCTCGTTTGCGCATTCAGTTGCTGGTCTTTGCATTATTGTTAAGTACACTTGCACCATTTTAGTTAGGGCTTATTCGATGCTCAGATGCCTGTGCGTTGAATATTTATCACTAACCCGTGGAATTCTGCTAGGAAGAACCACGAATTGAAGTGACGAAATATTACGAAGAATCGTAGAATATTGCTGGATATTCAGACGATTAGAGATAATTAACTTGATGGCTCTATACTAGCAGGCATGCTGTCTAGGAGCATTAATTATCTGAGGGTGGAGTAATATAAGCTTGCTGGAGCGTCATATTTCTCTTATATAGTTAGGAAAAACCAGGTTGCATCCTGAAAACGTTATCGCTCAATACTAGCAGGCAATCTGTCTAGGAGCCGTCCAATCTGTCGATTCTATATAAAACAATTACTGAAATTGCTCAGTATTTATATGATGTGCCGTGGTCTCAGCTGAGAGACTACACATCTACATACACTCTGAAAGACAGTGATAGACGCATTTATGTGTCTAATTTGTCCTCAATGTTTCGTATTGTTAGTACTCGTTTTCGTCCTTATTATGGTGTTTTGTGTGTTTGTAAGTATTTTTTTGGAAATAAATATTGTTTAAAAATTCAGCTCGAAAAGTTGCTCGGAGCACCCCCGGATGACATTATCTATGCGGACTCTTACTTTGGATAAGGGGCACCTTCTTCACTATTTACACCCCAGAGCGTCACCTGCTTGTCGCACCCATGATTTGGTTAGGGGACACCTTTTCTTATTCGTTTGAAAAATGAGATTGGGCGGAAAAAAAAATACCTTCACCTTCGTATCTTTGAATTTAATTGTTGGGGAGATTTTCTCGGGATTTCAATGCTGGAATGGATTAGTTTACGCCTGTTTCAGTCAAACAGGGTTCGTAAGTGAATCAGAATCATATAAAAAGGAAGATACGTGAGAATCCAACGCAACCGAGGTTAGAAAAACGCTCGGGTTTATTTTTGGAAGAACAACGTGTGTTCTCAACGAGTTTGACTCCGTTTGGGACGTGTTTGCTGAAAATAGGAAGATGGAAGAGATAAATATGGAGAACTAGACACCAGCAGAGTGCGTGAAATAGTTGAAAAGGAAAATATATTCCCGGATCCTGCATGAAGAATAATCAAAAATATTTCACAATTACTCGAGATTTATTGTTGCTCAGAGTTATAAATAGGCGGATAGGATACTGAGGAGGGTTACAGAGAGATTGGGAGAGTTTCAGAGCATCAGAAAGTCGAGATAATCGAGTTGCAGAAGACCACCATTTCTTCTGCTGCTGCTGCGAAGAACACGAAGAACAAGGACCACCAGAGGCTGTCGTTCATGCTACAGTGACAGCGACATTCATACGAGGGTCGCAGAGTTACAGTAACAACAATAGTTCATCTTTATCGTTTTCTGTAACAGTGTTTGCAACAACTATAAACGTTGCAAACACCCGATTTTCATCATTTTCTCCATTTCATCTTTGTAAACACCCTTTGAGCAATAATAATGATTTTTGAGCGTGTTTCCAACATGATGATGAGCTAATTCTCTCACAACCAAGGCAATGAGGAAGCTATTTACGCATGAATAATTGGTAACTATTTTATTTTCTCTAATTTATAATTCACTCAATCACTGCTTTTGCAGAGTTTTTAATTGTTTGCATAGTTTTCTTCATTAGTTGTGATTCAATTAGATAGGTTATACTTTGTTTAGATAATCTATGCTTAGGGGATACAATTAATATTTGATAATTTGCCTGATTATTTGTGAGTTAAGAAAATAAGGGGCTTAAAGATAATTAGAGTATTGGGTTATTTACCATCATTCATTCATGTGTAATAGTGGAATCAGTGTCTTGGTTATTTTCTCATATCTTGAAATCAATTTTGAGTTAAATTTTCTTTATTTTTAAGTTTTATTAAGTCTAGAATCTTTTGCTTTCACAAGCCTCAACGAACTTATTACTACAACATTATTGAGATCACATCAATTTTTGGCGCCGCCGACGCGGGCTTGTCTTTAGGCTAGAGTTTTTTTAGATTTTTTTTTCTTTTTTAGGTTTTTATTTGTGTTTATTTTATTTGTTCTTCTTTACGTTTTTGGGTTTTTGTGTTTCCCTTACAGAATTTGGAATTTGGAGCGAAAGAAAATTTTGCCAAAGCTTTTGGTGAATACTTAAAGACTTGGAGTAAAAGGCAAAGCGAAAGGAGCGAAAGAAGAAGATTTTTTTTTTATTTATTTTAAAAAAAAGAGAGAAAAAAAAAGAGAGAGATTTTAATTTTTTAGATTTTTTTTTTAAACTTTCCTTTTCTTTTGCACTTTATTTTTGGACTTTGGACTTTAAACTTTGGGACATTATTTTTTTAAACCCTACGAAAGGGTAGTTTAAATATAAACTGTGTGCAGAGAAGGACGACGATTACGATATCGTCTCGGTCCCTCGGGTTCGTACATGACATAGGAGTCGTGGCCCGAGTCGACTTCAGCGGTTCATCCCCCGTCTGGAACGGGAGGTAAGTTTGTCGAAACACTCGCGAATCCCCTGTCAGCGAGTTACTGTCTTCCTTCGTGTGAATATATGTCGAGGAACTGAAAACGGCTGCTTTAATTTCCTAGTAAAGGGAAAGGACTTTCCATACAATATAAGGGTTCGGATTTCATCACCGTTCTCTTCTTGCCCGCCTTAGGAAAACGATACTTAACGCGAACCTAAGCTTTAAAATTTGGAATAGAACGAGACTGATAGGGTAACGAGCTTAATAGTAAAGTCATTCGAAAAATATTGGTTACTCTTTTTAACATACTTCGAAGTTCATGATGGTTTCTGTGAGTTGAATGCGTGACTGCACCGCCTTGTAATACCGGTGAGACCTTGGGTATCAAAGCTCCACTGAGCTTCCCTCGTCTCGATTCAACTTACTTTGACTCGGATTGATTCCGTAGGGGTTTGCTTAAATTGTAACGAATTCCCTTTAGAAGGATTAGAAGCTGGTCTAGAACAATTTAAGTGGAGCCATCATGCTTTTTGTTTGCTAGAAATCAGTAGGTTTGATGTGGTAGAGTCAGCCTTGTTTGTGTTTGCATAGAACTTCCCTTCCTTTTAGGATTTTTTTTCTATTTTTATTTTTCTTTTGTTTTTTTTAGTGTATGCCCGAGGTCATTAGAAAACGGGCTTGGAAAGGAGACACTCTAGGTCGTTTGATTAGTGAAAAAACTAGTAGTTCTTCTTGTGATGACAGGGAGCTCGAATACTCTTCTTTTGAGAGCCCTGTTTTTGGAAACTTCAGTTTTGAAAATATGTCTCTTCGTGAGGAAGGTAACCCTAGTACTTCAGTTGTGCCAGCGATGGCAAATTTGAAAGATTACATGTTCCCAACTAGGACCAACCGAGCTTCGTGCATTAAATTGCCAGCCAATACGGCTAATTTCGAGATAAAACCTAGTATTCTTCAGATGATCCCTATATTCTTAGGAAAAGATGATGAGAACCCTCATTTTTATAGTAGGGACTTTGAGGAAATTTGTGGGACAGTTAGAATAAAAGACCTTACTGATGAAGTTTTGAAACTTAAGATGTTCCCCTTTTCCTTGAAAGAGAAAGCCAAGACCTGGCTAAACAACCTACCATCTAAATCCATTGAAACATGGCATGAACTTATTGCTGCTTTCTATATGAAATTCTACCCTAAGCATAAAACTGCAGCTGTTAGGCAGAAAATTAGTGCTAGTGTGCAACAAGAGGGTGAGTCTCTTTATAGGTTTTTAGAGAGATTCAATGATCTTCTATCCCAGTGTCCTCACCATGGATTTGATAAGATGAAACTCGTAGAGATTATTTATGATGGTATAGACTATTCGACCAAATCCATGGTCGAGTCTATGTGCGCTGGTGAGTTCACTAGTAAAAGTGTTGAGGATGCCTTTACCTTCTTAAGAGTTGTTGCTGAGAAATCCCAACAGTGGGAGTCTTGTGTTGAACCCCCTAAAAGACTCTTGGTTAATAGAGGTAGCACCAATATGGTAGATACGAGTTTTGCATCAGATGCTAAGTTTGCTGCTTTGTCTAGAAGGTTAGAAGCTTTGGAATTGAATCAGCCTAAACATAGGTCTTTGTTGAACCTGATGATAGGATTAGAGCCTCTCAAGTCTCTAGTTGTGAATTAGAACCCAATAACTCTTTTTGGGAAGGTCATGTTAGTGAAGAGCAACCCATGTTGTCTATAACAATGCTAGGTTCGAGAACCGTCAGAAGTTTGACCCATACTCAGAGACCTACAACCCTGGTTGGAGAAACCATCCTAATTTCTCTTGGTCTAAAGGCCAGAATCAAGGTCAACCTAGTAATTCTCATCCTCCCCCAGGTTTTGGTTATAATAAGAATTCTTCAGGTCAAGCCCAGTTCCAAAACCCTTCTGAGAATAGAATAACTAGCTTAGAGGAATCTCTTAGTATACTAAAAAAGAGCCAGGATATGCTATCACAAAGTCAGAAAATGTTAGTAAAGAGCCAGGTTAATTTTCAAGAGGAAACCAAGCAGAATTTTAAGAATAATTCCCAGTCTCTTGCTAAATTAGAACTTCAAGTCGGCCAAATAGCTAAGTTCCTTACTGAGAGAGAAGATGGAAGGTTCCCTAGTCATACTGATCCTAATCCAAAAGGAGAAAAATCGTACAATCACGTGAATTCTATTACAACCCTTAGGAGTGGAAAGAAAGTCGACAATAAGGTTGCCATGGCTGATGGTGAACATGTTGTAGTTCACCCTTCTCAACCAGAAAATGAGGAGACTGATAGAGTCTCTAAAGAGACCAATGAGAGTCCTAATGAGTCCGGCTTTGTTCCCAGATCCCCATTACCACATCTGCTAGTTCCAACTAAGAGGGAGTCCAACTTTAATGATATATTGGAGGTTTTTAAGCAGGTTACTATCAAACTTCCATTATTAGATGCGATTAAGCAGATTCCCGCTTATGCCAAGGTTCTTAAGGACTTGTGTACACGAAAGCGTAAGCTTAGTGTCCAAAAGAAATCCTTTCTAACTAGTCGCGTGAGTTCCATTATTCAGAATACCACTACTCCTAAGTATAAAGACCCAGGGTCCCCTACCATTTCTTGCACAATAGGTAAATACCGTGTTGAGAAAGCGTTGCTTGACTTAGGAGCCAGTGTGAACCTACTCCCATACCATGTGTACCTTAAGCTAGGACTTGGAGAGATAAAACCTATATTGAACAAGGTCACTAGGAAGGACCACTTTTCCCTTCCCTTCATCGACCAGATGCTAGAGAGATTAGCTGGACATAGTCATTACTGATTTTTAGATGGCTACTATGGATATAATCAGATTGTTATTCCCTAAAAGACCAGGATAAAACCATTTTTACCTGTCCCTTCGTTACCTTTGCGTATAGACGCATGCCTTTAGGGCTATGTAACGCCCCTCCGACTTTTCAGCGTTGCATGATGAGCATATTTTCCGATATGGTAGAAAAGTTTTTAGAGGTCCTTATGGATGATTTTTCAGTGTTTGGTTCGTCTTTCGATGAGTGCTTGGATCATTTGTCATTAGTGTTGACTAGGTGTAAGAAAAAGAATCTAGTGCTTAATTGGGAGAAATGTCATTTCATGGTTCGATCAGGAATTTTTTTAGGGGATATCCTATCTTCTAAGGGTATAGAGGTAGATAAAGCCAAAGTTGGCCTTATCAAGACTTTACAGGTCCCAAAAACCGTAAGAGATATTAGGTCATTCTAAGGGCATGCAGGTTTTTATTGTCAATTCATTAAGGATTTTAGCTTGATTTCTAGACCTCTTTGCAATTTGCTTGCAAAAGATGTTAAGTTTGTCTTTGATGATGCTTGTTTAGAGGCTTTTGAGAAGCTTAAGACTTTACTCACTACCGCCCCCATAGTCTAGGCACCCAACTGGAACCTACCCTTTGAGATCATGTGTGATGCTTCAGATTATGCAATTGGTGTTGTGTTAGGTCAGCGAGAAAACAAATTACTTCATGTGATTTACTATGCTAGAAAAATTCTGAATGATGCCCAGTTGAACTATACCACTACCGAGAATGAACTGTTAGCCATTGTGTTTGCCTTAGACAAGTTTAGACCCTATCTCTTAGGTTCTAAGATAGTCATGTATACTGATCATGCTGCTTTGAAATATTTTTTGTCTAAGAAAGATATAAAACCTAGATTGATTAGGTGGATCCTTTTGTTGCAAGAGTTCTCTCCAGACATTAGAGACAAAAAGGGTGCCGAAAATGTAGTAGCAGACCACTTGTCTAGGCTAGTTGTTGATTCCCCTGATGATTCCCTTCCTATAAGTGATAGTTTTCCTGATGAACAACTTTTCTTTGTTACCCAATTACCTTGGTATGCGAATATCGTGAACTATATTGTTACTGGTCGAATGCCCCAACATTGGGGTAAACAAGATCGTTTTAGGTTTTTAGCCGAGGTTAAGCACTTCTTTTGGGATGATCCTTATTTGTTTAAGTATTGTCCAGACCAAATTATTAGGAGATGTATATCTGAGATTGACCAGTCCAGTATTATTTCCTTTTGTCATGATCATGCTTGTGGGGGTCACTTTAGTGCTAAGAAAACTGCTGCTAAGATATTGCAGTGTGGATTCTATTGGCCTTCGTTGTTTAAAGACTCCCATAGTTATTGTGTTACTTGTGAATGTTGCCAGAAATTAGGAACTATTTCCCGTAGGAATATGATGCCCTTGAACCCGATTTTAATTGTTGAGGTCTTTGATGTATGGGGTATTGACTTTATGGGTATGTTTCCTAATTCTTTTGGTAACCTTTACATCCTTGTCACCGTAGACTATGTCTCTAAGTGGATTGAGGCGGTTGCATGTAAAACCAATGACCATAGGGTTGTGATTGAGTTCTTGAAAAATAATATACTTACACGTTTTGGTACACCGCGAGTTATAATTAGTGATGGAGGGTCACACTTTTGTAATGGGCCTTTTAGGCTTCTGATGAAGAAATATGGTATTACACATAAGGTAGCTACCCTGTATCATCCACATACTGGTGGTCAGGTAGAGGTTTCCAATATGGAGATAAAACGTATATTAGAGAAAACAGTTAATCCTAATCGGAAAGACTGGTCGTCTAGGATTACTGATGCCTTATGGGCTTACCGTACTGCGTTTAAGACCCCCATTGAAATGTCGCCTTATCGGCTTGTGTATGGCAAGGCATGTCATTTACCTGTTGAGTTAGAATATAGAGCTTATTGGGTTGTTAAGCAGCTAAATTTTTCACTTGACAAGGCAGGAGCCCATAGGAAACTCCAGCTCAATGAGCTGGAAGAGATTCGTAGAGATGCATACGATAGTGCTAAGGAGTATAAGAACAAAATGAAACTTGTGCATGATATAAATATCTTAAGAAAGTCATTTTCTCCAGGTCAAAAAGTTCTTCCGTATGATACTCGTTTGCATCTATTCCCCAGGAAGTTACGCTCTCGGTGGACCGGTCCTTTTGTAGTCCGTACTGTTTTTCCTCATGGAGCTGTTGAGATCGAGACACCTGATGGTAGTAGTTCTTCAAAGGTTCACGGTCAGCGATTGAAACTCTTTTTAGAGCCCTTTCCTATAGGTGATGTTGAGGAGGTCCCTATGGAGGACCCTGCTTACCCTTGATTGACCATCGAGGCGATTGTATGTTGTATATTAGTTTTTGATTTTCTCTCTCTTCACCCAGGTACTATCTTTCCAACTTCTCCTCGTGTTATTTTACTTTTGGTATTGCTCTTTCATTAGAAACATTGAGGACAATTTTAGATTTAAGTTTGGGGGTGGGGAAGAACTTTTTAGTTGCACTTTTGAAACTTCTAGCGTCACATGGTATCCGGTTAGCTAAGTTTACATACTGTTTCTCACCGAAAAGATAGAAATTGGAATGCTAGGGATAACAACCTTTTGAGACATTAGAGAAAAAGACATTGAGATCCTTGAAATTCAGGAGAGAACTTGTTCCTTTTAGAGGGTAACCGTGATGGACCTAACCATCCATGATGGAAAGGCAAGTAGGTCAGGAAATGCCAGAAAAACAAAGCAACCTCACAATGTAGTCTTAGTTACTGGATTACGACTCTCTCTCAGTAGAAACTTATCATCATTAACAAAAGAAGAGACATCAAAATATATGAAGAAAGTTGAAGACGTTTAAGGTTTAGAAAGCAACAATAGAAAAGAATAATTCAAAAATCAAAGTTGAAGACTTAGTTACAAGAAGTTATAAGAGCAAATGATATAAGTTGTTGGAACTCATGATACCAAGACATCACAAGTTGCGAAGATCCAAGTTTTAAAGTCCTTCTCTCATGGCCATGTAAATTTTTGTCTTGTAACTTTTGAAAAAAAAAATGAATGAAAAAAATGAAGAAAAAGAAAATAGAAAAAAAAAAGAACGTCATTACGTTCTTTTTGTTATATAATTAGTTTTTTGTTCAATAAGGCCATAGGGAAGTAGAAATTTTTAAGTCAAGCAAGAAATCGAAGAGAAGAGTTAATTGTCAAGGTTCTATGAGGTTCGATAGTTTATCATCAACAGTTGAAGACCGAAGAAGACGTTGTTTCTACTGAGCACTATGAAAGAGTCGAAGAAAGATACATTTGGTTGCTTTGTTAGTCCGCTTTCAATCTGGCACAAGATCTTTCTAGCACTGGTTTAACTCATCACACGTAATTAGTCCAGCTGTGTAGCAGATGTCCCTCTCATCTTTATCTCTCTCCTAATCTTATCCAGCTGTAAATCAGCGGACGCATCTTACAATGTTTATCTAGCTGTGTAACGGATATCTCTTTATCTAGCAGTGTTGCGGATGTGTCTCCCCTTTTCTTTAGTCAGCTTTAGAGCTGGCACCTTTAATTTCTCTGGCATTCTAGTTACTTGGAGATAGGTTGAGAATTTGTATGTCCTCATAGCTCTTTGGATACTTGTGACCAATTAGAAGTCATGGTTTTGTGGGTACTCCTCTGGTAAACCCTCCCGAGATTAACTCGATTTTATTTTTTATTAGTTTTTCTCGAGGACTAGCAAATAATAAGTTTGGGGGTATTTGATAGACGCATTTATGTGTCTAATTTTTCCTCAATGTTTCGTATTGTTAGTACTCGTTTTCGTCCTTATTATGGTGTTTTGTGTGTTTGTAGGTATTTTTTTGGAAATAAATATTGTTGGAAAATTCGGCTCGAAAAGTTGCTCGGAGCACCCCCCGGATGACATTTGCTATGCGGACTCTTAGTTTGGATAAGGGGCACCTTCTTCACTATTTACACCCCAGAGCGTCACCTGCTTGTCGCACCCCCGATTTGGTTAGGGGGACACCTTTTCTTATTCGTTTGAAAAATGAGATTGGGCGGGAAAAAAATACCTTCACCTGCGTATCTTTGAATTTAATTGTTGGGGAGATTTTCTCGGGATTTCAATGCTGGAATGGATTGGTTTACGCCTGTTTCAGTCAAACAGGGTTCGTAAGTGAATCAGAATCATATAAAAAGGAAGATATGTGAGAATCCAACGCAACAGAGGTTAGAAAAAAGCTCGGGTTTATTTTTGGAAGAACAACGTGTGTTCTCAACGAGTTTGACTCCGTTTGGGACGTGTTTGCTGAAAATAGGAAAGTGGAAGAGATAAATATGGAGAACTAGACACCAGCAGAGTGCGTCAAAGAGTTGAAAAGGAAAATATATTTTCCCGGATCCTGCATGAAGAATAATCAAAAATATTTCGCAATTACTAGAGATTTATTGTTGCTCAGAGTTATAAATAGGCGGATAGGATACTGAGGAGGGTTACAAAGAGATTGGGAGACTTTCAGAGCATCAGAAAGTCGAGATAATCGAGTTGCAGAAGACCACCATTTCTGCTGCTGCTGCGAAGAACACGAAGAACAAAGACCACCAAAGGCTGTCGTTCATGCTACAGTGACAACGACATTCATACGAGGGTCGCAGAGTTACAGTACCAGCAATAGTTCATCTTTATCGTTTTCTGTAACAGTGTTTGCAACAACTATAAACGTTGCAAACACCCGATTTTCATCATTTTCTCCATTTCATCTTTGTAAACACCCTTTGAGAAATAATAATGATTTTTGAGTGTGTTTCCAACATGATGATGAGCTAATTCTCTCACAACCAAGGCAATGAGGAAGCTATTTATGCATGAATAATTGGTAACTATTTTATTTTCTCTAATTTATAATTCACTCAATCACTGCTTTTGCAGAGTTTTTAATTGTTTGCATAATTTTCTTCATTAGTTGTGATTCAATTAGATAGGTTATACTTTGTTTAGATAATCTATGCTTAGGGGATACAATTAATATTTGAGAATTTGTCTGATTATTTGTGAGTTAAGAAAATAAGGGGCTTAAAGATAATTAGAGTTTTGGGTTATTTACCATCATTCATTCATGTGTAATAGTGGAATCAGTGTCTTGGTTATTTTCTCATATCTTGAAATCAATTTTGAGTTAAGTTTTCTTTATTTTTAAGTTTTATTAAGTCTAGAATCTTTTGCTTTCACAAGCCTCAACGAACTTATTACTACAACATTATTGAGATCACATCAGACAGCCTTCTCAGTCAGAGATTTTATGGCATGAGCTTTCATGCGAGACATGAATCTCCATACTCGTCCGATTGCCGGATCAGGAGCATGTATAATTACTGAAATTGCTCGGTATTCATGAGATGTGCCGTGGTCTCAGCTGGGAGACTACACATCTACATATACTCTGAGAGACAACCTTCTCAGTCATAGATTTACGGCACGAGCTTTCATGCGAGACATGAATATCCATACTCGTCCGATTGCCGGATCAGGAGCATGTATAATTACTGAAATTGCTCAGTATTCATGTGGTGTGTCGTGGTCTCAGTTGGGAGACTACACATCTACATATACTCTGAGAGACAGCCTTCTCCGTCAGAGATTTATGGCATGAGCTTTCATGCTTTAAATAAGAGACATGAGTCTCAATACTCATCCGATTGCCGGATCTGGAGTGTGGTCTTACAATTTTACCCTTGTCAAAAATCCACCATATATATTAAGTCCCCTGCTTAGTGAGGAACAGTTATGTTCCTCAGTCAGCATTAAATGGTGATTTTCCAGGTACAGACAAAAATAAGTAATTGAACTTATAAGATAAAATGTTATCGAATTTAGACTGAATGAGCAAACCATGGTTTGAGCGCAAACCCCAGTGGCATAATAGAGCGTCATCCAGCGAGCACAAATTGATGTAGAATCGCTGATTTGATGGTGGAACCTTGGTCGGTTTAGGATTCACGGATTCAGGCCCAAGAAAGGAATCCGTTTTAGCGCGGACGTTCGTTCGTCCGTTTTTTAGTTTAAGAAACAAACAAAATAGACCTGAGTCTAATGATAAAAATTTTGTCTATGAGCTTTCACGAAAAAAAAAATTTATATTTTTAAATATGTGAAATTTCACAAAATGGAATAAACTCTCATTTCAAAGGTGGATGCTCGTACGAGAGAATTTTTTGAACAAACGTGCGTCTGTTAGTAATAAAATTTTATTTATGAACTTTCATGAAAATTTATATCTTCGAGCTTTCAGAAATCCTTGAAAATATACTCTCTCCTCAAAGACAGATGCTCGTGCGAGGGAGCAAAAATATATAGATATATTTTTCAAATTTACGTGAGTTTCACGTTAAATATTTATATATTTTGTAAAATCATGTTTTGATTTCGAACAACTGTTGAAAGTAGACCATCATACATGGTGAGATAATGTTTGTATGTGAGTTTTCACAATTGTAGAATGGACGTCTGTCTAGTTTTTGAAAAACCAGTGGGTTGTTCACGGTTTTATCAAGTTATCATTTTGAATAATGAATTTTGCTCGTCTTTGCAGGTTTGAGGGAACGAGCAAGTTTTCGAAATTCTGACGTTATAATCACTACAGCTAGTGAAATTGTAAATAGGTAAGAGTTGGGTTGTTACCATTTTGTTACGCGTTTGTTATTGGTATATCCATGACTCCATGTCTTTCGCCTCAGATAGTGGTGACTTCTGGTTACAACCACCCTTCTGGGTCTTCCGGCGAACACTCCAGAAATATGAAGTTAAAGATGAAGACTTCTGCAGATGTTCATGCTGAGGTGAATCAACCTTTCAGAGACGCTGGAAAGTTGGTACTTTGTATGTCTCTCGATCATCTGGGAGTCATCCCTAGAAGCACCGCCGACTTCAGCAAATGAGACTATCGGCTGAAGATGAAGTCAGGATTTGCGTTGATGGTGTAGATCCTGATTCAAATGTGGATGAACGATGAACTTCGTCATAATTCGTCATCAGAAAATTCAGATGTTGGTCTTTCAGTGAAAACGCTGTAGAATCTTCGTCCGACGTCGGATTTCCACGGTCTACCCATGTCTTTTCATTTTCAGAAGATTTCCAAGGTTTTTTAACGAAGCGTTTCGAGTTTTGAGCATGTTTAGGGGCCGAAATAGGCGAAACAGTAAACTTTCAGGAGATCTCCAGAAAATTTTCAGCTGGCATGTAGTACAATGTTTCAACCACATCTCTTTGCTCGTTTATACAATCACTATGAATTTTGGATATGTTGTAGAGGACATCCATGCGAAGAGAATGGTATATGATCCGTCCCTATATTCTTCACCAATTTCTCCCAGCTCACCTCTTTGTACAAGATAGTTGATAAAAGATTTTTCGTGGTTGTAGTAATAATGATAAGGGGTATCGTTCAAACTCGAACTTGTGAAGGTAATGGATTTTTAGATTTAAAAATATATATACAAATATTGACAAATTGGTAGAGAGGTACTGGGACTAATGATTCGGCCAATCTTCATAACATAAGGGTTAATGATTTATTCTCAACAATAATAGCTCAAAACATATATGGACTCTTATTTTGCCAAAGTTGATTCTCAAAACATTGGTTGTAAGTCCTAAGAATGATGTATCAAAACACCTAAGCCAAGCATACATCATCAAATTAAATAACAACCAATTAATTCAAATCATATTTCAATTTTAAATTAATGCAAAAGTCTTAAAAAGAATTAATGAAATTACCATATGCGTAAAGAACGGCTTCCTCCATCATCCCAATGTTGGGGTTTAGCTACTCATATTAATCATGTTCTCAAAATACATTTTTATAGCTCAAAAAGTTGATTAAAAGATAAAGAAGAACTAAAACAGTGAATCTGCGACCCTCAGAAGGCGTCCAGAAATCAACGATACTTAGCTTCCACTGTCGCTGTCGCTGCTGTTTTAAGACTGCTAGAAAACGACGGTTCTGGTAAGTGTGTTCTTCGTGTTCTTCAGGCGTGTTAATGGCAGCAGCAGCAGCAGGTAACTTCTCTGCAACTCCTCCTGCGCCTCTCTGCTCGCCTCCAAACCTCCCCAAACTCTCGACATTCTTCTCTGAGTCTCGTAACCTCTTTATATAGCCAACAAGGGATGAAAATATCTCGTCATAACTCTGAATCCTCTCGGTTGAATGCAAGAATATTTTCTCTTTACTCTCACAGGAATCACCGAGATTTCCTTGTATATATTCTAAACATAGAATCCAACGTCGCAGTGAATATATTCTCAAATAACTTCCATATATCCGAACCAATCACCAGAGATATTCCCGGTCCCTGTTGTGAACAAATTCTTGAGAATATCTCCCAGAATATTCACGTATACCCTGTTTAGCTCTTGATCGTCTTATCCAGAAAATTTGGATCCATTCCAAGACCCTTTCCTCGCCTGATGAGGGCTAAGAAACAAGCCCAAGAGAAATCATAGCTTTAATCTCTTCATGGATAGCCCAAAATCTCGATTCTTAACTGTCAGACGTGAAACACTTCTTTCCCGCCAAATTTTTCATTCAAATTTTGGGAGGAAAACTGATCTCCCCCTAATCCAGTTCTGGTGTCCCTTTAGCAATTTGGGGCTGAAATAGTAATTTTTCTGGGTTCCTCCAGGATATTTCTGGGACGTTTCCGGTGAATTTCTGGGTGCCTCCGTTACATTTCTCCGGGGGTGTAAAACACTGCTTTTTGAGCCCATTTCGCCGCAAGGGCTTATTTCTCTAAAAATACCTACAAAGACATAAAATCACACAGTAAATATAAAATCGAGCACTAACAATGCATACAATTGAGACATATTAGACACAAAAATGTGTCTATCAAATACCCCCAAACTTATTATTTGCTAGTCCTCGAGCAAAAATTATTCTTGAAAAGTGACTGAGTTAATCTCGGGTGGGTTTATCAGAGGTGTACCCACAAAAACCAATACTCCAGACCCTAACTATCTACGCAGAACCTTGGAAAGCACTAAAGAACCTCCTTGGTTGGCATACAATTATTGACTCTAAGAGGAAGAACCCTGATGCGAAATTCCAATTGTTGTACACGAGTTTGCACTCAAGCATACTAAAATTCATATAAGTGACAGAGCTCTACTAAGATAGTTTCACGATGGACATCATACTCGGAGTCAGACTAATCACATGAAAAGATTAAGAAGATGGAAAAAGAAAAATGTAGATGGTTGAAAAGTGAACGGTGTTTCCCATATCTGTCTGAAGGCCTCTGCCAAGATGAACCTAACCTAAATGACTGAGATACCGGTCTGACTAATATTAACACACTGGCATATACAAGGGAACCAGTGGTCAATAACTTAAATCTAGATCAACAAACTGGCAAATACAAGGGAACCAGCAGTTGACTACACATAACAATAACCATTTTTTTTTTAACTTAACGGCATGAATAGATCTTTTTGATCCAAGCGCATGCTTCTTGACAGCAGATTACACGATAGTTCCCACGGGTCCTGCATTCCACGCTTTCTTAGGCGACGGAAACAGGGAGAACACACACATATTGTTATCCAAGTGTTAATACTTATTCCGATTGGTCTAACTGGTCCGGTCTAATTTTTTTTTTTTTTTTTTTTTTGA